>NC_046314.1:64414135-64755492 GCF_009819535.1 Lacerta agilis
TAATTTTCTTAAATTTATTTATAATAAGATTTATGGCCTCATATGTTAACTCCACATTTTTTAAAATGGCATTTCCCCTTGATCACATTTCATTTCAATGTGATTACTCACACAGCATGGAATATGCAAAATACCAAAGTAGTACAATATCTCCTCAGTTCCTTTCCCCACAATGAATATTGCATCAAATATTTCTTATCGCACCAGTCTTTCTGGTGTGACTTACTACCAAAGCATTTAAGATCTCCATCCTGATACTGTCATCTGCTCATGCTAATAAAGAATCCAGTAACTACCTCTCAGAAAATCTGAGCGTTGCCTCTCTCCCAGTTTCAAGGCAACAGAGAACTAGTCTTAATAGAATTCTTCTCACTTGATGCTCTGTTGACAATACATTTATCATACGCAGTTAGCTGCCAGCCTAGCATGTGTGAATAACAGGTATGAAATTTTCTGAAAATCTTATCTACACACACGTTTATTTATTTATTTTTAAATTCCCGGATCACTATTTAGTCTCAATGAGAAGGGATCCCCCCCCATTCCACTAAAATACAAACCATAATCACATTATATGAGTTGTCATATGTATAATATTCTACACATAAACACCCCCAGTTTCCTCCAAGCCTACATAAACAGATACATATGACAATACATATAACTGTGTAAAATACACTATTAATATACTTATAAAATTATGCTGCAGAAGAATGGTACAACATGTGCCTTGCCCTTTCTTAAAGTATTATGTGTACAGTGGTGCCCCGCTAGACAAAATAATTCGTCCTGCGAAAATTTTCATCTAGCGGGTTTTTAGTCTAGCGAAGCGGCAATGCAAGCCGCGTTTTCGCTAGACGAAAATTTTTTGTCTTGCGAGGCAGCCCCATAGACTTTTTCGTCTTGCGGGGCTGCCTTCCGCTAGACGAATTCCTTCGTCTAGCGAGTTTTTCGTCTAGCGAGGCATTCGTCTAGCGGGGCACCACTGTATATTTTTTGCACATATTTTTTCATATGATTAGGCCTTTTCTCAGAAACCTGGTAATCCCTGGAAATTCGAATTATATTGACATTTGATAGTAAAAGAAAACAGAAGAATCTAGGCCAGATATGGGCTGAATTACAACCCCCTTGACCTTGCTGGCTGGGGCTGATGGGAGTTGAAGCCCAATGACATCTGGAAGGATGATCTGTTCATTTGCTGGAGAGGATTTCCTCTTTCAGAAAATGGAAAAAGGAACCAACCCCAGCCGCAGAGGCGCATAAACTGGTTGTGGCCAAGAAAGAGAAACTAGTTTAGAATGTGAAGCTAGAAGGCATTTTTGCAAGAAATCATAAAATATTTTAGGGTTATCAACTGGCTTAACCATTTTTATAAATTTAATGAACCATCTGGTTTTAGATTGATCAGCTCTTTTAAAACAAAAAACAAAAACAAAAAACTGCATGTTACCAGAACAGAAGGTTTTGCGTCTTGAGGCCCCCCAGCCAGCTCCACCCCCCCCATGAAATAACTACGCACGGACACAGAATTATGGTTGATGGTAACATTAAGGCCACAACTTTATTGATTGCAAATTAAATGTGAGTGGTATTGGCATAGGCATTGGCTGAAGACTATAACTGACTACTGCCCCAGTTGACAGAGTCTATGTAGGTAAACCCATCGAGGCAGCAACATTGGGGTTTTGCCTGACAGAAGCTTACCGCGAGGTTCCTGTGATCCTGGCATGGCCCTAGCCCATCAAGCAGACTTTGGACGAGATCTGGGACTCCCAAATTCCTTTAACGGAATACCTTTTGATCATTGAGGGGCAGGTGATGGCCACACCTCCCCTCCACACATAAAATTAAGCCAATGCCTAACCACCAAACCTGGAAAGTTGTGATGATTGCTAAGGGGGTAGGCAAAAAACCAAGTGGCCAGTGCCAATTTGCCAAATGGCTAAAAATTCCTACCCGGCCCCTGCCCCAAGACAGGCAACTCACATGAAGTCCAAAGCAAGGCCGAGAACCAACAGTAAGGTCAGGAGGGCGGGTGTTCAGCAACACCAATCAAGTCTCAGGGAGAATTTGGAGAAGCAAGTGGCAGAAGAGGCGGAGCAGGGGCTCAGGGAGGCTACAGAGCCCTTCAACCGCCCAGAGGCTCGGGAAGGGAGCTCAGATTCTGGAAGAGAGGGGGCTTTCACATCAGCACAGACAAGGAGGAAAATGAAACGTAAGGATCAATGATGTCTCACGAGATTCCCACGTCTACTTTGTTGGCACGGGAATTGAAGGAAGCCACTCCCGAATCTGATTCAATGGGTTTGGACGTGTAATCCTGAACTGTAGCTGTTTCTTGTACATATGTAATAAAGACTGTAAATACCAAGCTGACTGAGCGGGGCTGTTAATGCGAAGGGGAGACACCATCTTTACATCAAGTGCCTGGGCACTCTCGCGCTGATGCTTATATAATTCCTTAACCACCCCCATCCATCTCCTGATTGGCTATGACCCGTGATGCCTATTTAGAGAAATGAAACTTAGACCAAGAAACAAAACCTACTTAGCCAGGGGTGTGTCCAGTAGCCCAGACACAAGAAGGACCGACTTCTGAGGACAATCCCATTAATCATCATCACCACCATCATCTCTATTGAACATGATGGGACTTGTTTACAATTAAACAGGCACTGACATGCACTGTAGGCCATGATTCAGTCTTCTGCACGAGTGAACTGTTGATCATCCAGTCAATATTTCTCCCTGCCATTGCTTGGACAGGCATGAACACACCACAGTACCTCTTATAGGAAGCCTGTATAAGCCTCCCATATACAGATCCAGCCAGCCCTCTCCTCCCTAGGGCATTGGGCAATTCATGCTCTCTGGATAAGGAGGATCCATTTTAATTTGGTGAACGGCATCATTTCTTTCCATGCCCCAGTTCATGCCCCATTCAGGGCAAGGGCGCTATTAGTATGAGAAGGAGCCATGCCATTTGCCCAGGAACTATGTGGTTCTCCCTTAAAACCACTTCCCATCTCCCTCTGGATGCTTATTCTCAGGGAAGGGAACAATCTCTGTCTATGTTGTAGACCTGAAAATAGTTTTCTCAATTTTGAACAGCAGAAATCTAGGCAGTTCTACAACAGCAGTGCGGCAATATGAGAGTTACTTCGATAATTTTTTTTTGAGTCATATGCTAATTATGAAGGGGGGGCACCCAAAATCTTTGACTATGCAATCAGTCACTGCATAAAATTTTCCCCAGGCAATGTAGTAAGGAACAGACACATTTTAATAACTTCGTGTTGATTACTCTCTTTCCAGAACAGAACTTTATGGCTCTAATTCTTGATGCTCTTTTATAGTGCATTATTTTTAATGAGCAGCCAGATTATGTAACTTGCCACAAAGCCATACACATGAATATTTATTGCTATTAATTGCATCTGCCAATGATTTAGATCCTGTCCAGTGCTGTTTAATTGGAACACACAGAGATTACATGATCACTTCAAAATTGCACTCTTCATTAGCAAGTCAGCTAACCTAAACATGGAGGGGTCATGAACTGCTTGGCCTTATTGATGCATTGTATGCTATTATTTAGACTATTAGAAAAGTATCTTTATTTTTTTCAAACATATCCTTATTACTGCTCTGCTAATTACTTCCGTAGCCTAAATCTCACAGAATGTGCTTTAATTTTAAGGCACACAATAATGAAAGATCTATTCCTTGGTGCAGATGGTATGTGATTTTTTAAAAAGTGTGAGGACAAAGATCTTACATGCTTTCAGTTACTGAATTTAGGCCGCAATCCTAACCATGTCTACTCATAGGGAAGACCCATTGAATTCAACGGATGTTACTTCAAGGTAGGTGGAGTTAGGATTGTGTCCTGTGTCAGCCACCCCAGTCCAGCAAGAGAGATCTGCATGTCAGCAGGTGTCAGGGCACATCATGACGTCCATCTGAATGTCATTGAGCTTGACTAAGCATATGGGCAGAGCAGTCCAAGCCTCTGTTCTGGAGGCTGTTAAGATGCGGCAGAGGTATCTCTCTGACCAGTCCTGCCTGGGTCCACCAATGATCAGTTTCCCAATGCAGCTATTCAAAAAGCAGGCAGGAGTTACCACTGGTGGTAGTTGAAAGTCCCCAAATGGGGGATCCCGAGCTCATTCTGCTGCTGTCACATGATTGCAACAGGCCTGATCCAGGCCTCTCTGATTCACCAGCCTAGAAGCTGGCATAGCAAAGAGGCATTTCCCCTGCTCCCCTTTCTGCCTTGGCCAGCGTGAGACGTGGGGCTATGGATGTGGTTTCGTGTATGCCCCTCCATTAAGTCTTGCTGCAGGAGACTAACTGAATGGATTACAGAAGAGCAGAAGAATAAAAAAGCTGAGGTTTCCTAACAGAAATGTAAAGTGAGGAGGGAAGGTGAGGGAGATGCTCATGCCAGACAAATAAACATTTTGACTTAGATATCGTTTGTAAATAAGAGCTCATGCTTCAGGCAGCTGTTTTCCTCTTCCCTCCCAATTCATTTCCCTTTTGTGCCATGGGTTTTTATATTGTAAACCTGAGGGCAGGGACTGTCTTGTTTCTGATCTTTCTCAGCTGCTCTGGGAGCCTTTTTCAGCTGAAAACAAACAAATGAATTAAATGAACATGCGCTGCCTCAAAGATTCTGAGCAGCTGTTTTAAGAAACAAAGCAGTGCAAGAGGATCAGGAGATAATCTGACTCCAAATCAGCTGTCAGTTTTTATTACCCCTGAGGACAGGTAGGTACACTGAGGAATGCAGATATTGGTATAGTCTTGATCCATGGATGACAGAGGCTGACAATGCATAATCTTTGACAAAGGAGCACTAACTTTTGGACTAACTGTTCTCATTTGATAGATCAGCCTGTAACACTCCTGTGGACCATAATAAAGCAGCACAGAATGAAGAAGATGCAATAGCAGAAATGGCAGGAGATGACCTTTGTATCTTATTATCAGCTATGTGAAGTAATGGGATAGTTTCTAAAGATTCTATTGTGGCTTCAAGGTTCTGCTGAATGCCTAATTTCAATATGTGAAGCTCATAATCAAAGAACCCACTTATGCCATTTCCCTTCTTCCAGCCTTCATAAAGCCACATTATCAGTATGGAACAAAGTAATAATGGTACTCGAAGAAAATTTCAGATAATGCTATTTTAACTACAAATTAAAGCAAAGCTGCGGTAGCTTAGAATAATTTGCTGGGAAATGGTGCGTATTATCTGCATGGGATTTACCTCCAGAAGTTTCTTCTTCTGTTGCAGAGGAGAGCAGGGCAGGATGAGGAAGAATTTTCCAGATATAATTTGTTCATCTCTTTAGAGATGATGGGGAAATAACTGAGCTATACTGTTTTGTTCAGTCGTTCAGTTGTGTCCAACTCTTTGTGACCCCATGGACCAGAGCACTCCAGGCACGCCTATCACTGCCTCCCGCAGTTTGGCCAAACTCATGCTAGTTGCTTCAAGAACAACTAGCATGAGTTTGGCCAAACTGTGGGAGGCAGTGAAAGATAGGCGTGCCTGGCGTGCTCTGGTCCATGGGGTCACACCCTTGTTAATAACTTCTGCTGTTAAATTGCATGTTAGGGTGGTGCTGTGGTGTAAACCACTGAGCCTAGGGCTTGCCAGTCGGAAGGTTGGTGGTTTGAATCCCCGCGATGGGGTGAGCTCCTGTGGTTCGGTACCAGCTCCTGCCAACCTAGCAGTTCGAAAGCACGTCAAGTGCGAGTAGATAAATAGTCTGGTGGGAAGGTAAACAGCGTTTCCTTGCGCTGCTCTGGTTTTGCCAGAAGCGGCTTAGCCATGCTGGCCACATGACTGGGAAAAGCTGTCTGCGGACAAACGACGGCTCCCTCGGCCAGTAAAGCGAGATGAGTGCAAAGAACCTCAGAGTTGTTCGCGACTGGACTTAACTGTCAGGGGTCCTTTACCTTTACCTTTATCCTCTCCTTTCCTGGAGGTATTTAAGTGGGAATGTGGATGGCAATCTGTCAGGGACGCTGTAGTTGAGTCCAGGGGTTAGACCAGATCAGGCCTGGGGAACCACCAGCCCAAGGGACAAACATGGGCCACCAGGAGTTCAAAGTTGTCCCGTGAGGCTGTTTCCCCCCAAACCACGTCTATATATGATGATAGGTGCAGGCAGCGCTTTTCTTCTAGAAAAACAGCTTACTGAAGTTGTTACAGTAAGTGCCACACTTTCAACTAGAGCTTTTCTACTAGAAAAAAGGTGCCAGTAGTGTGTCCCCTTGAGTGCCCCCAGAAAAAAAAGCACTGGATGTGCAACAGGTGGAGATGGGGCTGTCAATGGACCTAAAGTGCACACCTGATTGTGCATTGGCAAGGGAAAGCAGTCTTTGGCTGAAGTGAGTTTCTCTCTGTTGGGTAATAAAGTCAAGGCCTCAGGCATTTTCAAGCCCCTTGTAGGGTTCTTTGCAGCCCTAGGTCTCCAACTTTGAGATTTCAAAGGGCCCAGTCCCTTGGCATCATTGTGATGCCATATGATTGACCAGCGGGCATCCCTGCCCACCTGTCCAGTTTGGTCCATGAGGCCAAGATCTGATAAGAATGTGGAGCCAAAAGGTTTCTTCAAGCCCATTAATGATTCTCCAACCCTACAATTCTGTACACAGAGAAGATTAGGATTGAAGTGATAGTTAATGGAATTGCTAATCATTTTCTGTAAAGAGTCTGTTTTCTCAAATTCTGTCCTCCAAGAGAAGGTTAAGGCCAAGGTGCTTCCTTTGCTGCTCTCTAGCATTTGCCACCCGAGAAAGTCACCTCATTCCACCTAATGCTGGGGCCGGCCCTGTCTTTAAGTGACCTGGCTGCAAACCAAGTTTGCCAAAGAATGAAAATGCAAAGGATAAATTATCTGCTTTCTTAATGCTGGTAAAAAATAATAATTCCCCTACACCTAATAATACTTCCACTCAACTTTTTGTTCACAAACCTAATGGATTTGGCAATTGTACAGAAGTTTTACTTCATGCAAATAATGGTAGCACAAAGACATCTGAGTTCTTGGGGGAACTGCTGATTCCTATTTTATTGTTCTTTTGTCTGATGGGGCATAAATGAGGTCTCTTATTCTTCTGCTTTTTCTTTCCCATTTATTTCATTTTTGAGGGGAAAAGAAGATAACAGGCTTCTTCTCTGATTTTCCTTCAATCTTTTCCTAGCATGATTTCCAAGAATTTATTCACTATGCCCATAAGTTTTTTTTTTGTACAACTGTCACATCCATTAGGTTTGCTTACAAGTAGTTTAGTAGCAATAGCCCCCCCCCCGTTATGGAAGTATTCTCTAAGTCTTGCATGGCAAGTGTAGTAGCAAATTGTTTGGGCTCTTTACAACAGGAATAATGTCCCTCTCTCTTCGATATTCTTTCTTTATTTTTCAAGCAATTTTCCTGTAATTTCACATAGCATTCTCATCTTGTTTCTTTTAGTCATTGTGAAATATATTTCATAGTGAAAAGTGTTAAGAAAACAATATACTTTTTTCTCTTCTATAGGGCACCTCTCTAATATAAAATTTACAGGGTCTCTTTGTCATTATTTAACAAACATTCTTGTGGCTTGCATAGTATCATATTGAATTATTTTACAGGTTCTAATGCGATGTTATGCAAATCGAAAATCAACAGCATAAAAATATACTTTTTGGGGAGAAATGAAGCAGTATCTTTCATGGATCTTTGCTGCTCCATTAAACTGTATCTGTTTACCTGTGAAATTCAAAAACAAGAAGTATTGTATGTCATGCTTAATGCCATTTAGTTGAGCCTGAAGGGACTGTCTTTCTCTGTAAAAATTTATCTTCCTGTTGTGTCCTTTCAAGTGTCTGCCTTAAAAGACTGATGGGAGAAATTTCAATGTGTCTTTGATGACTAAGAAGTATATATTACAATTGAAAGTTTATATCCAGTTGCCTCTCTTCATAAGCTAGAATAGTATAGGTCATACTGGGTAGGATCCAGTAGATCTTGAACAGGCATCAGCACATGCCCTTCGCAATCTACTCTGGAGTTGGTGGACCCTTCCAAGCAGATTTTTGGGGTACACATGGGGCTGCAGGAGAGGAAAGGAAATGGAAACCAAAAGTCACATTACAGAAGGAGATGTCCTTTGTGCAAGCGGGCAGACTTCATTGGACACACACTTTCTCTAAGACAATGTTCACTCACATCCACAGCCACCGATAAAAGCATTTGGGGATCTCCAGTGTTAGTAATACTCAAGAGTTAAGTTCATTGAATCCAGCAGGTTTGCTCTGATTTGGATATCATCCTGTAAGTATACAGGGAAGAGCGAGACCAGCCTTTGGCTAGTGGTAGCCAAGGCTCATTAGGCAGAATGAGTGGGAGGGTCTCCAAGTGCAATGGGGCTGACTGACCACATTTTGAAGTAATACACATCACCATCTGAAGAGGCCTGCTCATAAGACCATTCAGTTTAGTGTTTAAAATCAGCTAACCGCACCATACAAACATGCATGGAAATAGAAGCAGGTGCTAAATTTTGTTCTGTGCAGGGAGCTCTCCTTCCTCCCTGTTTCGACACATTATAAATTGGAGTTTGGGAGCAAAAGCTGGTAACTGCCTGCCCACCCCTATAGCAAGTAGGTGGATACATTGTCCCCTCACCCCTGCTTAGTTCTTTCTTTTTTTAAAAGGAGCTCTCCCAGCTGTTTTTCCCCCCTCTCTCTTTGAAATTGCCTTATATACCAGAGCCAGCCAGTCAATACTCTGTACAATCCTGTTCTGAGAAATTGAATGACAGAATAACAGAAGGGCTGACCAGTCAGTGCTGGGCAACTCTAACTTCTATTCAAACAGGAAGATGACCATATGCCCAGAATCTTTAAACGAAAGCTGTGCAGATGTCACTTTGATGGTGATGACACTTTCATAGAGGTCACTGCTGAACTCATGTTCATGATCTGTGCACAGCTTTTCACACTGAGGTGGAATATACACACATATAAAAAACGTTCTGAAAATGCATTTATAAAAATACATGGAATTTTCCTTAAGGCTCACAATCGCCACCTAGTGTCATATTGTATATTGCACTTAAAACACACATTAAACTTTTTATTTTCAGCTGTATAGCTGAGTCCTAGTGTCAGGTGGAGTGGGGTGGCAGCAAAGTTGGGGTTGCATGGGCACACGGGTGGGATTTGCTCACTGGTGCATCCCTGACTTTGCCATCACCCTGCCCTGCACCACCCTGGTAAGTGACAGTGATGCTGCTGCCAGGATGTTGATTCTGCAATGCCAGCTGTTCCTGTCCTCGACAATGCTGAAGTTGAGAGAATAAGCAAAGCAGCTTGCAATTCCTTTAGTTGGGAAGAGTCTGAATTCCAAAACGTTCATCACTTCAACCACATATAATATGGTACTTTGACACTAGACGATTGCAGACGGTGTTGTTATGACCCAAACTCTCTGCCAAGTCCAAGTGTTCTCTTCTAATTGCAGTCCTCTGTTGCTTGTACTCGCCATGGCTGTGAGTTGAATTAAATGTGATGAACTAAATTAAACCTGTGATAGGTTGTACATTTTAGTTTTATGACCAGCACTATTTTCTTGTGTGGTGTTTCTTGTAGCCATTGATCTGGAACTGCCAGAGAAAGGTCCACTATGAAGATCTAGTGCAAATATTGTTCATCTTTAATCTTTGTCCATAAATATAAAAATGTGGTGAAGTGAAAGCTACTTCCATTTGTCATAGAATCAGAGAGTTAGAAGGGAACCTTAGGATCATCTTGTCCAACGGCCTGCAATGCAGGAATATGGAGCTGTCCCTTACGAGGATCAAACCTGCAACCTTGGCGTTGTCAGCACCACACTCTAACCAACTGTTGCAATTAATACACCGGGAACCCAATCCATTTGAAGATATGCCAGTTCATATGAATTATTCCTCTGCTAAAACTGATGAAAGGAGTGGAATGCTTAAGATTTAAAGTTTTAAAGCATGAGGTAAAAATCTGTAGTACAATGCAGAAGTAATGAACCCAAAATCCAGGCAGTGATTGACTGAATCATGTAATAGAAGTCTGAGATGGGTACAACAGTCATTGACATTGGCTGAGAAGCTCCAATCTTTAGAGGGCCAAAACATTATTACAGTGCAAAGTCAGGGGAACAGAAAGAAGTAGAGTTATAAGAAGGTGCTTGTTGCCTAACCCAACAAAAAGTTTAAAAAACTGAGGCATTTCCATGCAGCTCCTTCTTCAGGTCAAGTCCTAGGCTGGCTTTGAGGCCTGCTGTCACTTCAGTGATGTAATTAAACTCAACACACACAGACACACTGACAAACACACACTTGTGTTGCCTCTGGAAGACATTTGATCCATCTGTGGCTCTTTCCAGTGGCTCTGCTTGATTTCTTTCCAATGGCTCTGCTTGATTTCACCGAAAGAACGGAGCATGACAAGAGAGGGCAGATGTGAGACAAGCAGCAGAATGACTGTCTGCATAGTGATGACCTCTGACACTGGAATCCAATGATCATGGGTAGGCAAACTAAGGCCCGGGGGGCGGATCCGGCCCAATCGCCTTCTAAATCTGGCCTGTGGACAGTCCAGGAATCAGCATGTTTTTACATGAGTAGAATGTGTCCTTTTATTTAAAATGCATCTCTGGGTTATTTGTGGGCATAGGAATTCATTCACCCCCCAAAAAAAAATATAGTCCGACCCCCACATGGTCTGAGGGACAGTGGACCGGCCCCCTGCTGAAAAAGTTTGCTGACCCCTGATCTAGATTATGCCTGCTGGATAGTAACTGGATTACCTCTACACTAGGAGGCACCGTTATGCTTGGGTAAGGGGAATTTACAGTAGGTAGCTCTCTTATCAGACCACTGTTCCACCTAGCTCAATACTGTCTACACTGATGGGTAGCAGCTCTTCAGCCTTACCTGGAGGTGAAGGGCATTGAACCTGAAACTTCTGCATGCAAGGCAGACGCTCCACCACTGAGTTGTGGCTCTTACAACAGTAGGATGCTAGCAGGAAACGGTGGAAAAGGAACATACCCTCCTTTATCTATTTGCCTTCTCCCTACGATCCTTAGGATTGAAAGAGGGGAAGGGTATCTAGGATGTTTGTAGGATTCCCCCGCCTGTTGTGGGTGATGCATGCAAAGGGGTTCCCTGTGCATATTTTAGGATGTAGGTTCCTAACCTAATGGCTGTGAATGTGCTTACCAGTGGCTTTCTCAGTGCATCATGCTAAGAACTCCAGGTGTCTGGAGGCTGAATCAACATTTGTGGTTCGGTGATTTGATCGCATTAAGAAATGGGCAGGGAGGAAATGGCCCACAAACTGCAGAAACTTTGTGTCCCTTGCATATAGATTGTGAAAGTTGCTCTAGTGTCTATTTTGAAGGAGGCCTGCTGGTGCGAAGCAACATGCTTTCTTGTCCTTGGTTCCCCAAATCTCAGTTTAGTTGTACCTTCTTTGGCCAAATGGAGATATTTTGTCAATAATCTAAGGAAATTCTCAAAATGGCAACAAAGCCATTTTTCTTGGAAACAGGGACATCTGATGGCTAGTGTTAACATTTACATGGCAGTCATTAGCACAGTAGATCAATAGGGCTGGTCTGTAAATTATCTCCTTTCAGTCCTCTAATTTTCAAAATTTTAATGATTTTTTAATCTAGCTTTCCACTTGTCCCCACTTTATCCATCATCAATGTCAGCTGTAAGTTTCATTCTTCTTTTCTTCCTACCATATGTTCTATTTCCCTACTTTATGTGTCTTATAATTTCTCTTTTTATTAAAAAAAACTCTTGCATGTACATATACACTTGATCTTCTGATCATTTTAATCTTTTTACACTTTCTGTCTTTTACATCTCTTCTCTCCTCCATGCCCCCAGTCATTCTTTTCTGAAATACCTTAAATTCAGCTATCTTTTTTGTAATGCTTTCTGGCATTGTGTATGCATTTTCCATTGCTACAAATTTTTAAATGGAAAACTAGATAAAAACTAGAAAGGTTTCCACGGCTGCATCTTTTCCACTTCTGGTTTTTATTGCAACGGTGTTTTTTAACTTGAGCTATTCTGTTTCATAACACTCATCTCAATTAAGCTGTCCAAATTAATTAATGAAAAAATAAATAAATGACCCACAGCCCAAAATCTAATTGACAACACTGAAGTATCTGTTACCCAGACTTAAAATTATGTGCTCTGCCCACAAGTCAATGGTACACTGTAGTTCAGAAAATTTATTGCACAATTGAAAGATTAATTGCACAATCCAAAATTACTTGCATGGCCCAGAGATTAATTACACAGCCTGATGTTAGCTGCAAAACCAAAAGATGAATGGCTATATATTACATTGCTCTGATTAAGCTTTTAAAAATGGATGGTCACTGAAACAGACTGATGAGTCTCCTGAATGATCCTTTTTCAAAGCGTTCTAAATTGAGAACATTTACCTTAATTTTGATTTTATTATCTTTCTTGCAGTGAATTGGGGTGGGGATGGAGATAAGAGAAGTTTGATTTCAAAATGCATTCAGTCCACACATGCCTTATTTCTGCTATTTCTTTGGTACTGTGCTTTTGCTGGTCCTCCTGGACCTTGAAGAGTAACCCTAGCTGCTTCAGCAAGTATTAAGGAAAATGCTAAGGTGTTACCTTAAGTACTCCTGTTGTAAGCTGGTTTTGAAATATTTCTATGGAAAATCAGCAAAAACAGCACTGCCAACATGGTCTGCCATACATCCAAATTTTCTGGGGACATTTTGATGATTTTCGCCTGGAAATCCCAGACATATAGCAACCCTAGTTGTAACAGAGAACTGACTGGAAGCTCCCTCACTGGAAGTGTCATGGTGCTGCTGAAACTGTTACCATTTGGGGCTCCTACCAGCTCTTACGAAGGGCAAGGGTCTCTACAGCTGACAGAGCACTATCTCTTGCTTCCACCCAGTTGTTTCAGTCCCCAGAAACCCACATACCAAGCCTTTCAAGAGTCCCTGCTTTCCATTCTTCACTAAAGCCGACCCTGAAGTACTTCACCTAGCTTGCCCTCTAATATCAAAACTAGAAAATGTGGATGTCCACAGCTGTTTGTATGCCGTGTGAATGTTGGGCTGCTTCAAACAAGTGCAGATCTTGAGTTCTGAAGCCAAGTCTGCATGTCATCAGCAAAGGTTCATCTTTGATCTCCAAACATGGCCCACAGGGTTCTGTTTTTGCTGCTTTAATGCCCCAGGATTTCAGTGTTTTGGTTTCACTTCTATCACACCTGATTCTTGCCTTCTGTTCTAAAAAGGCATGAATAAGGGACTGCAGACAACGATAGTCCTAGGACTTTAAATATGAGTGTGTTTGCTCTCAGTGTCGTGATGACTGTAATTATTATACCATTTGCATCTTTGAGACTGCATGGTATTTTCTCTTCATCTGCAAACAAATGGGAAATGTATTTTCCCAATGTATGATCTGTAGCTGGAATGAGAAACCATTGCCATAACCTATCTGGACTCTGGTTCTAGCAGGAGTGTTCTTGATAAGCAGATCATTAATCAAATATCTCTTTTCTGCTGTGGAAGGCAACTCATTAATTCAAAGTAAGCAGAAGAAGAGCATTTACATGAAGCTCCCTTCCTGTTTTTTAATTATACCAAGCCTGCATGTTAGATTCAGTAGATGAAAAATGAAAGTATGCCTTTATTTTAATCATGATTTTAATCATTTTGTTTTCAAAGGCAGGACGATAAATAGAGTTGCCGACACATAGTGCTCCAGGTTTTTATTTCCACTTAATTGCAAAACTCCAGTTCCTCCCTTAGGGTATATCTTGGCTAAATCCTGCCATTCTAATTTAGAATTTCTTGGGCCACAATGCAGATAAGCTCTTGCTGGTGCAGAAAGAAGTCACATCAACATGCGTAGGCTACTATGACATGCCTTTACCGCCGGAATATAACTGAATCCTTGAAGCAATTATATTTTGGCAGAGATCACGAACTGAACTGCTAGACAGTGCAGCTTTTCATATATGAAAGGTAGGCTTTTGCATCAGGTAAATAACTAGAAAGCAGTTATTTGGAGCTGTCCTCCATCCAGGCTCAGGTTTACAGAACTGACTTCTTCATGGGTCAAAGAACTCAATACTGAAAATAGCAAATGTCACACAGCGGAGTAGCATATTCCTAAGTAGCTAGGGCTCCATATACTTCAAAGGCCACTCCATCTTTTGTTCCATTGTGATTTAAGAGCAAACAGCTGCATTCCAAATTAAAAAAGCAGAGTGTTGTTTTGTATAGCTGCTCCACAATTTTGAAACTCATTTCCCACGAGGTACTTCAAAGTCTGAACCTAAGCATTTTTGTGGTGGGGTGGGGGAAGAGGATGGATGGCATTAAACTAGACCAAATATTTTGACTCAGTTTCCCTCACCCCTCCAAAATATGGATGGAGGGAAAAAGGAGAAGGGATGCTGAAAACAAAATTTTTTTTGGAGGTTAAGGGTTGGGAGAAATATATATATATATATATATATATATATATATATATATATATATATATATATAATAAGAATTTATTGGCTTTTCGGACAGAAAAGAAAGAAAAAGAAAAAACATAAAAAAGAAAGAAAAATAAACATACAATAGAAACAATACAAAAAACAAACATCTTAATACAAAAACAATAATTCAACAAGACATGTAATTATACATTTTCTAATCCTTATTTTCAAATTCATCTTAGATGGACTTCCCCAAAGGCCCCCCCCCTTTCTGCTTTTCATTGTATATCCACTTTGGCAATTTCTATTTCATATATTTTTTCCATCTTAAAAATAAAAGAATTACTCACCCCCTATCTTCTATCACTCTATATCATTTTCCAATTCACAATCATACAAAAGATAGTATTTATAATTTTTACTCCAATAATTCTACTTACATATCACTAATCTAAGAATGCCTTCCCTACCACCTCCACACCCTTCTAAGGCTATCCATATGTCTTAATATCTAAAAAAAACCCATTTAATTCATCAAACTATTATTTATTCCAAATTCACTATCTCCTTCTCTGGTACACAAATCACTCAATCTAGTCGGTAAGTCCTATAAATCAATCCTTTTTTTCAACACCAAATTATCTTATTTTCCTTTAATTAATTATGGGAGAAAAATATATTTAAAATGGACCACACTTCGGCTCTCTTGCTTGAATACTAGATTACACTATATTTTTGTTTGCGGCTTTGCATTTCAAGTATAGTACGATTTGAAATTCACAGATGAGAAACTGCATCTAAATTCAATGTGACAATGACAGTAATCTGCTGAAATCTTTTTCCACATAAGACCTAAAGAAACAAACAGGAATTGTGAACAATGCTTTGGCATTTTGTACAGAATCACAAGCTAGTAAGTATTTTTGTTCAGTAAACAAAGACCAGCTACCATATTTTTCTGTCTATAAGATGCCCCCATGTATAAGACGCCCTCTATTTTGGGGGACTCCGATATAAGAAAATGGGGAAAGATCTATCCGTGTATAAGACACCCCCAATTTTGGGACATTATTTTTTAGGGGAAAAACTGAGTCTTATACACGGGAAAATATGGTATTTTCCATGAATGAAACATTTAAAAACTAGTTTAGTACTATTCTTGTTTCCACATAGAATTGTATGGAACTTAAATCAATTCTCTCATCTCTCTCTTTCCAGTGTGGTTAAGAGCGGTAGACTTGTTATCTGGGGAACCGGGTTCGCGTCCCCGCTCCTCCACATGCAGCTGCTGGGTGACCTTGGGCTAGTCACACTTCACTGAAGTCTCTCAGCCCCACTCACCTCACAGAGTGTTTGTTGTGGGGGAGGAAGGGAAAGGAAAATGTTAGCTGCTTTGAGACTCCTTCGGGTAGTGATAAAGCGGGATATCAAATCAAAACTCTTCTTCTTCTTCCAGTTTTCCTCTAGAAGAGTCAGGGGAAATGGTCCACAACCACCCAATAAAATCCTAGTATGACACAAAAGGGACATACAAAACTGTCATAAAAGTGCTGCAATATCTGTTTAGAATAGCACTGAGCTGAAAATGCAGTTCAATTTTTGCAGCCCTGTTAGCAGGCTCAAAAAAATGGGGCAGATGTTTCGGCAATACAATGGTACCTTGGTTTAAGAACAGCCCTGTTTACGAACGATTTGGTTTACGAACTCCGCAAAACTGGAAACAGTGTCTTGGTTTGCAAGGGCGCCAGCCGTGGGAGGCCTCATTGGGAAAGCGCGCCTCAGTTTAAGAACAGTTTCAGTTTAAGAACACACTTCCGAAATGGATTAAGTTCGTAAACCGAGGTACCACTGTATTATTATTTTTTAAAAAATCAGTGAGTGCTCACTATGATGGTATGAGCAGCATTTTATTTAATTTTTTCAATTTTTTATTTTTAAAAACATTTGAAGTTGATGCACTGCCATTTTCCTCAACACTTCTGTCTAAATGACAGCATGTCAACACACAACATCATTCCAGAGGCATTGCTGGGGAGCAAGAGAGAGTGACCCCATCATTTATGATTGCAACCCTCACCTCTGGTCCATTTTTAATAGATTTTTCTCCCAACCCTTAACCTGCAAAATATTTTTGTTTTCAGCATCCCTTCTCTGTGTTGCCAAGTCACAAAACCAAGCCTCTTTCTCTCTTACACCCATATACTCTACAGGGATATAATTACCAGGAGTAGGTACTCTGATAGCTAGATGGCCAGTCTAGGAGTTCTGAGTGATAGAGGAGGAAGTGGGGTGGAGGTGGGTTTCTGGCATCAGATGCATTGTACTGCAGAGTTCTTGCACCTTCCATCTTACCAAAAGTCGTTGTTTTCTGCACCGGCTCTTCTACCCTTTCCCCCAGCTACAATGGATTATTTGTTCAAGCCTTCTTCTTTCACATTCTTTGTTATCTTAGGATGCCAACACATCCTCATAGACTTATTAGTCTGGTAACACTGGTATAGAGTATGTGTTCAATTTGGAGTCTTCATCCAGACTGAGGTCACACCCAGAAGGTCTTGCTGAGCTGCTGTTCCTTGTACTTCTGAGAAGATGAGGTATCCTAGGCTTTGAAGTGTGTCTTTAGCTAGTTTTGTTTTGCAGTGTTGAAATAGTTTTGTGACAAAGCTATGTTACTTGTTGCTTCTTTCAGGGTAAGCAGAGTGTTCTTTTCCAATTCGAACATCATTCGCACAATTTAGAATTGGTTTATTTCATACCAAGGTCATTAATGACTGATACAATTTGGGGCTGGTACAGTAGAAATGTGAAAGCAGCTTATAAATAAAAGAGAAACAGTTTGTGCTTAGAAGCTTGACTGGAGGCGTGATGACCTCTTATATTTGAGCATGTTGCATTACTTGACCTAGAAGGAACATGAGTGAATGCAGCATAAAAACACACCTATTAAAAGTACAACAGTACCAATTTTCAGGGGACAGAAGCGGCTTATTTGGCTTTGAACAAATTCACTGGGTCCAATCTGACCGTGTGTGCTGGTCAGCTGCATGCTGGGGAGGAGGAACCTCCCTGCATGTCCTGTCCTGACCTTGATAAGAAGCATATGGGACAAGACATCAAGGCAGGCCAGTAACTGCAGCACCCTGGAGAGCTCCAAGTGAGCAACTTGCTTCAATTAAGTCTAGAACTGGACTGAAATGACATTCCTCCAGGGCCAGATCATCTCTCCCAGCCCCTTCCATGAAGGAGGGAGTTTTAAAGGGACAGGCCTGTCTTGGAGCCTAGCTCTCATCCTTTGATTGGACCATTCTCTTCAGGCTTATTCCCTATGCTGATATGAGAATGTGCAGTGGGGAAATGGTTGCTTTGGGGGCAAGTAGGTTCAGGCTCTGAGGACAGACATTCTGGAGGTCCTGATTCATGCTCAATGGCCCCCAAGCAAATGGGCTCAGGCTCTACACTAGTGGCTAAAATTGTAGAAACCTTTAGGAAAATATTGTTGCAATTATTGTGGCCATCCTGTATCTCTGCGCATGCACACACAGAGCCTTTCTGGATAAGGTGAGATATCTTTCAACCCACTATCCCAGATGTGATGATGGAGTTCACTGAGAACAAATAGGAATAAGTTAGTAAGTTTCAGTTGGGATTTGACAGCTGGAGTACCCAGGGAGATATGCAAAGCTGAACATATATACATTGTAAGGTTTGAGCTATAAATTACAAGTCCTCACAAAAGTAAGGAACAAAAGAAGCTATCTTACAGCGAGTCAGATCACTGCTCCATCTATCTCTGTATTGTCCACACTGACTAGTAGTAACTCTCCACAGGGTTTTAGACAGTGGGCATTCCTTTTGTTGTCTGGAGGTGCCAGCAATGGACCCTGGGACCTTCTGCATGCAAAGCAGATGGTCTGCCACTGAGCTACAGGGTCCCCCGCCCCGAGCCTTGAATGATAACACAACACTAATGTTGTTGTAAGAAGATGGATTGATTGTCGTGAGCCTTCTGGAAGGAGGCGGTGGAATCTAAATAAAACACGCAGTTACATTTGATTAGTGGCTGTTCACAATTAGTGACCCAATTTGGATTTTAATAGCTTTTTCAGCTAGATAAAGTCATTCCTCAGATCTTCTCGCTGGCATGTCTTTTGCATAATATTGTGCAACTCCCCCTCCTATTTTTTCCTCTTCTATTCTTCCGTTGACAACTCTCATTTCCCCTCTACATAGCATTTACAAGTTCTTGTTATTCTTCTTGTAGAGCTGTCACCAGTTCACAATTACTTTTCATTCCAGAGTTTTCTGGCTGTATCTGATTAACCTTTAGTAAACATAGTAAAAATACAGGTACATTCGTCAGCCAGCTTTGGTCTCTAGTAGATGCAAGCAACAAATTATTTCACCCTTTTGCTATTACTGGCTTTTGACAGCTGCTGTAATCTGTTTATTCTTTATGTACAGCCACCATGTGGGACAAAATTCATAGAATCTTAGAGTTGGAAGAGACCTCAAGGCAGTTATCAAATTATACTCACCTGTCTCTTGATCTGGATGCTTAAGCTTTGATCTCCCACACTCATTTTGGTACCCAAATGAGTCATCAAGATAAAGTGAAATGGGATGATTTCCTCTTTTTTTTTCTTGAATGAGAGATACATGACAAAGAAATAGGCTCATTTGGAAGCAAAATAGAATCCCTGGCACAACATTGCCCTCAAGCCATCCATCACATCTCTGGCACCAGTTACAAAAAAATTGCCCTGAGGCTTTTCATATTCTTCAGGAGGCAAGCTCAAAAAGCCAGAGGTGGAAGGAGAATATCAGGAGTGCGACTCAAGACATAGTTTGATCTACCTTCTGGAGATGTTTTGTGGGGAAATGCTGCCAGTCTCTTTTTCATTTCTTTATTATGAGCATACCTAGATGCAATGCTTCTTTTCTGTAGGTGCTCAAGGGTACATGGTACCAGCACCTTTTCTCTAGAAGAAAAGCACTGCATAGATGGTACACACACACACACACACACACACACACACACACACACTGCTTGCAATTTCAATTTCCTTCCCATTTTAAAAAAAATAACCAACCAATCAATCTCAAACTGATGGTAAACAAACACTGATAGGACATTTTACAAGCCCACAGAGTAAACTTCTGCAGGTTTATATATCCATAGCTATTCCCTGCTTCTCCTCTTTCTAATTTGAGAGAGGGTTTGCTAAAACTCAGTTCAGAATTTGTTCTTACTGCCAGGGCATGTGAAGTAACAGACACTATTTTTATTTAATGTATTTATATCACACCTGTCTCCCAGGTTGGGATTCAAGGATGCTTATTTTTTTAAAACAAAACAAAACAAAACATTGTTTGGAAATAAAACAAAAATAACCAAGTTAAAAACATTTTATGTGCAGGTCAGGTTCAAATGTAAATAATCTACATGTGAGAGATACTCAATTTGAACTGTGGCTCTGTGGATTAGCTGCAGACGTTGCTTCGAAAGAGACACTGCCAATGATATGAGACTATGGACTACAATTAAAACCCCCTGATGAATAATCCTTTCATGTGCTTTCTCTTATTACCAAATGTGTGTCTGCTTTTTTTTTTTAATTATCCTGTTTAACAGAAGCAAAATATCTCTGTGTTTCCTTCTTTATTTTTCTAGAAAGAAAACAAGAAAATATTGGCAAAGTTATGCAAAACCTATTCCAGTTGATGCATCTGGTGTTGTAGCATTCAGCTCTGAACAAGCAGCTTAGTTGCAAGCCCTAAATCCTCTAGGAAGGGGATTTTTTGTTGGCTAATTTTGCAAATACTGTGTCTGGCCTTCTGTTATAATCAGGATCTTTTGTTTTTCTTGACATGCCATATAATGCTGTATCTCTCTTCTTATTAGTAAAGTGGACATGCAAAACACCAAAACGGAGAAAGGAAGAGGAATAGAGGACATCCATACAGATGGGAGAGACACTTGAGAAATGATTTTTAAAACCCTACCCCATGCCTTGCAGTCTGAAAGACCACAGGCTATACCAGATATACGCCTGGCTGCTAGTGAGCCCATCGGCAATGCATTGCTTTCAAATGGAATGCAAATTTTCAAATGGAAGAGCATCATTCCAATGTTCTTGGAACTGTAGTTTACACCTCACAGAGCTGAAATGCCCAGCACCCTTAACAAACTGTAGTTCCCAGGGTTATTTGGGGGGGCGGGGAAGCTGTGAGCTTTCAATATGCATTAAATGTATTTAAAATGTATGTTGTGGATGTGACCTGAGTGTGCATTCCACTGAAAGCAATGCAGCCTGATTAGAAAGCAACCCCAGTCATATGAGGTTTTGGTTAGGCAGATCTGCTGTAGGCTTGCAATTCATTCCTGATCCAGCAAGTAACATGTGAGCCAACCATATGTCTCTTGGAAGCCCTCCAGCAGCATCTGAGAGCAACAGTATTCTCTCCTCCTGAGCTTTCCAGCAACTGGTAAGATCTCCACTCTTTAGTACTACTTTAGTGCTAGTTCCATAAATCATTTTAAGGGCTAAGGTGCAGACAAGTTCTCATTAAGAGAAAACTGTACCCATTATCGCTACCACCCCCTGGAATATTTTTTTCTGTCATTAGATTTGGCAAAAGCATTCTGGGCAATAAACTACTGTTACGGTTTATGTCATGAGGCCAGGTGGGTAGAGCATTTTGTGGGCTTTTGTGTGTGCGCTTTTAAATCGTAATTTTAAAATATTAGAGTTATTTTGGTTTCAACCGCAGCACAGCTTGATTTGTTGCTAAGGGGCCTCCTCATTTTTATACACTTTTACACTCACAGTAAAAACCCATGACAGAGACAGAAGACACATCTTACCTTTGCTATTATGTGATCAGCAGCCCCAAGCACCACAAAATTGGAGGTCTACTTGTGTTTAAAGTATTTTGCTTTCTTTATTTGTAACAACCATGCTTTAGCTTTATGTGCTAGATTTTTAAAAAAACAAATAAATAAAAAGAAGAAAAGAAGGAAGGGAAGGGAAGAGAAGGAAGGAAAGAAGGAAGGAAGGAAGGAGTAAGGAAGGAAGGAAGGAAGGGTGTGAAGAGAACTATGTGAGGTTGCACACTGCTCTAAGAATCAACAGGTTCACTAGTTCCTGTTTTCTGCCTCTATCTGTTCCTGTTAACAGCCCTTTTAGAATGACAAGCACAGAGCAGCGCAATGGCAATTGAGGGGAAGCATGGTAGAATCATTGTAATTAATTCCCTGCCCAGTGTTTACATCCATTCATAGTACTGGGCATCAATGTTTGCTCTGGCTTGGAGCTTTGGTAATTCTGCCCTAGGCTGTTTAAGCAAAGGGAGAGCACATATTTGTTCAGTTTTATTTCTATATTGGCTACAGACCACAACAAAAATGCAAAAATTATTATACATAAAATGGTTGATAGCAGAATAAATATCTGACAGATTATAACAGTGACCAGCCTTTTCCAACCTTGGGTTCCCAGATGTGGGCTAGACTCCAGATCCCATCATCCTTATTGCCCATGCTGGCTGGGGATGATGGGGCTGGTAGCAAAGATAGCATCCACTTGCACATCAACAAAGATGTGCAATCTATCTACTGTATCTGCTAATCTATCTGTAGAGATGCACATTTGGAGAGAGTTACAATGATTTAAATAGAAATCTGATATATAGGCAAGAGTGTGGACAAATGACCTGTGTGCCTACTCAGTCTGCTGTCTGGGTCAGGCTTCCTCAACCTCGGCCCTCCAGATGTTTTGAGACTACAATTCCCAGCATCCCTGACCACTGGTCCTACTAGCTAGGGATCATGGGAGTTGTAGGCCAAAAACATCTGTAGGGCTGAGGTTGAGAAAGCCTGGTCTAGGTGCTAAGTGTACATAGGCAACATCAGAGATACTGACCTCTGTATTTGTTTGTTTATTTATTAAATTTGTATACTGCCCTATATCCATAGAACTCAAGGCAGTTCACAGCATAAAATTACAATATCAAAACCACAAAATAAATACATAATTAAAAACAAAAAATACACAATGACCCATTGCTTGTTCTATGTTTATTTATTTATTTATCTTATATGTTTATCCAATATTTAGCGAGCTTTCATAATGTAGAATGCCTTTGGTGCATTTTAGTTTGGACAAAATTGTCCAGACATGTAGAGTGTTGACATGCATTTAAAACTGGTTGTTGTTGTTGTTGTTGTTGTTGTTGTTGTTGTTGTTGTTGTTTTTAAAAAGCTTACCACCGATTTTCATTACTCTTGAAAGTTTCAAATAGCTGTTTTAAATTGTAGATAGATAGATAGATAGATAGATAGATAGATAGATAGATAGATGATAGATATAGTAAACTGCTTTGAGGTTTTATTAGAATCAGGTATATAGAGCTTGCAAAATAACAAAGAAACACAGCCATTTCCTCCCATAAAATTGTGATAGTTATCGAAAGCTGCTCCCCAGGCACAGCTGGAAAAGCTTGAAATAAAAGAATATAAAGTCCCCATAACACTCTCCAAATAGAGCCGTTTCAAGCTGAATCCACAGGGGCATATGGAGAGTTTGACCTGTTAATTGTTAGCAATGTGACAACAGCATGACCAAACAAGTATTTTTCTTCCTCTCAGTTAGTAATCAAAACCTAAGCTTTTTAGTGCTGTGCCAAAATCTTTTCTCTTCTTTTTTTCTTTTTTCCGTAGTTTGTGTCATTCTATATTCATTAATTAAAAAATGAATTGCATTTGAAAATTATCATAGGAGAGAAATTATTCTGCTCAAATTCTTATGGGTAGGGTGCAGGGTGAAATATACTTGGAGTCAAGTGTGAAATTCATGCTCTTTATTCAGCTCATAGTAGCAATGAATGAATCTTTCCCCAAAATGTCTGCTATATATACATTATTTACACAATGGGCCCCACGTGATTGGCTAATTCTGGGCTACTCCTGTAGGCCAAACAGGTTGCGGACTCACTTCATCCAGGAGCCTGATTGGCTGCTCTTGCAGGCTAATCAGGTCGCTGATTCACTTCCACCTAAAGCTGGATTGGGTGGCTCCTGTGGACCAATCAGCTGCATTCTGGATCCTATTGTTCTAGGACCAATCAGACTGCTGCATTTTGGATCCTATTGTTCTAGGATTCAGCTCAATACATAACACAGGGTTTTAGTGCATTTGCCTTACATTTGAGATGGCTACAGGGTGTTTGTGAGTCTGCTTTCTGCAACCCTTTCTGCAACCCTCCTGGGTGCCAGACTTCCCCCTAAATCATTATGTCCTCTGCTGAGTGCCTACGAGCTATTCACTGCATGCCTACGAGCTATTCACTTTTCTATATGCTTTCTTGCTTTTAAAGTAATCTGTGTGGATTTTAAAAATATAGTAATAAAAAGAACTTCCTTTAAAAGCAAGATCAGTGAGAACACTGATCTCAGGAGCTCTGTAGCCAGCCAGCCTGGCTTCCTGTGATAAAGCTTGAGGGAAGACATCATGAATAACTCCTCCCATGGGGTTTTCTCAGATCAGGAAGCACAGGCAGCTGGGGAGGCTGCAAAGTGCTGGAGAATTGGTTAATGGAAAAGAAAGCACACACATCAGAACACCTTAACCACCGCACAGCAACTCAACCCCACACCCACCCAAAATATAAATAAATTCTAAAGTGCCTCAGGAATGAGGCAGAAAGATGGAAGCCACTTTCGCTGGGCAAGAAAACTTTGGAGAAATCGGAGGGCAGGTTTCAGCACAGCACAAATTCACATTTATACCCAGAGGAGTAGTTTTTCATTTCTTGAAGATAGGTACCTTCAAAATTCTCCAAATTGAATGAATGACAGTTATTTTAGCTTTTTAAACTGCTGCTGTGCCACCAATGGTGGTGATTGCCTCCAGTTTTGAAGGAAGTTTGAACAAAATAATTTGGTTACCCATTGCATTTTATAACACCTACCATGATCAATGACAGGGAAACCTCGCAAGTTAGATTATTCCATCTCCAGCCTGATTTGATGCTGAATTGTTGCAGAAACACTTTATGTGTGATGCGTTTCCAATCTGAAAGTGAAATGTTGCATTTCTTTTCACTTTATGTGGGGAAGTAATGGAAGTATTCCTCTTTTAATAACACCAATCAGCATTTTTCAGAGGAACCCTAGAAAAGATAATGTTGGTTGATTCCCCCTCTCCCCTATAGCCCCCTGTGCCCCCCCATCTGCTCCAGAGGGTTGCAAAGCCCTTCGGAAGTGCATGCGAGTTAAGGGTGTGGGGAGCTTCAGGAGAAAGGGGGAAATTGCAGCAATTGTCTCTCTCCCCTGTCCATTCATGGAAGTCTTTGCTGCAGCAAAGAGCTTCTGTGAGCTGACCAATGGATATAGCCCATGGTTCCAATTACGTTAATACCGGGCTTCAATGAGTGGCTGCAATTGATCCAAACACATAGCCACTCTTACAGTATTTGCTGCCTCACGACAATGAGAAGCTGAGATCAGTTAATTATTTTTGTCTGCATGAGCTTTACTTTTAAAAGTTAATGTGGTTTGTTCTGCCTCTGCTGTGCAATGAGAGAAATTTGCAGACCTCGTAAAGGCAAATCCTAGAAAAACAATTATACACATTAGGATTATTGCTATCCTGCTGCTGACTTACGCTCCCCGACAAATAATGCACTGTATTATTTATCAGCTGTTGTGTAAGCGCTTGATGGAATAATTGATTTCAATACAATCATGAGAGCTGTTCTTAGATTTGATGTACTTACACTGTCATGCCTGAATTTGGCAGGAGGTGAACTCTAGTTTGCAATATTCAGTATCTTCTACTAAATCATGGTTAGTTTTCAGTGGAAGCCCTGGGCAAAGGCATAGAATCTGAAGATAGGGTCTGTGGAGACCCTTTGAATTAACTACCCCCCCCCAGCCCAGGGCTGTTATCCACACCAAACAATTTTTTCTTTGGGTCCCCCAAAGACCCTATCAAAAGAAAAAATGTAGATACAGCACTTGGGGTGGGCAAAGACCTATTCACCCATCTCAGCAACTTGATAAGGATGCCGATTGGCTCTCCCTATTCACCAGATCAATCATTTGATGAATGGATCAGCTGAGGGTGGCTGTTTGACTGTGTGCTTTGTATGTGCCTGTGTGCAAAAATGGATGTGTTTGTGGCCATACCCACCAATGGCATGCAGCCCCATAGAGCTGGCCAAGGATGAATGTAGCCCTTAGGCCTAAAAAAAGGCCTCTGCTCTAGTTACTTGGTTTAGAAGCATGCTTCATGGCCTTTATCTCAGTTTGATGTGACCACTATTTAACGAAGCTTCAGATATCACTGGCAAAGTGTCAGCAGATGAATGTGGAAGACATTTCCACATCTAGCTGACCACATTTCTGATAACATTTGAAGGACAACTTGCATTGGCTGTAGATGCAGGTATGTTGATCCACGACAGAAGCCAGCTCCAATAATCTTTTACTAATGCATGGCCATATAATAATTTTGCCTCTTCACTGCCATTCCATGATTTGACTTGGCTGGTGTTGACTTACTTCTCTTAAACATTTCATGGTAGAACTCAACATGGCAGGGGGAAAGCATTCGTCTCTATATAATGAGTTACTTTTTCAAAGAAGCCTGAACTTTCAGAATACTCTAAAACTATGTGTTGGAAAAACATTATTCTGTGTAATTTCTGACATCTCCCACAAGTACAGAATCAACAAAGATGAACAGTCAAAATAAATGAGTTTGGCATTCACCAGAGTGACAATCAGGGGGCAGACTGCTTGTAATAAATTGGAAGGAATCTGAAGAAAACCAAAATATATACATGGGCTTATTTGTCTGACAAGTTAAACCAAGTCCTGGAATTTGATTGTCTTTGTGTCTATTTTTTATTAAGTTGCCCTTTCTGCTGTCTGCCAGTCTGCCATTTAATTTGAAGGGATAACTCAAGCTATACAATTTGATTATTTTTATTATTTTAAGAGTCAGGATAAACATCTCACTGGAGCAGGTTATTTGTGTTGACTGAATTCAGGGACCACAACTAGATTGGGCCTGTTGTTGTTGTTTGAGGCTACTGAAAGCTAGACCCCAGATTTGCCCCTCTTGTTTTGTTTTGTGGCACCATTTCTAAAAGTCTCAATTCATTATTTTCTTCGTCTATTTAATTTTTGTGTTGCTTCCCACACAGAAGTCCTGAAGCTACTGACAAAAATACAAATATAAAACAAGCATGCCACATAGAAAATAAATGAGTTCTTCTAACAACAATATGCTGAAAGGTCATCCACAAAAACAGACCACAAAACACCTCCCACCTGACAGCGAGAAGAATCAACTGCAGCCAGAGACATCATAAAAGACAGTGGCCCATATTAGCGCCCCGATGTCTTGGAGAATGAAAAAAGAAAAGAAAAAAAGATCTTCACCTGATGGTGGAAAGAGGACAATGATTTGAGGAGCTTTCCTGAGGAGAGTGTTCCACAACTAGGGGTTTACCACAGAAAGGGACTGTTTTTCCCTTGTTATCCTCCACACCTCTCTTATATGTAGCATCTGGAGAAGTGCCTTAGATGATGGCCATTGGGTATTGGTACATTCATGCGGGGAACTGAGGTTGATAAGATATCAAAATAACTGCTGCGTTTCTCTGCTGTGGCAACTTCAAAGGCTTACAGTGTATTGTCTCATGAAGTTGTAGGCAAAACCCTCCTTTGTCTAATGCAACCAGTTGTATGTTTCACCCAATCAACTTTATTTTCGCACGATCCAACATGGGTTGTCTTGAAATATGGATATATATTGAACCCATTAATAAAATCCAGAGCCACATATATGCCTGATTTGAGGAGAGTGGGAAAAAGTTTTGTCCTTAAGAAATGTGGTCACGTGCAGGGGCACCATCTCACCCTCAGGATTGTGGATGCCCGCCGCCATAACACAAACGTGTGACATCACATGCACATGCCTGCACGTAGTGCATGTGATGTCACATGAACAACGTGCAACGGCGCATAGTTTTTATTGGAGGGGGGCTCCTCTTCCTTCTCCTCCTCTGTAACCAGCGAGGTGCCCTTTTCCACGGGGAGGGGCTCAGACTCCATGGAAAGGGTGACTTGCTAGCTGGTAGCAGAGGGCAGAGCTGAACTGCTTCTCTCTTGGAGGGTGGCTGACTGCCTCTCTTTGCCATTGCTCATTGACCTTGTGGGTGCCCAGCCCCCACAATTATATTATTGTGTGTGATCAAGCACCCATGGCCCCCTGGAGTTGGCTCCCATGGTCATCCAGTTCCATGATCTTTTCTAGAACTTGTCAATCCCTTTAATGCTATGGTATAAATCTTCTTCTATCTCTCTTTAGGATATGACTATGACCAGTGCATGAGTAAAAGTTATGTTGAGTACCCTTGGAGGCGCAGCAACAGAAGGAAGATCTTTCTCCAAGCAATCACCTTGTGGATGGCAGTGCCACAACCGTAGCCTTTCAGGTGCTGCCCTTCATAGGCAAGTAAGAAGAACTTTCTGGAGGGGAATAAATGGGTACCTGAAGAGGCACGTATTTTCTCTCTCTTGAAGGGAGGTGACTAGTGCCAGCTTCAGGGTATCAGAGAGTGATGTAAACACACTGAGCCTCTTTAAGCTGTAAGAAAACGGAAGGAAATAAACTTGTTTATTCAGCCCGGTGTGTTTTAGTCCAATTCCTTCTTCAGGGGCACTCTGTAATGACAAATTTTAATCCTAGTCTCTTCATGCTGTTGCTTAGTTGATGAAAATGTCCCTGAGGAAGAATGTAGTTTGAAATCCCTTTGGCTCCTAAGCATTTCTTTCTCTCCCCTGCACTTTGTGTTTTCAGGAAAACCTTTGAAGAAAAATAGCCAGTGTGGTACCCTCTCCCAACAAAAATTATACTTTGAGGAAAGACATCTGTAACCTTTTACAGAAGGTCTAGATAGGGGTAGTAACCCATGGCCATGCAGCTGCTGCTGTACTACAATTCCCATCACCCCTTACCATTGGCTATGCTGGCTGGGGCTGATGGGAGTTGAAGTTCAACAACCACATTTGCTATCCTTGCTTGTTAACAACCAATTGCTCTTGTGAACATGCTGGTCTCCACCCACCCTTTCATTGTCTTCATTGCCTTCCCACTTTTGCTTTCTTCTTCCCGTTAACCTGCAAAGCAACTGGATATTTCAGGGCAAAGTATAGGAAGAATTGCTAATCCACCAATTTGATTGCTATGACAGCTCATTGATTCTAAGACTATTCAGTCATCAGCAATGTAGATATTGTAAGGAGCACATGCTGAAGAAATATCAGATGTATCCTTTTCTTTAGCATGAGAGATCTATGTAGCAGAAAAATCTAAACAACAGAGATTTATTAGGCTGTCACTGCTAATGGCAGACTGTCAGGCTGGGAAAGAAATTAGGGGGTGGTGGCTGAATAAAAGGAAGTCCTCTAAGAATGGAAGATAAATGAATTTGTGAGAAAAGCTTCTTGCTTCACTAGACCAAACACAAATCAGCTCTGTGACCTGGCAACTTTGTTTTAGATTTATTCTTTTCAAATCAAAAGAACTGGCATCTGACTCAGTACCTGGTGATGCTGTGACAAGTGGGTGCTGCATTTCATCTTAAACCCTGCCAATGATAGATGAGCTATCTTATTTAAAGCATCAAATGCTCGTGGCAATAGGCACCAGACAGCTTGTCATTGCAGGGCATTTCCAGACAGTTGTTTTCCAGACAATAAATGCAATTGAACTTGTAACTCACGTGTTGCAGAGGAGAAGAGAGTTGCCACAGGCTTTGAACTGCATACTCAAATTACTTGGCCTGGCTTCTTACTCTTTGTACCACCAGCATACAGCAACCTGCTGAAGGTGTTTGCTGAGGGAGCTGCTGGCCTGTTTTCTGTAGCACTGCAGCGCCATCACTGCCAGTGGACAGAAGTGGCATTGCAGCTACCAATCTCTGCTAAGCTTGGATGGTGCAAGGAGCCAGTAAAGCTGCTACCTCTGGTATGGCTTCTCAGAGGTGTTGCCTTGACAGGAGAATTTTAACTGTTGTAAGAAAGGTTGTCACCAACCCTAATGTGTCAGCCATTTTATTGTTTTACAAATACTGTATTTTTCTGTGTATAAGACGATGTTTTTTACTTAAAATTTTTAGGCAAAAATTGTGGGTCATCTTATATGGATAGTGAATGCAGAGTGGGGTGAGCAGGCGATTGTTGGCGACGGCTGTGGCAAATGCCCCCCCCCCAATAAAAGCTCATCAACTGAAGTTGACTAACTTCCCTCTAAAAAGATCAACAACTGAAGGGAGACCTCCCCAAATATATTGATTTCTTAATTTTGGGTCCAAAAAATAGTCTTATAAATGGGGGCGTCTTATACACAGACTTTATACACAGAGTTTATATGCATTTGTGCACACATTCCTTGGCTGGAGAACTGCATTGCAAAATTTGGAGGGGTGCAAATTTCAATGGATATCTGGCTTTGGTTCACACAGTGTCTTGGAATCTGCAAATTATGTAAGTTTCCCCTTAGGTTCAAACTGAATCAAATTTCTCATTTTCCTACATTGAGCAAATGTAAAGTACTCTTGTGTCCTTGTGAATACCAACAGAGAGAGAGCTTACTTTGTTACTTGGTTCCCAAACAATGTTGTTTTACACTTGTTATTAACAAATCAATTCACAATGGTTTTTCACTCAAAGCAAGAAGAAAAACATGTTTTCACTCCTCCAATGTGCAGAAATCAAGTTGCCCCAGACAGATTCCAATGACACCTGCCAAAGGAACACAAGTAGAGATTCAGCTCAATTGGAAGAAAACAGAGTGCTAAGTGTAGGGTTTCTATAAATAGTGCAAAACAAGTGAGACCTACAGCAAAATTCAGTTCAGCCAGCCAGCCATGCCCTTTCCCCAGGATACTCCATTTCCCTCTAGTTTCTGCTCCCAGCCCCACAAGACACTCAGCATTCTTGGCCATTGTCTGGGGGCCTGCTTTGGGGTCCCTGCTTTGAGGGGCCCATCATATATGTGGGGTCAGTGTGGTGAAGTTAAGAGTGCTGGATGGAGAGTCTGGAAATCCAAGTTCTAGTCCTGCTCAGCCATGAAACTTACTGCGTTACTTTGGACCAGTCGCTCACTCCTAGTCAATCACAGGATTCTAGTGAGGATAAAGTTGGGGGGCGGAGAATGCTCATGTAAGCCATCTTGGGTTCCTGGGATATAAATATGACAATCATTTTTAAAGCCTGACTATACTAGGGCTGGGTTGTTACTATTAGCACTGCCTGTGCCTGCGACTGTGTTGCTCACCGCTGTCGTGACAAAAGGACACTTGTTTGTTTTCTGGTTTCTTCCATTAGCTTCAGGACAACCACACTGTTGGGATTCTGAAAGAAAAGAGTTGGCATCAATGCAACAATGTCAGTGCTGATGTGCTTCTCTCCATGTGTGATGCCCAGGGTAATTGCCCCCCGTGTGCTCCCTTATAAAGGGAATGCAGCCCTGGATCCCCCACCCCTGGTTTAACTCATGTGGGATGCATTAAGTCCAGCATGAAATGACCATTTCATGAATGAAGACTAACACAACCTGGGACCTGCTACACAGAATGCAGCTCAGAGGTGATGTACCCTGGCATGCCAAGTGCTTAAAAGTCCCATTTCCCCCCAGTCCCAGGTAGGCAGCAAAACCAGGAGACTTATGTTAAGCCCCTGGCAGGCTGCCACACATGGCTGGCAGTGGATCACAATCTGTGAAGGCCAGAATTTTATGGAGCTAACTTTTACTTTATTTTACTAACACACCAGAATGTTCTTCTCTACCCTTAGAACATTCCACTCATTTGAAGATAGTCAGCTGAGATCTATAATGATAAATTAAGACAGCTTTTATAGCTGTTTAACTATTCCATTTTTATGTCCTTATGCATATGCAAATAACTTGCCACAGACATTTGCAAGTTAATGCATTTATTCTTTCCACTTTTCTGTTTCTATATAAATGTGGAGGCTTGTCTTTGTTGTTCTCACAGAACGTTTCATTTCCCTCTCTTCTGCTGCAAAGAACAGCGAACTGCCTTTTGAGTGCACTTCTTACGTATTTTCATTCCTTGCTTTTCAATCTAAGAATCATTAACTATATAACTGAGGACTATTGTATGCCACTGCCAATGTCACAGGCATAATAATTATTGCATTGTGGTAACATTCACTGTGGGGACTCCTTTCCCCACTCCTTTCCCCCTTCCCCCTTTGCTATATCCACAGAATGTCTTGATCAGCGCTGCAAAGATTTTTACTCTTTTCTCCCATCCTGAAATAACAGAGATCCGATGAAAAGCATTTCCAACCAGTAAGTAAGATAATCACAATAGTTATCTCTTAAACTGTGTTGGTAGGAAGAATATTTATTAACATTAACATGTATCTCACCAGGAGGCACCTCTGATCACAAAGGCCATCTCATTACAGAAAAGGCAATCCAAGTGTAGAGACAGAATTCTCGTGAGTGGATTGGCCTTCCAATTTCCTGTAAAGAAAAAATAAATAAAAGTATTATTTAGATGCAGAGGTACATACACAGCATGCCTACCCAGTACAAATCAACAACCATATATTTAGAGAACTCATGTTTCCAGGTGGTCCCTCTTCTCCCTCTTCTGGCACCCTCAGAGCTAAGAACACTGGCCATGGAAATAACAAAAAAGTAAGAACCAAAAAAGAGCCCAGCTGGATCAGACCAAGAGCCCGGCTGTTTTCAGAGCCCAACCAGGTGTTTCTGAGAAGCTTCTGAGAAGCAGGACAGCAGCACAACTGGCATTCAGAAGTATGTGCCTATGTACCTGGAGGTAGGCTAGCCAAAAAGCCATAGTGATTGTTGTTTGGTAGTTTAGTCGTGTCCGAATCTTCGTGATCCCATGGACCAGTGCATGCCAGGCACTCCTGTCTTCCACTGCCTCCCACAGTTTGGTCAGACTCATGTTGGTAGCTTCAACAACACTGTCCAACCATCTCGTCCTTTGTCGTCCCCTTCTCCTTGTGCCCAACATCAGGGTCTTTTCCAGGGAGTCTTCTCTTGTCATGAGGTGGCCAAAGTATTGGAGCCTCAGATTCAGGATCTGTCCTTCCAGTGAGCACTCAGGGCTGATTTCCTTAAAAATGGATAGGTTTGATCTTCTTGCAGCCCATGGGACTCCAGCACCATAATTCAAAAGCATCAATTCTAGGGCAATCAGCCTTCTTTATGGTCCAGCTCTCACTTCCATACATCACTACTGGGAAAACCATAGCTTTAACTACATGGACCTTTGTCGGCAAGGTGATGTCTCTGCTTTTTAAGACACTGTCTTGGTTTGTCATTGCTTTTCTCCCAAGAAGCAGGAATCTTTTAATTTCGTGACTGCTGCCACCATCTGCAGTGATCATGGAACCCAAGAAAGTAAAATCTCTCACTGACTCCATTTCTTCCCTTTCTATTTGCCAGGAGGTGATGGGACCAGTGGCCATGATCTTAGGTTGTTTTTTTTTTTTTTTGATGTTGAGCTTCAAACCATATTTTGCACTCTCTTCTTTCACCCTCATTAAAAGGTTCTTTAATTCCTCCACACTTTCTGCCATCAAGGTTGTGTCATCTGCATATATGAGGTTGTTGATATTTCTTCTGGCAATCTTAATTCCGGCTTGGGATTCATCCAGTCCAGCCTTTCGCATGATGAATTCTGCATATAAGTTAATTCTGCATATAAGTTAATTAAGTTGTCATACTCCTTTCCCAATTTTGAACCAATCAGTTGTTCCATATCCAGTCCTAACTGTAGCTTCTTGTCCCACATAGAGATTTCTCAGGAGACAGATGAGGTGATCAGGCACTCCCATTTCTTTAAGAACTTGTCATAGTTTGCTGTGGTCAACACAGTCAAATGCTTTTGTGTAGTCAATGAAGCAGAAGTAGATGTTTTTCTGGAACTTTCTAGCTTTCTCCATAATCCAGCACATGTTTGCAATTTGGTCTCTGGTTCCTCTGCCCCTTTGAAATCCAGCTTGCACTTCTGGGAGTTCTCAGTCCACATATTGCTTAAGCCTGCCTTGTAGAATTTTAAGCGTGACCTTGCTAGCATGTGAAATGAGCGCAATTGTGCGGTAGTTGGAGCATTCTTTGGCACTGCCCTTCTTTGGGATTAGTAACCATTAATGATCTTCATTCCCATGAATTTATACCAACTAAATTGACAACCATCACTTCATCCTTTAGCTGGTAGCCGCTCTACAGCTGATCAGCGCAAGCACGTGGGAGATGAGGCAGAAGACACGCAGCAGAAAGGGGAGCCCCAGCTGGAAGCCACTCCACAGCTGATCAGGGGCGTTGCTCTCTCCAGCCAGCAAGAAGCCCAGCAGCCGGGAAATGCAGGAGCCGATGAGGTGGCAACAGCAGAATGCGGAAGAGAGGGAAACAGCTGAGAGGTGCTCGGCAAAACAGCTGAGAGGCGGCAGCAGAAAGAACCAAGCGAAGGCATCCCCCTGCTAGCACAGCAGAGGAGCTGCTGAAAGTTCCTCGCAGGCAGCAACCTAAAGGGGGAAAAGGGGGGGGTGGCGTTTAAAAACGCCTTTAATGCAGTGATTTCAGCTGAGCCGGAAAGCTTGATCCGAGGCTTGAATCCACGTAGCTTGATCCGACGAAAACCGAGGCAACGGAAGAGAAAACGTGTCAGCTGGGAGCAGGAAGAAGAGGCTGAGCCCTGGCCGCGTGCTGGTTTAAATGCAACCAGCCACGCCTGTTGGCTGGACCGGTTGGTCAGCCAGCCAGGCACCACACCCAGGGCTCAGCCAATGGAGTCAGGGGATGAAACCATCCCCTGTGCACGTGAAGGGCTCGTGATGCCTGCAACCCCCCCCTCCTTTCTAGGGCGGAAGGGGCTTTTCTTTAAGAACTTGCCATAGTTTGCTGTGGTCGACACAGTCAAATGCTTTTGCGTAGTCAATGAAGCAGAAGTAGATGTTTTTCTGGAACTTTCTAGCTTTCTCCATAATCCAGCACATGTTTGCAATTTGGTCTCTGGTTCCTCTGCCCCTTTGAAATCCAGCTTGCACTTCTGGGAGTTCTCAGTCCACATATTGCTTAAGCCTGCCTTGTAGAATTTTAAGCGTGACCTTGCTAGCATGTGAAATGAGCGCAATTGTGCGGTAGTTGGAGCATTCTTTGGCACTGCCCTTCTTTGGGATTAGTAACCATTAATGATCTTCATTCCCTTGAATTTGTACCAACTAAATTGGCGACCATCACTTCATCCTTTATAATGTAAGCTTTGATGGACTACCAAAAACCTGTTGCTGAAGATATTCTATCTTCAGCCCCTTCTGTTAGATCTGTTTCTAGCCTTCCAGCCATTAGATCAAGAAGGTTAAATGGGAAGTGGTAGAAGTAGATGATCTCGATCCTTTACAATTTGGCTTCTGCACAAGATTCTAGATGGGATTCTTGTCAATAACTTATACTAGGTGAGAAACACAGGGAGTATGAGCTTTTGGATTCTCCTGGATCAGTCAGTGTCTTTTATTTGACAATGGTATAATTTTGGATAGATTTTCTGGATTAGGAAGGGGCACTGCTTTGCCGTAGGTCCACCTTCTTTGTCTACCATCCCAAATAGTTCCAGATGGTGATGCTGGGAGACTGTTCCCTTGGCAATGATTCTGTGGAGTCCTTCAGGGTTCCGGCTTCACTTCTATGCTTTTTAATGTCTATGTAAAACCACTGGATAAGCTCATCTAGGGATCTGAGTGCAGAAGAACCAGGATTAATGAGACTGTGTAAGTGGGGTCTACAGCTGTACTGAGTAGTTCCTCCCCCTGCTGTCCACATGTACAGTGCAAATGTCTGAAGGGAGGGAGGGAGTCTTTGTTGGTTTAGGCCAGGCTTCCTCAAACTCAGCCCTCCAGATGTTTTGAGACTACAATTACCATCATCCCTGACCACTGGTCCTGCTAGCTAGGGATCATGGGAGTTGTAAGCCAAAAACATCTGGAGGGCCGAGGTTGAGGAAGCCTGGTATAGACTCTAGACCTCATAGAATCTTATATGTATGAAGACCCACTTCCTTCACATGTTTGTACTATGAGTTTACTGTGGTGATATAACCTCAGATGCTCCTACTGCCATCCAGCCAAGATGACTTTGTCTTCTACTGGAAGTAGAAAGGGTTGTGTGTGTGTTTTGTAGTTGCCCCTGCTTTCTAAACAACTTCCACAGGGAGCTCTGTCAGGCCCAGTCCACTCAGATTTTTAGGAGGTCAATACACATTCAGGGCTTCTGAGATCTGGAAGATATGGCTTTATGGATAAAATGGAATGCTGTCATGGCTACTGTTTTTTTTTTTGTCAATGTTTTAGTACATTGTGTTCTTGTGTTTTTAATTGGCCTGCCCATAGTTGATAGCACCAGCACATCCTCACAGCTAGAAGAAAGATGTTTTTCTTTAGAGGCAGATGAAGCACAGTTTTTCAGCTCTGCCTGTTTTCCTCATGCAAGATACCGATGAATGTGTGTGGGGTTTGTGTGTGTGTGTGCTTGTGCTGCAGTAAGACAGGAGGGAATTGAGGACTGAGCTGTTTGTAGACTATTAAGGGTTAGACGACTGATTTGAGAAATTAGGGCTAACACAAGTCTGTATCCCTAGTGCCTAATGGATCCGAGAACAGTGGGCATCATGAGCTCAATAAATCATGCCAGAGAAACATTACTGCTTTAAAATGAAATTAAAACCACAGTGAATACAGGGAACATAGTGGGTTTTATAATACTGAATTTAAAATGAAAACACTTCTTATTGCATCTTGCATAATCTTGCTACACAGCTGAGTTCAGAAGCTACATTAAATAAAAATACTGGCATAAGGACTGAGAAAATACAGCTTTAAAGTCTTAACTTAGGGATGATGTCTGGCAACTCAGGGTTCATCCTCTTATGTTTGGTGTGAGATTTCTTCCATTTGTTCACTGACTTCTTGACATGGGTCTGAGAGGTTCTTCTTTTGTCCCTCTGCTTTCCCAGAGAAAACCCATGGTTTACAGCAGCATTGCAATGTTCTGATTCAGCAGTAAACTATGGGTTTTCTTTGGAAAAGCAGTGGGACAAAGGAGAACCTCTAGGATCCATGCTGATAAGTCACGGGACAAACAGAAGAAATCTCAGACCAAACAGAAGTGTGGCATGGATGTGCCCTTACTGAGGCTTTGGGGCATTGTAAATATTGTGTACTTCCCACTGGCATCAGTGCCAAACTAGATAGGCCTTGGGTTTGATTCTGCATGGCCGTAGTCCAAACCATGAAAATGCTTCAATTTGCACCTGAAACATCAGAGAAGCAGGACCTAAAATGGTAACATTTTGACTTGCTAACATTTTGACTTGGTAGGATCACACTTTATTACTTTGCTGTTTTCACCACAGTAAGACTTGTATAGCACTTCTTTAGGAAATTGTATCACTTCACATGTGCAGAATGTGACAGTCTCCTCACTCACATTTTATTATTCTCTGCACAGCTATGGACAGGGGAAGAGCTTTCATGTAAGACAGGGGTGTCCAAACTTTTTTCAAAGAGGGCCAGATTTGATGAACATGTGTGAGAAGAAGAAGAAGAAGAGGCGGAGGAGGAGGAGGAGGAGGAGGAGGAAGAGTTTGGATTTGATATCCCGCTTTATCACTACCCGAAGGAGTCTCAAAGCAGCTAACATCCTCCTTTCCCATCCTCCCCCACAACAGACACTCTGTGAGGTGAGTGGGGCTAAGAGACTTCAAAGAAGTGTGACTAGCCCAAGGTTACCCAGCAGCTGCATGTGGAGGAGCGGAGACGTGAACCTGGTTCACCAGATTATGAGTCTACCACTCTTAACCACTACACCACACTGGTTTTTTTTTTTTTTTTTACTATTTTACCCCAAAGTTGTTGTCCTTTTCTTAAGAATAAAAGCTGTTGACCTTCTTTTAGGATTTTATCCCAGGAAATAAACTGCCACAGGGACCGGATTAAACCGACCGCAGGATCCGGATTAGACCCCTGGGCTGGACTTTGGACATGCCTGGTGTAAAGTAACCTAGTATGATTTTTAGACAATATTAACACCACACCTAACTCTGCTAACCCAGAAATAGTACCTCAGGTTAAGAACTTTGCTTCAGGATGAGAACAGCAATTGCGCGGCGGCAGGAGGCCCCATTAGCTAAAGTGGTACCTCAGGTTAAGAACAGTTTCAGGTAAAGAATGGACCTCTAGAACGAATTAAGTTCTCAACCAGAGGTACCACTGTATTCAGAAACTAAGCCACACCACACAAGTTTTTGTATTCTTGTACATCTGTAGATCTATTGCCAAAAAAACTAAGCATTCCAAAATGTGAGGAACACTTGCTTCCAGATGCATGCAGTCCCCCCCCCCCCATTCACTTCCTCTTGTATGAAAAGATACACCTGCACATTTGGACTACACATTCAAAGCTTGTCTGACACTGAGTGGGGCAACCCCTGTTCATTCTATGCATGCTGTTGTAGATATACATGGCATGCTACACTGCACTAGGCTATGTTCCTTGTACCAGTTTTGCTTTGTATGTCATTTCCATGGGGTTTCATGGTTTCCCCTTTCCCATAGAAACAGTAACAGTAGCAGCGTGTTCTGCCAATGAAAGTGCAACTTGATGAGGAGCTGGAAAAAACCACAGAAAACACATGAAGTTTACCGCGTGTTTATTACACATTTCTCAGAGTGGTCACAAAATAAAATGGAAGAAACTACAATCTGCCAGCTAGCAAGAAATATATTTCGTGCTGCTGTTTATTTGCTTTCTCTGTTCAATTAAATTGGCTTTCTGCCTGCAAGGCACAAGACATACTGCATGCCTTCAGTAATTAGAAAGGGGGGAGGGTGGTATTCAACTAAGTCTTAATCAGAGTAAACTCATGGAAATCAATGGACCTAATTTAGTCATATTGTGTAATTTCAATAGGTCTACACTGAGTAAAAAGCAGTTGGATATCACTCCAGTCATGCTTTGGAAGAGTAGCATGATTAATCAACATAAACCTTTTAGGTTTTATGAATCATGTACAGTACTAGAAACCTGTTTGTAGTTTTTTATGTACAAGGTCCATCCTTGTAATTAAGCACCAGAAACATATAACTTTGCAGATGGAAGGTACCTGAAAATAATTTGGTCAAATGTAGTTTGTAGAGGTTGTTAAAGATGTATAACAACTCATTATCCTATAGTGTTCCAAAGGCAGACACTGGAGGGACTAACTGGATGTCAAAGACTGGTCAAGTTGATGGCAAGGCATAGTTTTAAACTGCTCAGACTAGTGCACAAGCCTGACATTATAGGAGCTGGGGGAGTGAGTGTGACTTGACCTACTCTGTTCTGTTACTTAAGAGGCTTCTTTGCTTATTTAAATGACTGCCCTTTCTCTTCAGTTCAGAGCACAATGACCTTTGTGTGGTGTTTGTTCTCTCCTTCTGCACCTCTTCATCTGACAACTGACAGTTTAACTACAATAACAGCAAACTTCTTGTCCCAGGTCACCTGTCTCCAGGTGACAGTAGGCAATCTGCTCTGAAAATGAAGCCCAGGCAATGAAAGACCCCTTAGTTTTTCCAACACAAGCAACAATCTTCTGATAACATCACTGCAATTATCTGTTTATCCTACCTGTTAGCAATGCTACATTCAGATTCTATGTTCTTAAGTGCAAGACACATTTCTAAATTTCTCCCTATTTGTATGAGACGGTGATCCATGAACTCTTGAGTCACGATTCATGCACTGATCCACCAGAATTGAAATACAATGGCAAAGAGATAGCTCCAAGCAGCAAATCGCTTGTGGACTGGATTTCCAAGACATTCCAGGTATTTTAACCATGACAGTGAAAAACACCCAGAAAGTGGGGCGTGATTGAAATCACAGGAACTGTGTGCAGGAAACGCTTCTTGTGTGTTATTTTACCGCATGAGGCTGTCTCCATGTCGTTGCTTTGAAAGGGATCAATGACATAGCTGCTTCAACGAAAGACTTCTGCTTCAGTTAATAATAATAATAATATTTATTATTTGTACCCCGCCCATCTGGCTGGATTTCCCCAGCCACTCTGGGCGGCTTCCAACAGAAACCAAATACAAAAATATCAAACATTAAAAACTTCCCTAAAAAGGGCTGCCTTCAGGTTTTTTCTGAATGTCAGGTAGTTGTTTATTTCCCTGACCTGTGATGGGAGGGCGTTCCACAGGGCGGGCGCCACTACCGAGAAGGCCCTCTGCCTGGTTCCCTGTAGTTTTGCTTCTCGCAGTGAGGGAACCGACAGAAGGCCCTCGGCGCTGGATCTCAGTGTCCGGGCTGAATGATGGGGGTGGAGACGCTCCTTCAGGTATACAGGACCGAGGCTGTTTAGGGCTTTAAAGGTCAGCACCAACACTTTGAATTGTGCTCGGAAACGTACTGGGAGCCAATGCAGATCTCTCAGGACCGGTGTTATGTGGTCTCGGCGGCCACTCCCAGTCACCAGTCTAGCTGCCGCATTTTGGATTAATTGCAGTTTCCGGGTCACCTTCAAAGGCAGCCCCACATAGAGCGCATTGCAGTAGTCCAAGCGGGAGATAACCAGAGCATGCACCACTTTGGTGAGACAGTCCGCGGGCAGGTAGGGTCTCAGCCTGCGTACCAGGTGGAGCTGGTAGACAGTTAGTACTTTGGAAAGTTGGTATGTGCAGGTTTGCTGGTATTCTCATGACCTAGTTGCTTCCTTCCATTCATTGCTTGTTGGCCCTCATGGGAGACTTCCTTCTGCATTTCCACTTGTAAAGTTTTAAAATTTGCAGGAATAGAGGTTTATATATTATTATTATTCAATCAATCAGTCCTTCCCTAAGCTTCTCCCTGGCTGCCAGATGTTTGTTGTTGGGGCTTCACCTTCCAACAACTCCAGCCATCAAAGTCAATGGTCAGGGTCCAGGGAAGATGGAAGCCGTAGTCCAAAACATCTGCAACATTGCAGAAGGCTGATCTAAATTATTTTCATGCTTCTTTTCAGGACCACTAGGGCAGGCACTTCTTTTGAAATTAGAATGTGTGACTTACGTTATAATAAATTTGCTGGTCTTAAGCAGTCTCAGGACTTTGATTGGAAAATGTAGTAGAGAAAGCAGATCAAATCTATATGATACCACAAGAATATGCTACTGGTTTGGGATGGCATAACAGAAAAAAATAATTGCAAAGATAGCTTTATGCTAGATTAAAATCAGGTGGTTTCGTTGGACCATTATAACAAAACTGAAGGGTGAGCTAGGCCAGCTGCCATGGGTCATTTTTGTCTATAAATTATGAAAACACAAAAAAGTGTTGCATTAGGCCATAAATCATAAAATGAGAGTGCTGGATCAGATCAAAGGCCCCATCTAGTCCAGCATCCTGTTCTCACAGGTGGCCAGCCAGATGCCCATGGGAATCCCACCAGAAGAACCTGAGTAAAACTACACTTTCTTACCTGTGATTTGCAGCAACTGCTATTCAAAGACCTACTGCTTCTAATATCGGGAGACAGAACATAGCCATGTTCATTGACAGCCTCACCCTCCATGAATTAGTTTAATAATCTTTGAAAGCCATTCAAACTGGTGGTCATCACTAGCTCTTGTGGGAGTAAATTCCACGGAGTAGGCCACATTTTATTGCTATTTAGGATTATTACTTTTTTTGCAATGTGAACATATAGGGAGAAAAACCACTTAGCTCAGGCAAAGCTGAAAATTGAGCAATTCTTCTCAGTATAATAACATTCTGCTGGACTTCAGGGGACGAACACTGATACTGAAAACGTTGGAAGGAAACCTCAATGCGTCCTAAATTATGGCCCTAAAATATGGAGCTTTGGTAGAAAACCAAATTTGCTTTTTCTTTATAATAAAAACCTAAATTACATTTTAGTGAACCCCTAGGAGTTCTCTCTTAGTTATGCTGAGAATCGAAACTGGCATGATACAAGCAGTGATTCACACTTATTTAAGTCTGGGCTTATAAGGTATACTATATATCAGAAGCTGGACTTCCAAAGCTTTGTTTATGTGTACAGATCCAATATAATTTCATCAGCCCCAACATGTGGCATAAATAAAACTGTCCACTTGTTTCTGATCTATGGCTTTTTTCATGAATTATTTCAAAGCAACGTGGCTGCTGCTGACCACTAAATTAGAAATTTAAAAACACTTAAGGGATCGTTTTGTGCAGAGAGATTTATCTCTATTGGCAAGCCTTAAAACAGCGTACGGATATGTGCTGATTAAATTCCATCAGGGTTTGGAAAAGTATTTAATTGATCTTGGCTCGTTCATTTCTGAAAATGCATGTAATAGATTTCTTTATCAGTTACTGAAAGACGCAAGTGGGCATTTCTCACAATGGAAGGAAGTAATATTGGGACGTGTGTTTTTTAAACTTGTTCATAAATCATCCGGGGTTAGGGATAAGCAGCAATGTTCTCAAGTATGCAGATGGTCCCAATTTATTTAGTGTGGGGTTTTTTATTGTATTTTAAGGATTGCAATAAGCTTCAAAAATGCTTTACAAACTGGATGAATGGGCAAGGAAATGCTAAATTTATTTTGCTACTGTAAGTGAGGAGCATTAGAGGTGAAATATATATATAAATTTTTTTTTAATGCTTCACATATGTACCAATGGGACCTGAGAAGGCAGTGACTGAGTTGGCTAAATGAAAAAAAAAAACACACCAAGCTGGCGTATGGCAGCTGTGAAAAGGGCATATTCCATGCTAGGAAGCATTAGGAAAGGGACTGAAAATAAAACTGCCAAAATCATGTGACTGAAGTGCCAATTTTAAAATTGTTATCAAAAGTCCATTCCAACCATCTGTCCTGATCCACAGGGCCAAAGGAGGGCCTGTGCATGTGGTTTGGTGCAGGGTTTCCAAAGAAGGATGTCAAAAATGCCAGAGTGATCAATTCTAGTCCTTTATTGTAAATTGGTGAAAGCTTACAAGGCAAGGCGGGAGACCTTGCTACCTTTACAGACCCGGGACGGATGCCGAAACATCCTTCATGATTGCCGGCCTCTGGGCAAGCATTTTATGGGTTACTTATACAGAAAACACCATACATCCGCTGGCCAATTAAGCCCACCTACTGCGGACAACGTAGGCGGCAGGCCCCCAAACTGCACTGAAAACTTGTCCCTAGACCAATAGCCGAGCATCCCAAGCCAACAGGTAGGCACAGCATCAAAGCAAACCAATAAGCATGTATCAAAGCAAGCAGATAAATTATATGCGAGCTCATTCTTGCGGCAAATAACAACTAGGGATTATCTTGACTGTGAAGTTGGCGGACCTTCCGGAACATTTTCACCATTTGGTTCCAAGCACCATCTCCAGAGCCAGACTCATAGGGAGCCCTGCAGTGACTGGATGCCCAAAGGACATTCCAGGCCCCATCCCAGAATGTTTTATCTTCCTTTGTATTTATTTATTTAAAAAGAGCATAATCTACAACCTCTTAATTTGCAAATATATAACGAAAAACATGCAGACAATCTCTTACCAGATTGCTTGCTATGAAAATTTGCTCCCAAATCCTCTTGTCAGTGCAAAGGCAACAATATGATTCACAAACATTTGTGTTAACTCTTCCCCCCCCCTCCCCAAAAGCCGCTTTCACTATAAAAAAAAATTAATAAAGCAAGCGGGTGAGGCCTGGGAGTTACTATGCAGCAGATCCTCTTTCAATTGGCAATTCAGAGAAAGCACACAGCCCAGGCAAGTAACAAATTGAACTTAAGTAAACTAAAGTGTGTCATCCCTGTCCATTTACATCGCTACAAACAGGGAAGTGAAATATCTGACCTGGAAGTGCATTCATCCAGCAATTGCAACATACTGGTGGAGGAGAGGAGCAATCCCTTGCCAGAGGCTTCCTAGAGCTGACAACCTGCAGAGTTGTCATCCCTTATAGGGGAGCAGTATTACTACTTGCTTGTCACCTCCTTCAATAAGATTTCCCCCTGTCCACTAGTTTCAGTGTCTCTATAGCTGTGGTGGCACTCTGAGAACTAGTTTGTGTGTGGGTAGAGCCACCATGCTAGATTATGTGCAGGTTGATTGTTGTTGCTTACTAGGATGGAGGATGTGTGGAGGCAGAGGTTAGCTTGGTGCAAAGCCAATCAGGAAACCCTGCTAGTGTGTTTGCACCACACTGCCCTGCCTGCAGCCCTCACCCCCCCTTGGTAAGCAGCAGCAGCTCACCTGGCAGGAAGCTAGTGTAGTAGCCAGTGGTGCCTCCTGCTTCTCTCCCTGCCGCCTGCCCCCCCCCCCCAAGTGTAGAGGAAAGTATATGCTAACTAGGACAGTCTGGTCTCATGCCTTCCAAGCTTTGCCCCCTCCTGCCAGTTCCCATTTGGGATGCTGCCAACTGCTTCCCTGCGAGTTTAATTGGGGCACTGGTGCAAAGTCTCAGAGAAGGACCAGCTTCCTCAGCCCCTTCATGACCTCCCACTTCCAGCACCCTCTACTAAGTAAGCCTGGGATCAGCACACCTACAACTTCTATACTTTAATTTTACTAATAAATATATATTTATGGAATCATAGAGTTGGAAGGGACCCTGAGGATCGACTAGTCCAACCCTCTGCAATGTCCCATACGGGGATCTAACCTGCAACCTTGGTATTATCAGCACAATACTCTAAACAACCGAACTATCCACATGTTCCTTCATGAGAATCAGCGCAATATATTCATATGCAAATCACAGCCAATGGAAATTGTAGAAGTGTTACAATTAAGAATGTCAAACTTTTTAGAATGGGGGAGGAGGACAAGATTTAGGTTGCAATCCCATAGTCACCTGTCACTGAACGTAATGGGGCTTGCTTTTGAATTGATATGCATAGGATTGCACTATAAGGTAAACATGAACCTAAGATCGTTTGTAGCTCTGTGTTAGGATGTGTCCTTAAATTGAATTGAAATACTGTAGTTCTCCATTAGATTAACAGATAACACCAAGACTGAAATCAATAATTAATTAGAATTAGTCAATGACTATATCAGAAGCAGTTTACAAACTGGATTTTAGTCAGGGTTATCATTTGGGGGGGGGAAACCCAGATTGTTTCATTGCTTACCCTTATTCAGGTAATGAGTTAAAGAAGAGTGTCCTTTGAAAAAGTCACAGAATTTTGTTTGATCTGTGATATTTAGTCAAGAACAGCTTAGCTATCTTTGGCTCTAACAGATTACCTGTATTATGGAAGATTGGTAAGCGTTTTAATCATATGGCAGCCCTAATATATGCTCCACATTTTAGCCCTTTACATCATTATAAATTAATGTTTAAGGTTCTGGTCCAATTGTAAAGTTACTTTATGCAACTCCTTTTCCCCACCTACTTAAAAATGCCTTTTGATTATCTACCTTCTGTTGCATAACATTAAGTGAATGCCAGAGTCTTCAGATGTCTGTGACTTTTTATGTGCAAAGGGCATTTTAGATGTTGCTTGTTTTAGATGTTGCTTGCATAGCACATGAAAAGCAGAAGGAGGGGATCCAAAGTCTTGCTAACCTTTGAAAAGTGAAAGTCGTGACAACAGTCATATCATGTTCGTACGATTCACCACATCAAACTTGCTGTATTATTTTTCAGCAAAATCCAGTGTTTTCCTGGGAAGGTTTGAGCAAGGCAAAACTGTTCAAGCTTGTACCCACAGCAGGGAAGTGGAAGTCCTTACACAGCGCTTCTGCTAATGGGACTCATTAAGTGAAACCCACCCAATAAATCCAAAATATTGTTGTTGTTCAGTCGTTCAGTCGTGTCCGACTCTTCGTGACCCCATGGACCAGAGCACGCCAGGCACGCCTATCCTTCACTGCCTCTCGCAGTTTGGCCAAACTCATGTTAGTAGCTTCGAGAACACTGTCCAACCATCTCATCCTCTGTCGTCCCCTTCTCCTTGTGCCCTCCATCTTTCCCAACATCAGGGTCTTTTCTAGGGAGTCTTCTCTTCTCATGAGGTGGCCAAAGTACTGGAGCCTCAACTTCAGGATCTGTCCTTCTAGTGAGCACTCAGGGCTGATTTCTTTGAGAATGGATAGGTTTGATCTTCTTGCAGTCCATGGGACTCTCAAGAGTCTCCTCCAGCACCATAATTCAAAAGCATCAATCCAAAATATTAATATTGTATAATTAATTTGTATTGAAAACTGTCAATTAAATAATACAGAATGCTTTTCTGTTGTGATTGTATTGCTAGGACTGTGTTGCAAGCCATATCCATGTGTTTCCAGGTGGTCAGCCCCCAATTCTCATATGATAGTCACTGTAGGGAAATTGACACAAATTCACACATTGTTGGTTCACACAAAAAGTGCATTTGTGTGAGCTTGGCCTTGTGGGCAGTTCAGTGCTGTCTCCTCCTGCTCCTAAAGCAATTACATTAGGGCTGCCATTATGTGTCAATTTGCTGGTGGCACTCCTGCTGCTAAGTTTGATGGAAGACCTAGGGAAAGACCTCCTCCGGCCCTGCCTTGTGCCACCACTGTGGACTCCTCTCCCCCCCCCCCAGGCCATCTTACCACAGAACTCTGGTTGCTTTGCGGCATCAACACATTCACATAACATGCTGATCATTTGCAAGGGTAATTGTAACTGGCAAGTGTAAATAATTTAGCAGAGCAATTAAACCAATCTAGAGCTGCTGCACATAGCTTATAATTTATAAGGATGACATGTTTGTGTTATTAGCATCTGCCATGGTTCATATGTGGTGAGGAAGAAGCAATAATACAATCTTCTTCTGTCTGCTCCTACAATCTTTTGGGGGCCTCTTTGTACTATGTAACTTAAACAAGCACCCCGCCCGCCCGCCCGCCCGCCCGCCCAAGACCAACAGAATGAATAGATGTGTTTCCACACTAGGCGTAATGAATTAGCGCAGAAGAACCATGACCGTTTGGGACATCTACATGACAGTCATTATTCAAGAATGATCCAACTCTGTTTTTCCAGGCTTTCTTTCATCTCCATCACAATCTCAGAAAATATGGCTTCGCTGGAAAGGACAGAACTGAAATCCTAGCAGGTGCAGACACACAACACACCAGTATTCTCTCCCTCTCTCCCTGAGGTGCGTTCTTCGGTGTGTTCAATTATGTTTACACCTACTTTGCACTGATTTTTGTGTGGAAATGCTGCTGAAGGAAAGCGCAGCCAGGGGGGTGCTTGTGCTTGCCCTCTTTATAAATTCTCTTTTATCTGATGGACAAAATGATTGCCAGGGCCTCTTCCCTCTCCCACCCTTTCTTAGAAAGAGCCAGTGGATAATGTTCTCTTGGCTTTAGCATGTTCAAGCGAATGCATATAAGATTGGACTGTAACAGTAGCCCTTTCCAGGTTGTTAGTTTAAAATTAGTCTAACATAAACATAGCTCCATCTTTGTCACCATTCTTGTCACCTTCCCACTTGTGGAAGGTGAACTTCTGTGGCTGAGAATCTTTTGCATCTATGGTGGCTCCCCAAACATTTTAGGTAAAGGCAAAGGGACCCCTGACCGTTAGGTCCAGTCGTGTTTGACTCTGGGGTTGCGGCGCTCATCTCGCGTTACTGGCCGAGGGAGCTGGCGTACAGCTTCCGGGTCATGTGGCCAGCATGACCAAGCCACTTCTGGCAAACCAGAGCAGCGCACGGAAACGCCGTTTACCTTCCCGCCAGAGCGGTACCTATTTATCTACTTGCACTTTTGACGTGCTTTCGAACTGCTAGGTGGGCAGGAGCTGGGACCGAGCAATGGGAGCTCACCCCATGGCGGGGATTCGAACCGCCGACCTTCTGATCAGCAAACCCTAGGCTCTGTGGTTTAACCCACAGCACCACGTTTTAGAAACCTGCAAATAATTGTGCTTTTTGCTGCATTCTGATGTCTCATCACAGACATAGGGACTCTGGAGGATTGAGACACCTGATTGCGTGGTTCACCTACACCTGAGCAAGAGTTTGTCTGTTGGGTCTGTTTACAGACAACCAGCTGCAGCCCATGGTTATGAAAAGAATATATTCAACATGGTTATGTGAGTAAAGGGGCCATGGCTAGGGACCACTAAACTACAACTTAATGAGGAAAGATTCTAGATTCCAATTACAGTCTCTGCCTCAACATACCCTGTTGCCTGGTTTGAAGGGAACCAAGTTATTACTCAGTTCTTTGTTTTTGAAACATCTTTGTAAGCCTATACTTTTTCTCAGAGGTTCTAATTGCAAGCAAAATTTTAAAAAGGGAACGATAGTCCTGTTGGAAGGAAAAATCTCTTTAAAACATCTTTGATGTTTGATTAACTTTCATTTTGTTCCTATCTTGAAAGGTCAACCCTTGTCAGCTGGATTGGATCTTTTCAATTTTCCAATTATTTTACAAAATGATGTTTTGTTTTCATATAAAAAGAGGCTTTTATCTCCAGCTTTTAAAAATTAATAGGAAATATCAACTGCCAGCATTAATAAGAGAAAAGTGTACATTATGTGATGAAAATATATTTTTTTAATCCATCTAGGGGGACAACACTGAAGTAATCTCTAACTGCATTAGGGGGGAAAATGATTTCAGGCAAAGCAGGCAGAATGATACAAAAGCGTTCCTTCATTTTCACCGTAGTCTCACAACTGTTCAGAGGAACTAGGGATTTGTTACAAGTGGGATTTTTGTTCTATATATGCAAATCAGACTGCTGGTGAGCGACTGTCTTTAGCATATGCGCCGCCGGGGTGCAAAGATCCACCCAGCGCCCCCAAATTTAGTTTAGCCCCCAAATTAACTTCAGCATTCATTGTAAAATGAAGAAAAAATGCAGCTCGTGGATTTCATAGTTTGTGCATGGTCTAGGCGCGTTTTTGTGGAAATGGAAAACTAAAATCACGTGCTGAAATGCATGTGTAGTAGAGCCCTAAGTACTAAGTAGTTAGTCAAAGAAAATGCTGACAATTAGTGAAAACAAACATTTTTTTTAACGATTTCTCTAAACGAATTAGAACTCTAAGTGATGAAATTAAAACACAATTTGCAATGTTTCACTCGGGGTCAACAGCACCTTTGACACGACTGAACTCACGTGGCTTGCGCGCAGCCGGCAGGCAGGCGGCGCAAGATCAGTTGTGTCAATGGTGCCACTGACCCCGCTGCCACATAGCAGCTCAATACAATACGTAACATAATATTTTGTAAGAGTTAATTTCGCGTGCATGGCACCGTTGAGAATGACAAGCGCTGCCGTTTACTCATTGACAAGCGCCGCCGTTGTGAACGACAAGTGCTGCAGCTAGCACAGCACACCTTCGGTTAATGAGCTCACAAAGTCGAAAGTCCTTTAGTGAAACAGTAGGTATACATTTCAGCAATACCTAGGTATATATGTATTTTGTTTTTCCAGCTTGATCAAAATTATTTATTATAACAGGTAGATAGTTAAGAGCTTAGGCGGCTTCAGCGGCAGGCGCCCGGCGCCCCCCAGAATTCAGTGCTTGGGTGCCCCGCATCCCTTGCACCCCTGGGTATAGATGGCCCTGTGCATATAATTGATTATTTATTGAATTAATAAGTGTTTGTTCACCTACTTGCTGACACATTCCAATTTATTGTAAGGGAAGGCAGTTCTACTGGGCTGGCAAATAGATTCTACGCCTGTAAAACTGGTGAAAGGACATCAGAGAGAGATGTTTTTTGTTAGTGAGGGATGGCTTGGAAATGAAAGAACTGCTGAGGAGATGAAAGAGGATTCAGCTTGACATCCCCTCGCATGAGAGCATTTGCCTATCTGGGTGGCGAGTTAAATGCTGAAGGAGGAGAATTTTTGGCAGTGCTGATGATAGAACTTCTATTCAGCAAAGCCAGAAGAAAGCAAAAAACAACTTTTGCAAAAGTTGTCTTGAACACACCAAGCCAATTTAATGTATTTTATAGCTTTCACTCCAGGCAAAGATGTGAACATTTTTTCAATTACTCAATTACTCTGGGACACAGAAGAAATGCAATGGGCTATCAAAAAGGTGAAAGCAGCCTCCATGACCAATACTAGTCTCCTCATGGGCTCTGTCGCAGTGGCAATTACTGCATGCAACTCGGTTGGTCTCTAAGGTGATACTGGAAGGATATTTTTTTATTTTTTATTTTGTTTCGACTGCATGCAAAGTCACCGATTTGGCTGCTACTTGACCTAGGCAAGTTTCTCTCTATATCAATAGATTTCAGTTCTGTGTACCAGGGAATGTCAAGTGAAATGATGAGGCCCGAATACTGGCTAGTGAATACTCACCACGTAAGTTAGGAATGGGGAACCTGTGGCCCTCCAGATAATGTTGGACTCCAGTTCTCATCAGCCCTGGTCAGAGCTGTAGCTAGGTGATCTTGCGCCCCTGGCAGAACCATCCAGATTGTGCCCCCTAGCCATGGACAAAGTAGCTCTTCCTCACAAGTAGACCCGGCAGCCCCAGCCTCCCCAGTGAGTAGACCGGAGAGGACTCGCGCCACCCACCCACCAAGCGACGTGATAGGCAAGGAGGCGCCAACAGGGCCATGGGCCGGTAGACTGGGCAGTGCTTTCAGCCCCTCTGCCAGGTAGACTGACACCTCCCAGCTCTCTGGTGGGTAGACCGGGGTGACCAGGGGATGACCGGGCAGCTGCAAGCTTGGCTTTAGTCTGTGGGGCTCCTGGTGGATGCTGTTCCATGCAGCAGCCCCACCCGCTCCCCAAGGCAGGCAGGCAGGCAGGGACAACTTGCAGCCTTTCCCTTGGCCCACCCTCCATATTTATGGACATATTTTTAGCTGATTTTGAGGCCCCCCTCACCACCCTCTATCCACAGCCCTGGCCCCGGTCAGCTGTTGTCCAACATCTCTCCAACAGGTTTTTACACCCTGCTAGAGGGTGAGCTTTGAAAAAATGCAGGAGTTCATCAGCAGACAATATGATAATGGAGGTTGGTTCCTTCTATAGGTAGAATAACATGCTTGGATAATATTTGTAAAAATGTTGTTGTTGTTGTTGTTGTTGTTGTTGTTGTTGTTCAGTCGTTCAGTCGTGTCCATCTCTTCGTGACCCCATGGACCAGAGCACACCAGGCACGCCTATCCTTCACTGCCTCTCGCAGTTTGGCCAAACTCATGTTAGTAGCTTCGAGAACACTGTCCAACCATCTCATCCTCTGTCGTTCCCTTCTCCTTGTGCCCTCCATTTTCCCCAACATCAGGGTCTTTTCCAGGGAGTCTTCTCTTCTCATGAGGTGGCCAAAGTACTGGAGCCTCAACTTCAGGATCTGTCCTTCTAGTGAGTACTCAGGGCTGATTTCTTTGAGAATGGATAGGTTTGATCTTCTTGCAGTCCATGGGACTCTCAAGAGTCTCCTCCAGCACCATAATTCAAAATTTGTAAAAATAGGGACATAATTCATAATTTGTAAAAATAGGGACATAAGAACACAAGAAGAGCTAGCTGGATCAGGCCAATGGCCCATCTAGTCCTGCATCCTGTTCTAATCGTGTTGAGAATATTTGTTGTCATGATGATGTGTAATGTTTTCAAGCTATACATTATTTAGGAAATATTGTTGAGATTTGAAAAGCACACATTTCAAACCTGTTGTAAGGTGCCTGAGGCAAAAGCTAAGCAAGTGCCTCTCCCAGTTCCCCTGGCAGTTGGATTTTAGTTCAGCACTGGCAACAGAACCACATCCTCCATTGCATTTGGGGGCAGCAGCTAAGAGATTAAGACAAAAAGAATCCCAATTCATTTTCATGTTTAGGGCGCTTCATCCGGAAGGATTGAATTCGGACCTGGATCTTGGTTGCTTTATTTAGCTTTGGTCTAGGAGTCATGTTGCTTTAACTGTTTTCATACTTGATTGTAATGGAATGCACCTGGTGATAAGAGTAGATTTATTAGCTCCTGTGATCAGGAGAACTACCAGCAGTGGTTACATATTCGTAGGAACACTGCTCCGTAGAAAATTGCTTCCAATGTTATTGAGGTATGCTATTATGTTACATTATGAGTGTTATGTTGTATCCAGGGGCGTAGCAAGGGGGGCGGGGGGCGGTCCGCATCGGGTACCGCCCTGGGGGGTGACATTCTGGGGGCAGGCCCCAACCCCACGATCGACACCATCGGTGCAGCAACTTTTAAAAGGCTGCAACGCGCCAACAGCAGCACAGCGTCTGTGCTGCTGTTCACACGCTGCAGCCTTAAAGGTTGCCGCACTGCACGGAAGGTGTGTCGGCTGATCGCGCCCGCCAACTTGGGTGGACTGCGCATGTCCACCCAAGATGGTGGGTGCGATCGGCCGGCACCCCTTCCGACTGGCACCGTGCCGCGTTTTAAGGCTGCAGCGGGCGAACATTTAAGGCTGCTGTTCACCCACTGCAGCCTTAAAACGCGGCCCAGCCCGGCGCTGGTCAGAAGCGGTGCCAGCCAATCGTGCCCTCCATCTTGGGTGGACTGCGCATGTCCACACAGGAGGCTGCGCACACGTTGTGACGTTAGGGCACATGCTGTCCATTGTCTTACTGTTATTATACATAATAGAAAAATATACACTACTTTTATTGGCCGTTGTGGTGCTCGTTTTTGGTTTCTGCTTGAAGATTGCATCACAGAGTTTCCGCATACAACAAATGAATGTTTCCACATACAACACTTAGGTAACTTGTTCCCATTTTACAGATCAAAGGCAAGCAATTCAGCTGGGCCCCACAAAATTGATGGGCATTGCCATTCAAATGGTGTGTGTGCACTGTATCATGTGACTGATTATGCAGGGCGGGACTTACCTGCCCCCCCATATATATTTTCAAGTTGGCACCCCTGCATGTACCTATTTCTTTCCCTAATCAAAGCCCCACTCTCTCCTCACTTGTCAAGTGGAAGGTTTGTTGTCTTTCTGTTTCTTCCACTAGGCTTATACTTGAGTGTTGCAACCATAAGGGCCCGCTTAAGCTTCCACACAGAGAGTGGGTTGTTTGAAACTCTTCAAAAGCCTTACTTGAATGGCTAATCAAATTCAGTCTGGAATGTGATGTCTTCCAAAGGTTTGTCTGAGATGTATGTCTGCGCTGAAGAGATGCAGTTGCAAAGAACTTGAGTGTTTCAGACCCATTAACTGGGGCTCGCTGAGAAGAAACAAACAAATGTAATTGTATTTGTGAGGGTATTATTTTATACCGGCAGCCTGTAACACCCTTCTTCTTATCTATAGATGCATTATTTGGAGGAGTCATTAGAATATAAATGCTAAAGATAAGTGAAAAGTGATCGTTGGAAAGTACATTCTTAGACCAAAGAAATACGAGGCTAATTACAGGGAAACTTTTGCTGTAGTGAGCCAGACAGAAGCAACAGTTAAATAAGATGTTTACCATTTACTGAATTGTTGCCTGGTGATACAAACACAAACAATGAACTTTCAATTTGACAACTAGTTAAAACAAAGTTGAGCTTAAGAGAATTAGGGGGAGGGCTAATATCTGCTTTAGATGTGGAAGATCCTAGGTTCATCTCCCAGCATCTCCAGGTAGGGCTGGGAAATGCTCCCTGTCTGAAACACCTTGATCGAAAAGCAGTTTGACATGCTAGAGGGCTGGTGAGCTGCTTGACCACCTGCTTGGAGTGCTCATCCATCAATCCTCCATCAATCAGGGACTGGACTAGATGACCTGCAAGACCCCTCTAACTTTATGATTTTATACAATCATATGCATTGCATCAACCTTCTTTTTTCTTTACTAATTGTGTGCCCTGATACAGCACCATGGGAAGCAAAACTGATGTGACTGGGTACAAATAAAGTCATGCTAAGAATTTTCTTTTTTGTATTGGTATGGAACCAATGTATAGGAACACATGTGTGCCTCAGTAAAACGCCACACCGGCTTTCAATACCATCCATCCAGACATTCTCATCGGAAAGTTAAGGACCTGGACCTTTTTTCTAACATCTGTGATTGGATTAAAGACTTTCTGAGAGATCACACACAAAAAGTGAGGATTGGGCCAGTTACATCTACCTGAAGTGCAGCACTGGCACTCCCACAGGGATGTGTGCTAAGTCCATACCTGTATTTGTTGTATACATATGATTGCATTTCATCTGACCCATCTACTGCATTAAGTTTGCTGATGACACCACCATAATGGGTTTAATTACAGGCAGAGACGAATCTGCGTACAGGCAAGACAAAGGAGATGGTGTTGGACTTTTGGAGGAAGAAAGGGGAGCTAGCCCCATTGTATATCGGGGGGCTTTGTGGAGAGAGCCTCTTCCTTTAAATTCCTGGGAGACCTTACTTGGAAGGTCAATACAGCCCAGGTGGTCAGGAAGGCCCAACAGAGACTTCATTTCCTTAGGGTCTTGTGAAAGAACAATGTTAGACAACAACTGATGATTTCCTTCTATCGGTTCACGATAGAAAGTGTTCTCTCATACTGTATTACAGTGTGGTACGCTGGATTGACAGCCATGGACAGAAAGTCCCTACAGAGGGTGGTGAAGACAGCACACAACATCATGGGCTGTCCCCTTAGTCTGCTAGACATCATCGCAGGAGACCATTGCCTCAGAAGAGCAAGGAACATTCTCAGGGATGACTCACACCCTGCACGATAAGCTGCACCAACAGGTTAAAGAACAGTTTCTACCCGTGGGCTGTGAGGCTGCTGAATGGAAGACAGCAACATTGCAGCTGACGTTTGGGGTTGGTGGTCGTACGACAGCACATAGAGTGTAACCCAAGGACTGAGAGATTGTGGGGGCGAGGGGAGCTCGTTTCATCTCACTGTAAACATGGTGCAGTGACAATAAAATATTTCTATTTCTATTCTAATATCCATGTGCATGTTGGCAATAGGAAGGGGGAAGGAGAAAGATGCAAATGAACTGGAGAAACTGAAAGCAGAGGTGAGCCCTGCCTGCTTTAATTTTGGAATTAATTTGAAATTCTGCTTGCTTAATTGGATGCTGGGAGGACTGCAGAGCAGAGCAAACAAAGGCATTTATCAAGCCACAGAATGGGACGAGGGGGGAAGATACTCTTATTCCCCCCTCTACTCTTGATTTGGGTATAGAGGAAATAACTGCAAACAATGCTACTAGTTGCTGCTTGTTATTTTAAGAGCTTGCAATGCACAGGTGAACTCTTGGAGATCCTAAACATTAGCAGGCTGACAACACAATTGTGCAGAGTGAACTCATATTCTCCACCAAGAGTAAAAGAACACATGCAAATATCCATGTCCAAATTTGCATAAAATTGCTCATTTTGCATGTTTATTCTGAGGATGATTTATGTAGTGCCCTTTTAGAGTGTGAGTAAGGAGGTGCATGTGATGGACAAGACTCCTCCAAGCCCAAGGCAGCTTGATAATAGCCATTTCTGCCTCTTCGACAGTGACATGTATTTACATTTTTGCCCAATGAGGGGATGTTTCTGGATGAATGACAGGCTACTGTTGAGCTTTATTGCAGGAGATCAGTAGGTGAGGATTTTTCTCTCACAATGGGGTGAATGAAGCTTGCTGAAAGAAAGTTTGTTTCATTTAGGCATTTTTTAAAAAATAAAATAAAAAAATTACCGGATTCTAGAGCAGAAAGTTGGCAGCTCCTGTGGGCCCTGTTGTGCAGGATGGGTGACAAATCCAATGTTTTCAGGTTCATAACATTGGGAAGATGAACTACCTGGCTGCATCTTGATCAATGACCCTTGAAGGAGTCCATGAAGTTCTAATCCTTTTTATGCACTGATCTCATTAGAAAAAAAATGTGATTGATTTCAAGTGGTGCATCATTCTCTCCTGATATGCACTGGCTTTTCGTCATTTTATCAGCCTTCATTACTTGGAGAGGGGAAAATAGTGACTCCTTGTAGATTTAATTTGATATTCAATCCCATTAAATACAGTCAGTGCATTTTATGTGGTTTGGGGTGTATTGGTTGTGGGTGTGCTGGCCCCAAGGGTTTGTCCATGAAGCGAGGTCCAAGTCCAGTCCTGGGTCTAGGGGTCCAAAGGAGGTCAGTCCGGCGGGGAGCGAGGCAGGGAGCAGGTCAAGGTCCAAGGCAGGTTCAGGCACAAGGTTGCAGGTTGAGCACACGCTTGCAACTATGTTGCTCACGCAACTTGGGCTGGGTCTGGCTGGCTTTTATCTGGCCCTATGCTTAGGGCCGCCCCGATCCTCTGGAGACTCGCCTCTCCTCCGGGCCTGGAGGCGAGCACTCCTCCTGCAGACACTTAACTCCCTTCGCCTCTCTGCCCTGAGCCTCTGTAGCTCAGGAGAGGCTGGTGGGTTACTGGACCCAGGGGATGCCTCAGCTTCCTCTGAAGAGGCTGGGAGTGGAGCACCTGCAGGCAATGGGTCCTCCCTCCCATCAGGAGCCAGAGCAGACTCTGCTGATGCCTGCACCTGGGGATCCAGCACAGGTGGGGATCCTTCAGGCTCAAGCCCTGGCCCCGGCTCAGCTGGTTCTGGAGGCGGGGAATCCTGTGCAGGCTGGGATCCCTCAGGTTCAGCATCAGAGTCTGACTCCCAGGCCATCACACCATCCCCCCTCCCAGGCCTCCCCCTCAACTGAGGGGCCGGACCAGGCTTGCTGGGGTAAGCTGCATGGAAATCACGGAGGCAGGCAGGTGCGTGGACGTTTTCCACTGGTTCCCATGAACGATCCTCAGGCCCATACCCCTTCCAGTCGATGAGGTATTGGAGCTTCCCCCTGCGGTATCGTGAGTCGAGAATGCGCTCCACCTCGTACTCAGGCTCCCCCTCAACCAAAACTGGCTGCGGTCGTGGATTGTCTGGGTGGAACTCGTCGGGCGGGGCGACTGGACTAAGTAGGGACCGGTGGAATACTGGGTGAACCTTGAGTGATGGAGGTAACTGGAGGCGAAACGCCACCGGTGACACCTGCGCAGTGATGGTGAATGGGCCGGCAAACCGTGCATCCAGCTTTCGTGAGGGCCGAGAAGGATGCAGGTGACGGGTAGAGAGCCACACCCGATCGCCAACATGGAGTTCTGGCCCCTCCTGACGATGTCGGTCAGCTTGGGCCTTGTATGCGTCCTTGGCCTGGCGCAGTTGCTCCATCAATAATTGTTGCTGGGACTGAAGCTCCTGAAGCCAGTCTGTCACTGCGGGGACCGCGGAAGCTGGCAGCACGTCCGGGAACAAACGTGGATGGTAGCCGTAGGAGGCCTGGAACGGGGTCTGCTGGGTGGAGGCGTTCACTGCATTGTTGTAGGCGAACTCCGCCAATGGCAAGTGATCGACCCAGTCATCCTGCTGGAAGCTGCAGTAACACCGGAGGTACTGCTCCAGCACCGCATTTGCCCGTTCCGTCTGGCCATCGGTCTGCGGGTGGTGGGCCGAAGATAGACAGACCTCCGTCCCAAGGGTCTGGTGCAGGGCTCGCCAGAAGTGGGATGTGAACTGGACGCCGCGGTCAGAAACCACACGCTCGGGAAGGCCATGCAGGCGGAAGATGTGCTGCATGTACAGTTGAGCCGTCTCCTTAGCTGTGGGTATGGACGGGCAGGGGGCACAGTGCACCATCTTAGTGAAATGGTCCGTGAAAACCAGGAGGCAGGTACAGTGACGAGATGGGGGCAAGTCTACCACAAAGTCCAGTGAGACCGTGTGCCAGGGACGTGGTGGGACTGGTAATGGCTGGAGCAGACCGGGGGGTCGCCCAGTAGGACCCTTGGCCCGCCGGCAGACATCGCAACCAGCAACATAGCGTGCCACATCAGCCTTCAGGCGGGGCCACCAGAATTCCCGGCTTACCAGATGAGTGGTCCGGTACCGCCCAAAGTGCCCTGCTGCTGGGGCATCGTGGGACATCTGGAGAACCTCAGCCCGCAATGGTCCTGGTGGGATGTATAGACGACCCTGGTGCAGCAGTAGGCCCTGGTGCAGGGCCAGCCCTGGATATCGAGGGCATGACCCGTCAGACAGTTCCCGGAGCCGTTCCTGAGCCCAAGCGTCGACCCGTTGCTGTTCTCGCACCCGAGCCTGCAGTGGCTTGGCCTCCTGAGTGGCCAGGAATGTGGCTGGTGGTAAGATAGTCGTCGGTACTGCCTGCTGTACAGTGTCTGCGACGTCCTCGGGTTTCCGGGACAGGGCATCCGCTTTCCGGTTTTGGGAGCTAGGGATGTAGCGGATCCGGAACTGGAACCGGGAGAAAAACAGCGCCCATCGGATCTGCCTTTGGTTCAACTTGCGGGTGGTCTGGAGGTACTCCAGATTCCGGTGGTCCGTTCTCACTTCCACCGGGTGTCGTGCCCCCTCAAGATGATGGCGCCAGACCTCAAAGGCCACCTTGATGGCCAGTAGTTCCCGCTCCCACACGGTATAGTTACGCTCCGCCGGAAGGAGCTGCCGGGAGTAGTAGGCGCAGGGTAACAGCGGCGCATCGGGTCCGTGTTGCTGAGACAGGATGGCACCGAGAGCCGTACTGGAGGCATCAGTCTCCACCACGAAGGGACGAGAGGGATCAGGATGCTGTAAAATCGGCGCCCTCTGGAAACAGGCTTTCAACCCCTGAAATGCCACTTCAGCCTCCTCATCCCAGGAGAAGGGTGTCTTGGGGCGCAGCAGTCGGGTTAATGGGGTGGTGCGATGAGCATAATCTGCAATGAAGGTCCGGTAATAGTTGGCGAACCCTAGGAACCACTGTAAGTCCTTGCGGTTCCGGGGCGCTGCCCACTCTCGAACCGCAGCCACCTTCCCAGGGTCCATCTGCACCCCGTCAGGGGAGAGTCGGTGTCCAAGGAAGTCCACTGACCGCTGGTGGAACTCGCACTTGCTGAGCTTGGCATACAGGCGGTGCTCCCGCAAGCGCTGCAACACGGACCGAACATGACTCTCATGACGGGCTGGGTCACGGGAATAAATCAGAATATCATCTAGGTACACCACCACGTATTTGTCTAGCAAGTCCTGGAACACGTGGTTGATGTACCGTTGAAACACGGCGGGTGCATTGCATAATCCGAACGGCATAACCAGGTATTCAAACTGCCCATACCGGGTCCCGAATGCCGTCTTCCACTCGTCCCCGGCACGGATCCGAATCAAGTTGTAGGCCCCTCGGAGGTCCAGTTTGGTGAACATCTGCGCCCCCTGCACCCGCTCCAGCAATTCTGCAATAAGGGGCAAGGGGTACCGGTCTGGGATGGTGATCTTGTTCAGGGCCCGGTAGTCATGGCAGAGGCGAAGCTCCCCACACTTCTTCTTAACGAAGAGTACAGGAGCGGCAGTGGGTGAGGTAGAGGGCCTAATGAACCCGCGTTCCAGGTTCTTGCGAAGGAAGTCCTGCAAGGCTTCACGCTCTGGCTCCGAAAGAGAATATAGGCGGCTTACAGGCAGGGGCGCCCCAGGCTGGAGGTCTATGCCGCAGTCGAAGGACCGATGAGGTGGCAGCTGGTCTGCTCCCTGTTCCTCGAACACGTCTAAATAGTCCTGGTACACGGCAGGGAGCGTTGACACAGCCTGCCCCATGGGGGCAGCTGCTACTAACTCGGACTGAGCATGGGAACCCGGGTCTGGGAAGCGTACAGTCCGATTGACCCAGTCGATCTGAACATTGTGCGACTCCAGCCAGTCCATCCCAAGCACCAGGGGAAACCGGGGCATGGTGGCAATGTCCAGGGTTCGCACCTCCCGGTGCTGCTGGTAGCACAGGACCAAGGGCTGGGTCTCCCGAGTAACCGCGCCCGAGCGTAGGAGCCGTCCGTCAATTGCCTCCACCTGTACTGGTTCCGGCTTGTTCTGAAGCGGCACCTGATGCTGAGTGGCGAAGGCAGAGTCCATATAGGAGCGGGTTGCCCCCGAATCCACCAGAGCGTGGGTGAGAATCCAGGGCCCACCGGGGGGGTATAGACGCACCGGTATCATGAGGTGTTGCAATTCCACTGGTGAGGGCCCATCATGCGATGCTTGGGGCCCCAGGTAGCCTGGGCCATCGGCTACTGGGGTTGGCCGTTTCACCTGCGGCTGGCGTTTCTCAGGGCAGGTTCGGGCGTAGTGTCCACTCCCACCGCAGTAGAGACACAGGTTCCCCTCCCGACGCCGAGTCTTTTCCGAGGGGGAGAGGCGAGGCCGCGCTGCCCCGAGCTGCATCGGCTCCTCCAATGACTCAGCTCTGGCCACGGAACTGCAGGGAAGCACCGGCGCTGGGAGCCCGGAGTGCCGGCGGCCCCGGGCCTGGCGACGGTCCTCCAACCGATCATCTATCTGCAGACTCCGTTGGATGAGGGCATCCAGTGTGGCAGGGCGATCCAACGTGGCCAGCTGATCCAGTACCTCGTCTGAAAGTCCCTCGAGATACTGGTCCCGCAGTGCAGAGTCGTTCCAGGTCAAGTCCTGCGCCAGCAGCCGAAATTCTGTGGCGTAGATGGCCACTGTGGACTTGCCCTGTTTCAACCGCCGAATTGCCCGATTGGCTTGACTCCCCTTCTGAGGATTGGCAAACGTGGTTTCCAGAAGATTGCAAAACCCCGTATAGTCTGTCAGCAAGGGGGAGTCTTGCCGGAGCAGCGGCAACGCCCACTTGGCCGCCTGGTCCTTCAGCAAGCTGATCAGGAAGTGCACCTTGGTGCAGTCGTCGGGGAAATCCCGAGCTCGCCCCTGAATATACAGCTTGGCCTGGGCGAGAAACATGGGAAAGCTGGCTGGGGACCCATCAAATTTCTCTGGCAGGGCCACGGGGTACTTGCCAGGAGCTGGGGCGGCGGCCCCAGGAGCCGGTAAGGCATCCAAACGCTGCTGAAGCGCCGTAACCACATTGCTTAGCTGCTGCACGGTGTGGGTCAAGGCCTGGTTCTCCTGGGCCAATGCCACCAGCGCAGCCGCCTGGTCAGCCATGGCTATTAGTTCCTCCCGAACGCACCCCAGCGAAGGGGGAGTGCGGGTGTGGCGTGAGCAAACTGTGCTGGCCCCAAGGGTTTGTCCATGAAGCGAGGTCCAAGTCCAGTCCTGGGTCTAGGGGTCCAAAGGAGGTCAGTCCGGCGGGGAGCGAGGCAGGGAGCAGGTCAAGGTCCAAGGCAGGTTCAGGCACAAGGTTGCAGGTTGAGCACACGCTTGCAACTATGTTGCTCACGCAACTTGGGCTGGGTCTGGCTGGCTTTTATCTGGCCCTATGCTTAGGGCCGCCCCGATCCTCTGGAGACTCGCCTCTCCTCCGGGCCTGGAGGCGAGCACTCCTCCTGCAGACACTTAACTCCCTTCGCCTCTCTGCCCTGAGCCTCTGTAGCTCAGGAGAGGCTGGTGGGTTACTGGACCCAGGGGATGCCTCAGCTTCCTCTGAAGAGGCTGGGAGTGGAGCACCTGCAGGCAATGGGTCCTCCCTCCCATCAGGAGCCAGAGCAGACTCTGCTGATGCCTGCACCTGGGGATCCAGCACAGGTGGGGATCCTTCAGGCTCAAGCCCTGGCCCCGGCTCAGCTGGTTCTGGAGGCGGGGAATCCTGTGCAGGCTGGGATCCCTCAGGTTCAGCATCAGAGTCTGACTCCCAGGCCATCACACCGGGTTTATCTGTTTTTTAAAAGGTCCTCCTCTAGATTTGAGAGGTTTCTGGGCAAAATGCACCATGCTGGGTCTCCCCCCACCCCAATCGTTCAGCCAGGAGTCCAGGACACTGAGGTCCAGCTCCAAGGGCCTTCTGGTGGTTCGTTCATTGTGAGAAGTGAAGCTACAGGGAACCAGGCAGAGTGCATTCTCAGTAGTGGCGCCTGCCCTGTGGAACACCCTCCCATCAGTTGTCAAGGGAATAAACAAATACCTGACTTTTAGAAGATATCTGAAGGCAGCCCAGTTTAAGGAAGTTTTTAATGTTTGATGTTTTGTCACTTTATTATTATTAATAATAATATTCTGTTGTGAGCCATCCAGAGTGGCTGGGGAAACCCAGCCAGATGGGTGGGATATAAATAATAAATAATAAAATATTAGTATAATTATTATATTATATTATATTATATTATATTATATTATATTATATTACATTACATTATAGGGTTCTGGTGGGCTTTCTTGGTACTGGTGAGTGATAGCAGGCAGCAGAGCTACAAGCAGTCCCAGGTGACTGGGTGTATAACCTTAAAAAAAGGGTCCATTTCCTCAGTACAGCTGTGATTGTGGTACAGAAGGTGGATAAAGAGAGCCAGCTAGCAAGGTTTGCACAGAGCAATCCATTTTCCCACTGTCGTCTCTCCAAAATCACTTTGTAAAATGTTCAGTGTTGATCTAGCTATTAATTCCTCAAGCCCACAGCCAGTCACTATGACACAAGGTGGATTTAATAAGGGGACATTATGTTCACGACATACAATATTTGAAGAGAAACTAATCAAATCTGTGAAGTGTTCAGTATGCAATTGCAGATTTTATGGTCTTTTCAACAACATAAAAGTAGTTGGATCATTTGTAGTCTGTCACTACCTAAGGGGTAATGAGGTTTATTAGTTAGCTTATCTTTCAGACAACCCATACCACCCCACCTTAACCCCCCAAAATAAAAAGTGAATACATATCATTGTGTAATGTGCCTGTGTGTCTTAGTAAGAGCCAAATAGCATGATAATTAATTAATAAAAAATAAAAATTGGAACCTTAAGCTGGCATTTCTTGGAGCTTGGACAAAAATATCTCTAAAAGATTGAAGTGTTTTGTTTTTTCCTTCTTTTTAAAAGCTTAAAAGAAGATACTTGCTATGGTTTCAAGAGGCAGTTTAGATGCCCACAAGAGACCAGACATGCTCCAAGCTGGAACAGAATGACTCAGAGGAATGACACCATGTTGCATTTTTATTGTTAAAAAGAAAAGTGTGTGTGTGTGTGTGCGTGTGTGTGTGTGTGTGTGTTTAGAAAGGCATATGCTTGATCACCTTGAATTAAAAAAGTTACCTGAAAAATCTTAGAATTTCACTCTTCCAAAGTATCTCCCTCCAAACATTGGTTCTGCAAAAGTGTGTGTCTGGGGAAAATATTCAGACCCCCCAACTATCAAAACTATGTTCCACTATTTCTTAAGTCACCACTAATAACAGTGCACAATGTAATGAGAGGTTGAGAGGGAAGTCTGATCAAATAGTTATGCTATTTTAGAAAATATGACTATAGCTCCTACCCCATAATCACATTCTACATCTCAGACTTATTTCTGACTGAAATAGATGACAATTAGACATCAAGAGTGAATAAAATGTCAGGGATCAATTATGTTGCTCTGGCACTAACATCTTCCATCATCCTAGGTGTGATACACACACACACACACACACACACACAGTATGCATATATATGTATATTTAAACGTGTGAACAATAGGAGGCATATTACATAGCTGAAAATAGATCATTCCAAGCTTGCCATGCTAATAGCGATTTAAAGTTGGTTTTCTGCATTCAACCCAGAAAAAGCAATGATTATTTTAAAAGAATAGGTTATATTTGGCTTCAACATGTAAAACAAAAAAATGAAAGGAATATTATAATTGTGCAAATATCCCTTATATAATTACAGTGGTACCTTGGGTTACAAACGCTTCGGGTTACAAATGCTTCAGGTTACAAACTCCGCTAACCTGGAAGTAGTACCTCAGGTTGAGAACTTTGCCCCAGGATGAGAATGGAAATCGTGTGCCGGTGGCGTGGCAGCAGTGGGAGACCCCATTAGCGAAAGCGCACCTCAGGTTAAGAACGGTTCCAAGTTAAGAACGGAGCTCCAGAACGAATTAAGTTCATAACCCAAGGTACCACTGTACTCTGTAATGGTCTATGTGAAAAAGACAAGTGGGAATTTTGGCTTTGCGAATACAGGCTGCACTCATCTTAACCAATCACAACCCTCACAAACACAACCTTCACAGACACCTTCTTTGAAATCCACAGCAGGAAAAGCTATGGGGTGGGGGTGGGGTGGGACTTGGAGTTGAGAAATTGTGTGTCTACCAACTCTTCTCTCTAAGGCTGCAACCCTATAAAGGGACCCCTGACCAATAGGTCCAGTCACAGATGACTCTGGGGTTGCAGAGGGAGCCGGCATACAGTTTCTGGTCATGTGGCCAGCATGACTAAGTCGCTTCTGGCAAACCAGAGCAGCGCATGGAAACACCGTTTACCTTCCCGCCGCAGCGGTACCTATTTATCTACTTGCACTTTGATGTGCTTTCAAACTGCTAGGTTGGCAGGAGCAGGGACCAAGCAACGGGAGCTCACCCCGTCGTGGGGATTCGAACCGCTGACCTTCTTATCGGCAAGCCCTAGGCTCTGTGGTTTAACCCACAGCACCACCCGTGTCCCTGAATAACTGGGGTTACATCCCATCAAATTCAGCTGAACTAACTTCTCAATAGCACTCTTTCCTATGAAGTAGCTTTGCTTTTTAAGAAAAGGCCAGGAATAGATAGTGTGGTTGGACAGCAGCACTCACCTGGTCTTTGGTCGACCATGCTGCCACCTACCAGGAGGTAGAAGGGAGGGGAGGAAGTGGCAGAAGTGTGATGCAAATGCGACAGTGAAGCCAATTCAGGGCTCAGTGCCTTTCCCTGTGCTGACCTCCCTACTGCCTCGGCCCACTCCCTCTACCTCCTGGTAGCAGCTGACATGCAGCTGGCCAGAGGTCAGGTGAGTGTCACTACCCTACTTCATAATCTGCTACTAGTAAAGGCACCCATGTTAGTATGTGATATATGTACAGTATTTCTCCCTTTGCTTCCAATCTCTTAGTCACCAACATTTGCACTCTCTCTCTCTCTCTCTCTCTCTCTCTCTCTCTCTTCCTGATTGATCAATCTTCCCAATATCTGATTAACTGGATCCTCTTCAAGGAGGGTACGTGTTGCGCTTGGGCCCCCAGGCATCTCCCACCTCCTGGTGTGGGCAGAGCTATGCCCTGCTCCACTCTGGTTGCTCGTTTCGCGGTCCCTTGGTCCCTAAAGCAAATGGCATGGCTTGGGAGGTGGCTGTGAAACATTATTTAATCCCTGTGCAGTGTTTGCTGGACCTCTTTGCCTTCATGCAACGGATCACCTGCCCGCCCACCCATTTATCTGGTGCGTTGGCCTTGCTATGGACGTTGTTGGTTGCCTGTTTTGCATTGGGGGCTTGGTAGGAATTGTTCCATCTGGCAGATTGGCAGAGCCATTTGGTTTTCGCCTACCGCGTAGCAATCGTCACAACTTTGTAAGGTTTGGCCATTAGGCATTGGATCAGCAATGTGTGGGGAGGGGAGGTGCAGCCATCACCTGCCCCTCCAAGCTCAAGGGTATTCCATTAAAGGAATCAGCCATTGGCCTGGGTCTTGTCCGAAACCCTACGGTAGGGGCTAGGGCCATACCAGGACCCCACGGGGGCACCGGGGGTGAGCTTGAGTCGGTTTGCATCAGTGGGGCTCCCTCTAGCGGTGTTTCACCCTTTCATCAGATTCCCCGTGATGCAGGTGGGAGTCTGATATAGTTTGGATGATTCCAATGCCTAAGCCAATGTCACTCACATTCTGTATTCAATAAAGTTGTGGCCTAAATTTTGCCCAATAACTTAAACTAAAATCCTGTGTCACTGTGTCTTCATTTTTGGGCGGTGGTTGGGGGGTCTCAAAGCCCAATTCTCACAGTTGCTTCTACATAGCAGAGATCTAATTTTCTCTTACATCCCTCCAACTTAATTTATAACTTCAGTCTAATGCTTAAAATTAAAAGAAAACTACTTATTCTGGATACTGGATCTCATCACTAAAGGTGGACAATACATTCTTGTAAGATCAATATTTTTACAAGTGCCACCAGCTTTTAATTTATTTGAAGGCTGAAGAAATTGCTAAACAATTTGCCTCAAATCACGAGCTTATTGATACTTTGTACTTCATACTCTGCCTGGCAAAGGTTTGACTTATTACTCTGCCCTGCACATAATTTTCTCCACAAAAAGGTTAATTTTTTTTTTATGTCACATTCATTGCTTTGATAAACTGTTTACCAAGGAAGAAGATGGATAGCTTCCCTGCATGTCCATTTAATGGACTGGCAACTAAACTTAAGGAGAATTCTGAAAACTTTTCCTATGCTCATAGATAATCAGGATCTGTATGCATGTGCTCTGATTATGAAATGATCTGATTTCCCCATTGTGTAGTATTTAACTAGGGAAGAAACACTAAGAATTGATTTCCCTAGCCAAAGGAATATTAATCACACTATTTGTATACAGGTATGCAGTCAATTAGTTTACATCAATTTTTATAGGGAGTCCAAATCTATGCATCCACAGCAGCTCATGCAGCCCCAGTTAGAAATTTTGCATAGTCTTTATGGGATAGAGGAAAAACAATCCCAGCTCCATGGTATTCAGAGGCCTGATCTGTGAAAGAATATACTGACAGCTCTTGACATGCAGAATTTCCCCATTTATGGGGTCAGCATGTCACCAAATTGCATGCACCTATGTGAAAACGGGGAAATCTGGAATCACAGATTCCAATATGGATCTGTGGTACAGATCAAAATGGATGAAGCACAGATTGATCCTGCCCAAATAAGGTCCAACCCAAATAATAAATAATAAGCTTTCAAAATGTAAAAAAGTGAAACAGTTACACAGAAAATCATCAGATTAAAGTATCTCAACTCAGTCCCCCTGCTTTTCAAGAAAATTCCATGGAGTAATTTCCTTTGAAAGTTTATAGAGTTTGGGGACAGGATTATTAATATTTGCAAATAAATTCTTGGAATAAGATTGCACAGACTCTGACTGTAAAGTTTGGAGTAACAAATACTGTAAATAAGGAAACTGATTTCAACTCTTCAGCAAAAGCAACTGAAAACATATTCTTATTACTTTGCCAAAGCTATTATATTTGTTTTATTTTACTGCTGCAACTGGGAGAAGTGCAAAGCTAGGCAATAACAATTTAAATTGCCTGTGTAAAATACCTATTTCTTCTTGTTTAGTATAGGTTGATTTACAACCTGTATCCTGCCCAATTTACAGTTGCTGATGAGTTATAAGATGCCAGCTAATGTTCCATTGCTCCCAAATACATTAGCACTGAGGATTGTAGTTTGAAGGCAGAATATCGTGGTCTGTGAGGCACAGACTGTGGATCGAAGCAGGTCTAGGCATGGCCAGGGGGTTGGAGGCTACGTGGAAGCCTTCAGCTTCATAATGTTTTTAATCATTATGTGAAGAACAAACGAATTTTCAGTGCATGCCTTTCCCCAACAAAGGCCACATCTGCACTATATGTTTAAAGGAGCGCTACACCACTTCAAAAAGTCATGCCACCCAATCCTGTAATTTATTAAAGGTGTTGTAAATGGTAGCTCCGTGAAGGGAAAACTACAGATTCCCTGGGGAAAGTCATATGCTGTAAATGTGCATTGAATATGCTTTAAATGTATCATGTGGATCTGCCCAAAGCTATGGGGTTATTATGACCAAATATCCCCCAATTCTTCTGTTATGTACTGAGTTGAATAGGATCCAAACTGCACCAGTCTGATTGGTCCTAGAACAATAGGATTGAGATTGCAGCAGTCTGACTGGTCCCAGAACAATAGGATTGAGATTGCAGCAGTCTGATTGGTCCGCAGGAGCCACCCAATCCAGCTCCAGGTGGAAGTGAATCCGCACTCCGATTGGCATACAGGAGTATCCCGGAATTAGCCAACCACGTGGGGCCCATTGTGTAAATAGTGTATATAAAGCAAACGTTTTGGGGAAACTGCATTCCTCACTACCATGAGCTGAATAAAGAGCATGAAATTCACACTTGACTCCGAGTATATTTCATCTTCCTTGCGTGCTTACTGTCAAAAGGGTAGCTGCAAGGGTGCAGTGGCGGATAGCCATGTAATTTTATTATAAAAAATAAGGAAGAATTATTAGTCTTCATGAAGCAGTTCTGTGGCACCACAAAGACTCGACTTTTCGTAGCATAGTGCTGTGGATTGAGACTTGAACCTTCTGAATGCACAGTACAGTATGTGCTCTCCTTCTGAACTATGGATTCTCCACACCTAAATTACCCAGTAAATTTGTAGATGAAATTTGACCTTGGCACTTCCTGGCTCACATATCTCCCTCTTAGTCATTACTGCACACCAGCTCCTAAAGATACAAGCTTCAGTATTATAGAAAGAAGGGACTTACAATTCAAGATAATGAATTGCAATAGTGGACATATTTTAGTCCCTGCCGATCTGCTGATTGTACAGCCACATACTCTAGCTTTGTATAATATTTTTGCGGAGCAAAGCTGTAAATTTCATCATTCCATGATGGGTGTTCAAGTGCATCAACAGCAGTAAATATACTTACGCCTATTTTTTTTAAAAAAAAATTTTTTGTCTCTGTATCCAAATTCTACAAAAGCACAAACTGTATTCCTGCTGGCTGAAAATGCATTTGAAAAAGCACACAGTAACAACACCTTAAGATAGCAAAAACAACACTATTAAAACATTAAAACACCAAATTCTTCAGGGTTATTAAAACAAAAGGAGGTTGTGAAGAGCTCCTAAAGGACCTCTCCAAACTCTGTGAATGGGCAGTAAAGTGGAAAATGCAATTAAGTGTAAACAACTGCAAAGTGATGCGTGCCAGTGCAGAAAAGGTCTTCATTTCTCATGTATGCTCATGGGGTCTGAACTGGGAGTGATGGACCAGGAATGGGACCCTGGGGTATCAGTAGATAGCTCAGTGAAGATGTCGGCACAGTGTGTGGTGGCCGTGGAAAGGCAAATTCCATGCTAGGGATCATTAGGAAATAATTGAAAAAATAAAATGGCCAATATCATAACGCTGCTATACAAATCTATGATGTGACTGCATTTGGAAAACTCTGCATTGTTCTGGTTGCTTCACCTAAAAAAAAAGGTTATTTTAGAGTTGGGAAAGGTTCAGAAAAGGGGCAACCAAAATGATCAAGGGGCTGGAGCAACTCCTCTATGAGGAAAGGTTGCAGCGTTTGGGACTTTTTAGTTTAAAGAAAAGGTGAGATTTCTGAGCAGCAGGTTATAAAGAGAGAAAAATTATTGGGATTTATTCCACTAAAGGAAACTACATGTCAAATTCAAAGTTTATTTAAAGAAATAGGATTTGTAGAAAATAAATCTAAACTCCAGGAATTATTAATAGATAACACACACAAAAACCATTGGCAAAACTATATAAATTCCTACTGGAATGGGAACTGAAAGACGAGGAGGTAAAAAGCGTCCAGATAAAGTGGGCACAGGAATTAGGATACCCAATTTTCAGAGAGGAATGGGATAAATTATGGAAATATACCATGAAATTTACGGCATGTACAACAATCCAAGAAAATATGATGAAAATGGTATTTAGGTGGCATTTATCTCCGGATAAATTAGCTAGGATACATAATAATAATAATAATAATAATAATAATAATAATAATAATAATAATAATAATAATAATAATGCTGGAAGTGCAAAGAAGAAGTTGGTACTTACCTTCATTGTTGGTGGAGCTGTAAGAAAATACAGAAGTTCTGGAAAGATATATATGAAAGCTTGAAAAGGATATTAAAAATAACATTTGAGGGAAAAATAGAGATATTACTGTTGAGTGTTATCCCTAAAAACATGCCAGATGATAGAAGAAACATATTTCTATATGCCTGCAAGGATTCTTATAGCTCAGAATTGGAAAGCAGAAAAGGTACCCCAAATTAAAGACTGGCACACTAAATTAGTAGAATTTTTTAATTTGGCAAAAGTGACAGGAGCAATCAGAAATACATCTAAGCAGAAGCTGAAGGAAGAATGGAGGTATGTAGAGATATATTTGAAAAAAGAAAAGATATTAATAGATTTGGTGAGCTGCTAGAATTGAATATTCAAGGTGCAAGGGAATAAGTAAAAGAAAACGAAGCATAGGAAAGCTGTATAATTAAAGACAGTCAATGTAAGAACAATATGAAGTCAATTTCCCTTTTTATTGTATGTATGTAATGATTTTAATTTTTGATGTTATAATTTGAATGTTTAATAAAGATTATTTTAAAATTAAAAAAGAAAAGAAACTACATGTGCCTTTATGACAGAAACTCTTCTTCAACAGCTTAAGCAAATAGGATTACCAATTGAGAATCTGTGTGGTCAAAGTTATGATAATGGGAGTAACATTAAAAGCAAAGAAGATGGAATACAAAAGAGAGTCCTGGACATAAACCCACATGTACCTTTTTTGTGCCCTGCGATGCACACTCTTTAAAGTTGGTAGTCAATGATGCCACTAAATGTTGTCTGGAAGTGACCATTTTCTTCAGTTTGGTTCAACTGATGTATAATTATTTCTCTGCATCAACTCAGAGTTGGCAAACTTCTAACTTGCCATGTATCAGATTTAGGCATAACTGTTTAGCCGTTGAGTGAAACAAGATGGGAAACCACCGAGATATCATACTGGTAGTATAGATGATGATTTAGCAGAGATTGTTGATGACCATGAGCCTAAAAGGTTTACCTGGAAATACTTCCCAAATTAAAGCTAAGGCCCTTGCTGATGCAATTTGTAAGTTCGGGTCTGCAGTAACCCTTTTTGAAGCGAATTTTACAAAGCAAAGTAAGGAAGCCGATTTAAATTAAGCTGCAAGCCAATTGCAAGTGGCCAAGAATTACCTTGTGGGCTGCAGGTGCAAGGAGGGCTTTCAACAAGTTTTGATAGATGCCAACATTTGAGACAGAACAAGTTAGAAAAGGGCAAAAGAACTGACAGCTTGAGTAGGAGGCCCAAGAAGATCCAAAGAGAAAAATCAAAGTAGGTTTCTACTACGTTGTCTTAGACATGACCATGCAATCTGCTGAAGACAGATTCCAGCAGCAACAATAAAATTCACCCTGTGATCCTTGGATGAACGGTGGTATAGAAAGTTCAACAACAACAACAACAACAACAACAACAACAACAACAACAACAACAGGCTTCCTGTATGATATATACTGTATCAACAAAAAGACTTACTGAAGATGTACTTAAGGCCTGCAAGAATTTAGAAAAATCACTGATGCACAATGGAAACAAAAATACTGATGCTGAAGATCTGTGCTGTGAATTTATAGCAATAGTTCAAAGGCTTCCAAAGGGCAGGAAAGTTACTTTTTAAAGGGGCTTTGTCTGAAATAGATGAAGCCAAGATTTATTCACAAACCCTGAGTAATGAATCATAGAATCATAGAGTTGGAAGAGACCACAAGGGCCATCCAATCCAACAACCCCTGCCAAGCAGGAAACACAATCAAAGCATTCCTGACAGATGGCTGTCAAGCCTCTGCTTAAAGACCTCCAAAGAAGGAGACTCCACCACACTCCTTGGCAGCAAATTCCATTGTCGAACAGCTCTTACTCTCAGGAAGTTCTTCCTAATGTTTAGGTGGAATCTTCTTTCTTGTAGTTTGAATCCATTGCCCCATGTCCGCTTCTCTGGAGCAGCAGAAAACAACCTTTCTCCCTCTTCTATATGACATCGTTCTATATATTTGAACATGGCTATCATATCACCCCTTAACCTTCTCTTCTCCAGGCTAAACATACCCAGCTCCCTAAGCCGTTCCTCATAAGGCATTGTTTCCAGGCCTTTGACCATTTTGGTTGCCCTCCTCTGGACTTGTTCCAGCTTGTCAGTATCCTTCTTGAAGATGGTTAGACCATAATGGTGAGGAATATAACTCATATGATGGCTTTACATTTTGATCTGTTTAGACTATCATGATACACGTAAAGGCTTTTTTTATTTTTTGGGCTATACAGTAAAGATTGATTGGATAGTTAAGTTAATAGGGATGTTAGAGAATAATTTAAACAGATTTTAATTTCATTTAATACAATAAAGATTGATTTGATCATCAAGTTAATAGGGATGTGACGATAGGGAATAATTTAAACATAGCTAAAGTTAACTTGTTTATTGCTCAATAAAACCATGTTAAATTAAAATTGTATGTATGCAAGGCAATAATGCAGGAACTGGTATTCTGTTCCTTTCTTATTTCCCTGGTGAGGTGTCCTTGTTTCTGTTTTGTTTTTCATGTTAAATTGATTTTCTGCCTTGAATAATAAAATTTAGAAACTTCATGCTGCCTAACTCAAGAGTAGCACATCTTGCAGGAACTGGAGAGGAGGTGGGGTGGGGACACACCCAGTAATCCAAAGGCTGCAAAAGGGGATCACCATGGAGTATCCAATGAGGAAGGGCAAGATCCGGTTAAGGGAGAGAGAAGAGGGGCCCCTGGCCATGCCACGGTTTAAATTTCCCACAGCCACGCCCTCCCACCGGCACTGATTGGACAGCGTGGTCACCCCTGGGTGTCTCCATGCCCAGTGACAGTGGTGCATCCGGGACAGCACAAGGGGGGGGCTTCAATCTCCACCCACCCCCCACTGGATCACTGCAGGGGCATGGATGCCTGGCTACAACACTGCCCACCAGAAAAGGTGAGTGGACTTTTAAATAAACTCAAAAAACTTTGAGCTTTTTAAAAAGCTTTGTGGAAGAAAGGCCCTCTAGTGAGTTGCATTTCAATTCCTTACGATGGATTAGTTGAAAACTAATTTCTTTAGTTTTGATTTGTGAACTGCCCAAACAACATTTTTTAATTAGGTGGTATATAAATGCCATACATATTTTTAAAAGGACATTCTCAATACAAAGGTGTATTTTCCTTCATCATTAGTTTACATTTCACTTGGGATTTAAATTAATTATCATCACCAATGTCACTGGAGAGTCTCTCATTGATTTCAATTAGGAGAGGAGCAATTGGATTTATTTCCCTTTATATCGATTCCAGTATTTAAATCTGACAAAAAAAAGTTCTCTCTCTTGTCTTCCATGTATATCACAAAACTCTAATATACCATAAAGGGATTCCATCTCACCCAATCAAACAGGCCATTCTTTCAACATGGCTGCCCAGTTTAGCTATTTTTATTAAAACATGGAATATGACTAGTACAACAAATAATAGAAGCATATATATTGAATTTTTATTTTTATTTCTTGAAAAGTATATACTGTCTTTCATCAAATGTTCATAGGACAGTTAGCAACATAGAACATAATAAACAATATAATAGAAATATATAACATGCCACCCATACAATATCCCCCCCCATTAAGGGTGGTATTCAACTAAATTTTACTCAGAGTAGACCCACTAACAGTCATCTTAACTGATTTCAGTGGGAGTGCTCTGAATAAACCTTGGCTGAATATTATAGTATATAAATACAAGTAATATTAATAAGCAATAATAGTCATAATATAACACATAATAGTACCTAATGCATAATGAGCAATGCATACTAGGCAGCAATATCAAATTAAACACAATGTCAACTCAGCAATAAACTCCACAACCCTGCAAAATTCAGATTCTCTTAACATAAGTAATTACCTATTTATCTCAGATGCAACTATAATACATATAAGGTATCTAACAGCAGCAGCCTTCTGAAAAAAAACAGGGAAGGGGAAATAAGCAGTAGCATACCTGAAGTGTAGAAACAGTGTACAAAGTGCATATATTTTTCTCTGTAGCCTAAATCTCAGCAGGAAATGATCCGACCATGACAAGGGACTGATGCCAATACCCCCCCTTTCAGATCACCCTCTTCCTGCCCAGCTGAAAAACAAAGTCCACAGTGTGGCCTGCCACATGTGCTGGGCCGCTGACATGTTGGGACATCCCCATGGTTGTCATGGCAGCCATGAAGTTCCAAGCCCCCCCCCCAGCCAGTCACCTCAGCACAGATGTTTAAGTCCTCCAAAACCAGTAGTCTGGGACTCCTCAACACTGCATCCAAGACCAGTTCTGTCAGCTCAGGCAGGGATGCTTAGAAAATCCAAAGAACCTCTGTGATGCAATCTTCAAGCAGAAACCAAAAACAAGCACCACGACGGCCAATAAAAATGGTGTATATTTTTATATTGTATATAATAACAGTAAGACAACGGACAGTGATCTGGTATTAACACTGTTTCGTGTACGTCTTCTTCAGCATATGACTCAACATATATTAGAAGGAATTTTCTACAGAGCAGGGTTCATAAGTCAGCTCAGGCAGGGAGACTGCTGGGCAGTGAGGTGGGTAGTAAACCAACAGAATCCCTAATCTCTCCTGATTGCCCAATGCCAGGAACACACTGGACAGAGAGCCTGGAGATAGAGAGATGGCATCTCTGTAGACCACAGCAACTCATCCTCCCTGACCCTCAAGTCTGTCCTGATGCTACACCGAGTACCCAGATGAGCATAGCTGAATGAGACCAGCTCCACCCTGCTCACCCACCAAGGTCTCAGCGATACAGACCAGTTCAGCTCCTCATCCACAATCAGATTGTGGATGAGGGAGGCTTTGCTCAGAACCGACCTGGCATTCAGCAGCAACCACAGACCCAAGGGCTGGCTGATAGGACAGCCATAATTCCCTGGGTTGAAGGAGGGGCTGGCACATGGCACAGTAGGCTAAATACCCATTATTGCTGCTGGTTACCACATCCTACTACAGAAGCACATTTGGCCCCTTGACCTGAGGCTCCACATCCTAAAGTCAATAATTCTTTCACATATCATATAGGGTACAGCTTTTAACTGGGCATTTTTCATTTCCCATCCTTGTGTATTTAAAACTATTTGTTGCAACATAATTAACAGGCACTTTCTTTTTCAAGCCAATGGATTCAACAAACATCTTCCCATTGGGGTGTTAAAATATCTCTTATGATATTCCCCCTTTGACATACCGAAAGAAGGGGAAGCTTATCGGGACATGACTGGAAACTAGGGAATATTTTTCTACAACTTCAGTTGAGGCTCTTCAATTTCCCCAACTCTTATCTATCAACAGTGTTGTGATGGTTCTCTGCTCATAGCTTCATTTTTCTCATGCCACAAGACACAGTACGTGCTAGGTGAATTCTCAACAGCATTATCTTTCCTCAGAGAAGTGCCCTTCTTTGAACTGCTGTAGATGCTGCTCGGCACTGTTCTGCCTGAATAATCTGGTTAGGCGAGCAGCTCTGACTCTCCTAGTGAAACGTTTAAGGGGAGCACATCAGAGGGACCTAGACAAACAGCAGCCAGACAACATGAGGTGTTTGCACAGTTGACTGGCTTGTGAGTGAATTTAATGCTCCTGCCAACAAGCAGACAGTACACTTGTTTCTTTTGAAGAATGGCTTCTAAGCTAGCAAGGGCAAACGTCTGTCAATAGCCCTGTGTGTTTGACCAAATGGAAGAGTTCTTTTGAATTCAGTGGCAGTAACAGCACAAGTGGAGGGTTGGATGTTTCCCGCTTTTATTAGATAGCAGGTTTGAATACAGCACAAAAAGAAGTGAAACAGTCTTTAACAAAATAACACAGCATGAACAAGATAAAAAGACTTCCTCATCCTGTTACCAGAAGCCCCAGAAAACAATAACAGAGACTCCGTGTGGCCAGTACACAGCACCCTTGCTGCCAGGCGCCACGTCGAAGCTCAGGGGCCAGACCTCATCTGAGAGATTTCTATACTCTCTAGGCCAGCTTTTAGCAACCTTGGGTCCCCATATGTTGTTAGACTACATCTCCCATCATTCCTAGCTATCAGGACCAGTAGTCAAGGATGATGGAAGTTGTAGTCCAACAACCTCCAGAGACCCAATGTTGAGAAAGGCTGATCTAGACTCTTGATGGCTACATGCTGGCTGACCCAATATCTCAGTTCATCTCACCTGGTAAATTAGGCCGAATACAAGGACCAGCATAATTAACCCTGTAGCTGCACTACTGCCTGAAGGTACTCAATCTACACATGCCCATCAACTGCCCTTTTTTCATTTACTGGTTATCAGCTTCTCATCTGTAAAATGGAAATTGGAATGAATTAACTTTTGAAATTAGTTACAGAGTCTATTAAGATTTCTGAACTACCTCAACAAATTCTGTTTTTCAGAAGACAGTTCTTTACTCAAGGTAAAGATAAAGGGACCCCTGACCATTAGGTCCAGCCGCGGACGACTCTGGGGTTGCGGCGCTCATCTCGCTTTATTGGCCGAGGAAGCTGGTGTACAGCTTCCAGGTCATGTGGCCAGCATGACTAAGCCGCTTCTGGAGAACCAGAGCAGCGCACGGAAACGCCGTTTACCTTCTCGCCGGAGTGGTACCTATTTATCTACTTGCACTTTGACGTGCTTTCGAACTGCTAGGTTGGCAGGAGCAGAGACCGAGCAATGGGAGCTCACCCCATTGTGGGGATTCGAACCACCAACCTTCTGATCAGCAAGCCCTAGGCTCTGTGGCTTAACCCACAGTGCCACCCGCATCCCTTTACTCAAAGGCACTCACAATTGGAACATTTCTAAAGGCATGAAGGTCTCTACCAAGAAACTGGAGGTGGGGGGACTTCACTTCTGTGCAGAATGTAGTGGTCTTTTCCTCTGAACCATGAATAGCCCTGGATGAAACAATGCTACTACAGAACTTGTGCCTGTGGGGGCAAAAAGGGAAGGGGAAACAGTGGAGGCTCATATTTTTGTAAATATACATAGCATATCTCCCAGCATCCCACTGATCAAAATGAGGACCCTTGTTTTTCGTGGGAGCCAGGGGACTTGTGCAAGAGCGTGAGACCAAAAAATGAGCACCTTTTGGTCCAGTGCTCATGGCACAAGTCGGCTGGCTCATGCCACAGCTCTGGACCAAAAACCAGGACATTCCAAGATCAAATCAGAAGTTGGGATGGCTTCTGTAATTCCAGGGTGTCCTGCTTAAATTGGGATGGTTGAGGGGTATGGCATAGAAAAAAACAGCTCGGACACACCTTCTAGACTTCTGGAAGCTCCCTGTGTCATAGGAAATCCGGGTTGGGAAGTCTAGGGTCTATGAAGCATGGGGAGCCTACATGCATAGAAGCAGGTTTCCTGCTTCAGACTGCTGGCCTTCAGTTCTTCGCAGACAGGGGCTGGATCTAGACACATCAAAGACGTGTTTCAGTTAAACATGTTGTAAACTTTGTATGAGAAATCAGATTGGCAAAAATGGAACTCCCCAGCACCATCTGGTGTCATGGTATTATAATGCATATATAATGCATACAAAGCGCTTTTTCTTTGCCAATGTAGCTGAGTCCAGGGATTGAGATAAAGGTAGCTGCAGTGGTAGAGAGTCAGAGATGTCCTCTGTCTTCTGTTAGGAACTGGAAGGTTGTATTCTTGTGCCATCATGGTTCACTAATTACAAAACTTCTGCCTGTCATATGTAGAGTGCTCTGTTTAAGCTGATGCCCATTTTAATGCAACTCATTTTTTGTTTTTGTCTTTCATAAGGGAGATGATGGCAACAAGTATAGCAATAAAAACTGCATGTTACTGTTAAATGTCTGTTAATTATTACTATGGGATTTTGATAGGCTGGCCCTCCTACTATCTGCATACAAGCCAGCTGCATCTGCAATCTTTGGCCTGTGATGAATGTTACACCCTTTTTTGTAGTTTAGCGTAATATAGAACTTGCTGTTTGTCTGCTATTTAAATTAGGGACAGGCTTAATTAATATCAAAACCAATTAGTATCTTTGCAGTATTGGCCAGAACGTGATTTTACATCAAAAAAGAATTTAAGCCAAGTAATTGGATGGATAAGCCTTTGAATTAAGCATAATGAAGCAAACTGTGAACTCAAAAGCGGTAGCGAACTATATTTCACTGAAAAATATATGGCCTTGTTCTCAAGTTATTTTTTAATCAACTCCTTGATTAGATGCCAGTGCCTTTTTTATTTTATTTTACAAAATGGAGACACCATGAGACAGTGTTCCTTAGTAAAGGGGTGGGCTGATTTCAGGCTTGCTGGATCTATTTTGATTTTTTTTCGAGAATCTCAAGATTCACCAACCAGGACCATAAACGAAAAAACATAGATGTGTATTTTCAGGACACACCCTATTAGTCTGTATGTAATATGCTTTAACCATTTTAAGTTCTGAATTTTAAACAGTGGTAACCCGCCCTGACACTTGCTGGTGAAGGTTGGGTAACAACAACAACAACAATAGGAGTATAGCGTCTAGATCAAGGGAAGTAATAGTACCACTATATTCTGCTCTGGTCAGACCTCACCTGGAATACTGTGTCCAGTTCTGGGCACCACAGTTCAAGAAGGATACTGACAAGCTGGAACTTGTCCAGAAGAGGGCAACCAAAATGGTCAAAGGCCTGGAAACGATGCCTTATGAGGAACGGCTTAGGGAGCTGGGTATGTTTAGCCTAGAGAAGAGAAGGTTAAGGGGTGATATGATAGCCATGTTCAAATATATAAAAGGATGTCATATAGAGGAGGGTGAAAGGTTGTTTTCTGCTGCTCCAGAGAAGCGGACACGGGGCAATGGATTCAAACTACAAGAAAGAAGATTCCACCTAAACATTAGGAAGAACTTCCTGACAGTGAGAGCTGTTCGGCAGTGGAATTTGCTACCAAGGAGTGTGGTGGAGTCTCCTTCTTTGGAGGTCTTTAAGCAGAGGCTTGACAGCCATCTGTCAGGAATGCTTTGATGGTGTTTCCTGCTTGGCAGGGGGTTGGACTGGATGGCCCTTGTGGTCTCTTCCAACTCTATGATTCTAACAACAACAACAGGAAAATTAAAAAACAAGATACTTCTGAGCTCATTCTGGGTCTAGAAAGTTGTTCTCAGTACCAGAAACAGAATTGGGTGCAGAGTCCTTTTACCCTGAAGTCAGGCAAGAGACAGACTGATCCATCCCTGCTTATTCAACAAAATATATAGTAATGAACTACTGCAGGTAAAGTCCTTGGCAGGTGTCAACTTTACATTTAGCTCTTCCTAATGTACATTTAGCCCCTTCAGATAACTCCACCTTTTAGTTTCACATATATGAGACTGCATAGCTTACATCCTCATTAGACATGACTTTCATGGCACAGCTGGTCATATGGAATAGAATAATATTATTCCTCCCCCTCCCAAGATCTCCAAAACCACAATTGTAAGAGTGAAGTTAATGGAAAACTGTTGCTTGTTTAAATGTGGCACCATGACTTTCCAATCACTTCTTCATGAGTGTATAATGTGTAATTGCAATGTGGAGGTAGATTTCAGATTTTGACCTGAATCTCCCATAGTTTGCAACTTCAGCACTCAGATTCTGTGAATTATGTGACCCCTTTGTTGTTGTTCAGTCGTTCAGTCATGTCCGACTCTTCATGACCCCTACAGATTTCTTAATTTCAGTTTCCTTTAGTTTCTCATTTGCCCAATCTTATGTTTAGTTTTTGACATTTCTACAATGTTTTTTGATTTACTTAAAAAAACCTCATGAAAATTCAGCATCATTTTAATGTAAATTTCTCATAATATGTGCATAAGAGAAGATTCCCTAGAAAAGACCCTGATGTTGGGAAAGATTGAGGGCACAAGGAGAAGGGGGCGACAGAGAACAAGATGGTTGGACAATGTTCTCGAAACTACCAACATGAATTTGACGAAACTGCGGGAGGCAGTGGAAGACAGGAGTGCGTGGCATGCTCTGGTCCATGGGGTAACGAAGAGTCGGACACAACTAAACAACAACAAATATACAACTTTGCCTAATATGCTTTTTTTTTTTTGCAAAACCATTTTCCCCTAGCACTTTCTATGTTATTTTCACTAATATATGCATTTATATGCACACTTTCCACTGGCATATGTGTTTTTATACTTTGCTGGAGAAGTGCATTACAAAATTCAGAGAAGAGTGAATGTCAAAAGATGCCTGTTTTTCAGTTTGCATCTTGTTTCAGAAAGTGCAAATTAAGTAAGTTCTCACTTTAAATGTGAGCTGACTCAAAAATTCTATCCCTAGTGAGCACTGAACATGTGAGAATAAGGCCAGGGCAGTCACAAAGCTCAGTGGGCGACTTGGGTGAGTCACTTTCTCTTTGCCTTATCTTTCTTCCAGTGTTGTTGGAAGAGAAATCCCTGGATGTATGCCGTATTGAGCTCCTGGACTGAACAACACCATTCATGGTGACCACAGCCAAAGCTGGGAAAGAGTGGTAGTGGTGGGAGGAATTCTGAAGAAATGACTGTAAGGTAGAATTAGTGTTTGTATGCTTTTTCTTGAACTGGAGTACATTTGTGAATTTTAGATAATTTGTTTGATGACTTTATTCATTTATTACATTCCTTGCAAAGGAGCCCAGGGCAGCAAGCAACAAGTAGTAAAACAATTGAAAACAGCTTAAAAGCAATTCTAGTACATATGCAGACTGTGAAAGATCTCAGTTTAAAAGGCTTGTTGAAAGAGGAAGGACTTTGGTAGGCTCTCAAAAGTCAACAAAGATGACACTAGTCTAATATGCAAGGGGTATTAGGTAGTTATATAAGGGGTCAGGGCATATTTCAGGTATTTATTGACATACATAGTACATACTATTGAGGCCCTTCCATAGGCTCCTCTTATCATTAATCTGGGCCTGGCTATGATTTAGGTTTAAAAAAATAAAATAAAAAATCTTGTGTCTCTGCCTACCATCTGCAACTACCATCTCTGCCTACCATCTGGAGATTTTATGGGGCTGGATTTCAGGAAAGCACACATTTTCCTACTGCAGTCTTTCAGCGAGCAATTTCTTTTTCTTTTTTTCTTTTTTTTGGTAAAGATTTATCTACATGGATCCATTCAGTCACCTGGAAGCAGCTGGTTTTTAGTAGGAAGGCAGCTGCTACACAACACAGCCTGGGTGACTGAGCCAGATAAAATCTTCTGATGAATGGTAGCAGACATCTCGGTAGCTGAACCTGGAGACAGGAGTTGCCTAGGGTAGACACAGCAAAACACTCGTGTAAATAGCTCGTGCCTGCTGCAAAATAGTTTCATGGTATGCTAGTTACCGATTGTGTACTCTGTAAAGATTAGCCATGAAGAAAAACAGTGTGGGATATATCCAGATAAGAGACACTCTGCTGAATACGTCTCTCAGATTTTAATTTGCTATACTGATTCTTTATATGTGTTCCCTGAGACAGTTAAAATACTAACATGACTTTCAATTAATACACTCTAAAAGACTATGGGTTTTGAAAATACATTGCTGGCATGCTCAGAGCACAGATGCCTTTCCTTCCATATCTCTTAGGGATGGCAAAATTATTGGTCTACAATTACAGGATTTCCTGGAGGTGCAAACTGAGCCAGTGAGGTGGAGTGGTTAGAGTGTTGGGAGTACTAGGCTGATCAGGTGACCTTGGGCTGGTCGCTGCCTCTCTCAGCCTAACCTACCTCACAGGGCTGTTGTGGGGATGAAATGGGGAGGAGAAAAGGGTAAAGTGCTGAATGAAGATGATTAGATCAAATGAAATACACATGCATTTCAACTTGTCTGTTATAGATGGAACTATTTTCACTTTATCTGCCTGGCAGGAGAAATACCCAAGTTTGTGAATTATCCCACAACTACTATCATGACAGCTAACAAATCTGGCTTACTTCTGAAATGGAACTGAATGAATGTGTGTGATCCTGCAGAAATAGACTTATTCCTTTTCTCTAATCAAGTATTCATCATAAAAACCCCTTCAGCACATAACAAAAACTGCATAATGAATGTGCCAGATACACAGCTTGGGGGCTGCCACAGAAAATGCCCTCTCTCAGGTTACCATCCCCCTAACCTCTGAGGTTGTGTTAGCTACCAAGAGGCCCCTCCCCTGAGCTTAAAACCCAAGACAGTCTTCAAGGACAGAGACAGTCTATCAGCTATTTGGGGCCTAATTCATTTAGCACTTTAGACACTAATGAGCACCTTGAATTGGACCCAAGAACAAACTGGTACCCAACACAACTGTTTTGAAACAGGGATAATGTGGATTCTAAATGGAACTTTAGCCTGACTGCTGCCTATTAGACCAATTGAGGCTTCCAAGTAGTCTTCAAGTAGTCAGCCTTATTTAAATTCATTGTAATAATTTGTTCTGGAAGTCACCAGAGCATGGAGTACAGTGGCCAAGTCATCTCTGTTCAAAAGGAACCATAGCTGGTGAACCAGCTTAGTTGAGGAAATTAAGGTAAGGCAAGATAATATTCACCACTAGGCTCTGTTTTTAGGGAGAACATGTGGTCCTCTAGAAGCTGTTGTGCTACAGCTCACATCATCCCTGTCCATTGACCATGCTGGATGGAGCTGATGGGAGTTGGAGTCCAAGAATCTCCGGAGGGTCACAGATTCCCCATCCTTGTTTTCGGCAACGGACTGATTCACTCATGATTGCAAGCAACAGAATGTGTGACCTTCTTCCACTTAAAAGTATTGTGGATTTAAAAGCATTTTTTGAGGTGATACTAATATTCTGCCTGTGGGGTATCATATTGGTGACAGCCCATTTGTATATACTCAGATACTGCATTTATCAAGTGAAGAATGTGCAATATTAATCAGGCTAATTTTCATCTGTTTCATAGAAGACCCCACCTAAACATTAGGAAGAACTTCCTGACAGCGAGAGCTGTTCGGCAGTGGAATTTGCTACCAAGGAATGTGGTGGAGTCTCCTTCTTTGGAGGTCTTTAAGCAGAGGCTTGACAGCCATCTGTCAGGAATACTTTGACGGTGTTTCCTGCTTGGCAGGGGGTTGGACTGGATGGCCCTTGTGGTCTCTTCCAACTCTATGATTCTATGATTCTATGATCTCCACTGTAAATGATTGAGGAAAACTAAGTTTTGTTTCCTGTTTTGCCCAAAGTCATCATGACCAGCTATGCATTGCAATCATTTCAGGATATTTGAGGTGCAACCAAGAAAACACTTTGTGAAATCACTGAAACTTTTTTTCACCAGCTTGAACGTGATTTGTGTCAGAGACTTTAAATTATACCTTGTCTTGGTAACCATTGCTTCTTAAACAACAGCCTATATCCAGCAGACAAGCTTGTCACCACTGTAGACAGAAGCAGAATGGTGACAAACAGGGAGAGTTATTAGCTGAGTTTTTTTTTTCTTGTTTGCCTGAAAACACTGTGGTAGGTCCGGCAGCTGGTTTCCTAATATTCTTGATACAATTCAACTGGTTTTACTAGTTGAAAACTCACAGCGTTTGCGGAGTGCAACAGCTTCTACATTACTGTACTTTGCTGACACAATTACTCTCATGCTCAGATTTGTACCGATGAATTTCCAGTAAAATGAACCCTCCATGTTGCAACAGGGCAGACAAGACTGTAGCCTTCTACATTCAACTCCTGTGAAATCTCAGAGAGCGTTTTAAAGACAGCACAACTGAGCTGTAAAATGTCTGTTTCACTGGGAGTGCAGAGAACAAACAGCTCTTAATTACTTTGACACACACTGAGTCAGCTTGTCATTGAATACAGACACTTCTGAGATTGTTGTGTTTCAAGCCTTTTCTGAACAAAATGAAGATGACAAGGCACCTTTGTTTCATATTAACCATTAAGGACTACTGCATAATGAATCTGAAATATGTCAACTGACATCCTAAGTGTGTAGTTTTTCTTCTTCTTCAAAGGAAACAACATAGCTAGCAGGAGCTATGAAATGATAACTTAAACCATGTGCCACAGAATGCACTTGCTTGGAAGCACCAGTTCCACTGATACTAATGGTAGGGCTTGATCATCCATAATTTCAGGATGACAAGACAAGCAGTTGGGTGGGCATATATGAGGTAAGGTGATCTTGCAGGTATACTGGTCCCAAGTGGCTAAGGGACTAGTTTACCTGGGAGATCACCTCACCCCATATCCAGGCTTGTTGCCTGCACTGGGTGGCCCATGAGGGGGTACACAAGTAGCCTAGAGTTCAGTGGGATGATTCCTGGATTCACTCTGGAGGTCTCAATTCAGCTTTCTATGGTTCAAGGTCCCTTCAGTCAAATAGCACAGGTTGTGTCTCAATACCCTCCTCTGGTTTTGGAGCCTGGAACCTGTATCCAACATCTCTGGAAGGCCTCTACTTATTGGAGTCCAGGCTATCAATTAGAGTAAGTGCCATGGTAGTGTCTCCTGAAGTTCTTTTTGCTTTCTTTTCAAGGCTGACATCCTAATGGCCGGAGCAAAAAGTTCCATCTCAGGGTTTTGCAAACAACCACCAAATTTTCCAGCCAGCCAGGAGACAGCAGCCAAAGTTTATTGCACAATAGCATCGCAAGCCATCAATCAGTCGCTGAAATAGAAAAGGTTGCGGGCTCCTGATGGATGCAGCAGACATGAATGATCAATGGTGGCCACAACTGTGCTTAAAGAGCTCTCAATGTTCTTGCTCTCTCGGGAGCTCTGAGACATCATCGCTGAAGAGGAAGGGAATGTTTTCCCCCCTTCAGTACTGTAACCTCTAACAGGAACACAATGACCCCCACATCCTCTGTGTGAGAGACATCTGCATTACTTCTGTCAATGAAGGGAGGTTTCCTAAACCTGTGCACAGTTTCCCTTAATTGCAAGAGGTATTTCTAAAAAAAGAAAAGAAAAGAAAATTGTGTGGTTTTGCTGTTTTGCTGCCATGGGCTCCTTTGGGAGGAAGGTGGAATAGAAATCTAAGAAATAAAGGGAGAGTAGGTGACATTCTTGCGCTGTGCAGGTGTTAGTAATCACCTGTGGAGAGGGATGGACCTGGGCCAGCAGTGACAAGCATCCTAGTTCTATCCCCTTCCACTGCCATTTTTATAGCCTTCCAACATATGGGAAACAATTCTTAGAAGGCTGTTATGAGAATTGTAAGGTCTAAGATATAAAATAAATGTTCATAAATGTACCAGGCAAACACATACATAAAGATATAAACCACATATCTGAAACAGTACAGGAAAACAGTCCTAAAGCCATTTTGACTCTCCCAAATTGACCTCAAATATTTCTCTGCAAGGAGGAAGGAAATGGGAAAAGCTTTCCAATTGTCTTTGGACTGTAGGAGCTTACACCTCCCTGTAAATACAGTCTGGCAAGTTTCTGTTAAACTGAGCACACTATCAGTATATGTAAGAGATTCGGGAACTAAGTATTTACCATCTCAAACAAATGGCCAGGCTACCCAGAAAAGACAATCAGATAAGGCATTATCAGGTATCCTGGCAGACAGGGGAGAAGAACGCATTCAAATTTCTGCTGTAGACCGCCCCTTCAGTGATGATGCATTGGGAATGGCCTTGAGCTACAGGGTGGCAATTTCAAAAGTCTATATAGTCATACCTTATGTTGCATCCGCTTCAGGTTACATCTTTTCAAGTTGTGTCCTGCGGCAACCCAGAAGTACCAGAATGGTTACTTCCAGGTTTCGCCACTCTCGCATGCACAGAACTGCTAAATCGCACCACGCGCATGCGCAGACGCAGCACTTCTGGATGCGAACGCTTCGAGTTGCGGACGTGCCTCTGGGGTGGATTATGTCCGCAACTTGAGGTTCCACTGTATAAGAACTTGCACACCAATGTTCTGGGTTCCTCCTCCCTCCTGCGTGGGGGGTGGGTGAGCACCCTGTTGCAACAGTTTAATAAAGATCAGGCTTACTAGCTGCTTTGCTCCTCAATATTCTCTGGTTGGTCTCTGTTATTTTCTCCTACTGATAGAGAACCTACATAAGGACTCTGTACAGGCTCTTGGGTACCCCATAAGGGAAAAGGAGCAGCTGTTTTTCTTATAACAAAGGCCTTTTATCATTTGCATTTTAGAACCCTGGAAACCCCTAGCATTGTTAGGGATCTTTGTGGGGGAGCAGCTGTCATAGTTGCTATGTTAGCTTTCCCACATCACTATTATGATATATTTGATGCTGTTGCCTAGAAATCATGGGATGCCTACTACTTATTCTGGTATAAGTCAGCAGGTGGCAATGATAAATATAAACTTGGCTATAGGGATTTCTTGCTTTCTTTCTATTTTCTGCTTTATGGTTTTTTTGTTAGTGGGAGTCTCTACTGCAGTAACTGTGGTCAAAGACACTTTCACCTGGTAGATGTTTTATGCAGTCGAGTTCATGTTTGCTGATGGCAATATTTATGAGTTGAGAGTATTCAGCCTTGAAGGAATAAAGACAGTTTCTGCCAGCTCTTGCGGGGGGGGGGGGGGGGGCAACCAAAAAAACAGGAAGACAATAATGCCAGAAAATAACACCACCTTAACTTGCAGAATGATTTGAAACAAAAGTAAGTTCTATCCTCTAAGGAAAGGAAAGCAAAACAGGGAAAGCAATGTGCCATGAATATAGATATAGATATATATCATTGCCGTTATGTAAAGTATAAAGTATAAAGAAATGTATCTCTGTATTAGAACTCCTTGCGTTAAATTTTTCTAAGCAATAAAGCAGGGGTGTAGTCTGTCTTCCAAAAATAAAAAAAGGATTCTGATAAATGGTCACCCATTGCCAAATGCAATCTTTGGTTTAGTGTTTTCAACTATTCAAGAATTTCTCCAAAAGATTGATACTAGCTAGAGAGAGAAGGAGGGAAGAAAATCTTTCTGGGCAGCATATAATATGTTGCTGTCTGTATTTGGAGAACACAATTCCACTTCTAGTAGTCTCATTATCTGAAGTAAGAGATGTTCAGTAATGAAAAAGTCGAGGTGAAGGTGATTGAACTGCTGCCCAAAATTCACTCTCTTGTATCTTATGCAACTTAGGAAAAGTTGAGTGCTGGGCCAAATATTCCCCCTCACAACTGCTGTTTGTTTCCCACAGAAATGGTGGTAGACATTTTTGACCACTTTGTATATGTGTGTGTGTGTTGGGTGTGTGTGTATTTGAAGGAATTCCAACAATTCTGTGGGGTTTACCATTCTCCTTTACTAAGCAGAGTAGGGACATGACACTGGTGCAGTCCTATGACGGCACTACCCACCTGCCAGAGTCTATGGCATTCATTGATTGCTTCTCTAGTGATTAGCATTAGACCCACTGATGAAGTCAGTTGCCAAGTCAAATATCATCCATATCAAATAAATATCAAATATTTATAGGGAAGGGGCCAACATTTTAGCATTCAGATAATACCTGAGATGAAAACTGTGCAGAGGAAATTTTGGAAACTAATTTTTTATATACTGTATTTCACTTGTGAATCACTTCCTGAGAGGCATCTCAAAACAACTTGGAATACAATAAAAAAATAATTGCATTTATATAAACAGTTAAGAAAATTGCATATATAAAAACATTTTAAAAATACATGCAAAATAATTTTAAAAAACAGCAATCACATACATAAGACAAGTTTCAGATCCAACACAGATACCAACTGGGATAAAAAAAATCTTCACTTAGAAGGATTGTTGAAAGAGGAAAGTACTCAACAAGGCCCCAGAAATGCAATAATGCTTGCCTGATATATAATGTAAATAAACTATATACAATAGAATTGGTACGTTATTGCCACAGAGCAAAGACATTATATGGTTGGATATTGTCCATAAATTTATCATTCCAGAAAATAATGAAATTTTGAGTGGATTTTTAAGGCCAAATTATATTGCCTGGCTTGGTAATAATATTTCCAAGTATTTTAATTTCTGGTATCTTTTTATAACTTGCATGAATCTAAAAGTATTCCTTTTACATCATCACCATCTGCTTGAGCATAATAAACACACATTTATACAGCAGGTAAGTAGAGTTTGCAATGGCAACTGGGCCAAGGATTTTGACTCCATTCCAACTAGCCCTTGCTGTTGGAGTTCTATTTCCAATTGGTTGTGAAACACCCAAATCCACTGCCACCAGCCCTTGGGAGTTGGCCAGTGTTAGATCTTGAGATGGTGCATCAGGGATCCCACTGGGCCATGGGGGTGGGGAGGTGGGTTAGGGTCTGGATCCAATCCTACATGTGCTGTTTTTATTGCATTTTAAAACATTGCCCTTAAGATGCTCTCTCATTATGAAGGACAAAGACAGAAACTTAGAAAGGAAGGCAATCACGTTAAATTCAATTAGGAATTGCTACATTAATGCTTATACTTCAAATTAGCTTGTGCAATTACCGCTGATAACATTTGAGAATTTTTTTACAGGGGTGGGAAACATGGCTCTCCAGATGTTGCTAAACTATAACTCCCACCAGCATGGCTAATGGTCAAAGCTGATGGGAGTTGGGTCACACCCACATCATACATTTTAAAGCAGAATCAGAAGAATCTTTATCTACATCAGCCTGGTAGAATGCTCTGTCCCGTGAGACTAGGGCCCTACAGGACTTAACCTCCTTCCGCCGGGCCTGTAAGACAGAGCTATTCCGCCTGGTCTTTAATTTGAACTCAGCTTGATCATTTATTTCCCTTCTCTTCCCCCTCCCCTTTTTATGAAGATTACCTGCTCTGGGACCCCACAACTAATTCTCCCCTGGCCTCGCTGGCCCAAGTAAGACTAATTTAGCCAGCTAGCCCTGGTGACTATCTAATGTTTATTGGATGGATTTCCCCAATTGATTTTTGAACTTTGAATTTTATTGTTATTCATGCTTTTATACTGTATTTTATGTTGCTTTTATGTTGTATTACAATTAAGTGTTTTAAATTTGTTGTTAGCCACCCTAAGCCTGGGTTTCTGAACCGGGAAGGGCGGGGTATAAAATTTATTTATTTATTTATTTATTTATTTATTTATTTATTATTATTATTATTATTATTATTATTATTATTATTATTATTATAAAATAAAATAAAATGTACTGATGTTAGAGGTGAAAACTTAACAATACCAAATACCTCTGGAGGTTTACATCAATAATCAAATAATATATCTTATTCTAATTGCCTCTGCTAAAAATTTTTTGCATTTTAAAGCACTGTTATGCCACTGAATAGTAATGCCTCCCCTCTAGGAATCCTGGTTTGTTAAGGTGGTTGAGAACTGTAGCTCTGTTAGTAGTCTCCTAACAGCTCTCAGCACCCTTAGCACAGTTCCCAGGATTCATTGCCGGAGTCCATGGTGGCTGAAGAGTGCTTTGAATGAATGGTGTGGATGTGTCATTGTAGTCCAACAACAGCTGGAGGGCCAAAGATTCCCCATCTCCCCCCTTCTAAGTGTAACATGATGGTGATAGCAATCCTTCTGCAGTGCCCATTCACAGCTATTATCTCTCTCCTCCCTGCCTTTCCCTTTCATGTCATAGGGGGCTTTGATCCTGGTCTACTACTGCTAATGGAACAAGTAGTTCCTTGACAAAGGTAACCATGTCAGTCTTCTGGAACAAAAACGGAAAGTCTTGTAGCACGCTAAAGCATCTTATGAAGTCTATGAATCTTATGCCACAATAAATTTGTTAGTCTCTTTTAGCACTACAAGACTTGGGGGGATGGCTTTGAGTTAATACACAGAACATCCCAAGTCCCCTTTGAGTCTTCTCCATAGGCTAGGCTTGCCACCGGTCCTCTTCCCAGCAAACAAACCTATGGAAAGGTCACCCATCTCTCTGATTTTGTAAAAGACATAAGTAGAACTACCTGACCCTATACAAGTTGACTAAGCAATTAACTAGATTTTAAAAACTATCCGTCTTTTTCATGATGAGCTGAGATCTTCATATCTCAGTTTAGGGTGTCAGGCATTTTCATCCTTGTTTCATATGCACTTCACTGAATTCCCAATTATATAATGCAATTGTTGCTCTCCTTTCATCCCATTTGACTTCTCTCCAAGTTGCCTTAGAACATTGCTTTTGATACATCACAGTGCCTCCTGCTCCTTTTAGCTACAAGTACCCGTGCACCCTTCCAGGAAAACAGTATTTCTGAAGTCTGTTTCATAAACTAGAACTAGATAATTCTGATTGGAATTGCTTCCATAAAAGCTGATACTCTCCCAAAGGACTGTAGAGATCTAATCACTGCAAGAATTGCTTGCTGAGTGTAGCAAAAGCTGTAAACACTTCTGCGGCACTTATCGCCAGGGGAAAAAATACATTCTGCATTTATATCTGAGATCTGCTTTAAGAGATTAGAAAATATCGAGATTAGAAAAGAGAGAATATCACCTTGTGGCAAAGGACAGATGTAATGCTTAATGCAGGAACGGGGAACCTGTGACTCCCTAGGTATTGTGGGACTACAACTCCCATCACCCTTGATTATTCACCACGCTGGCCTGGCTAGAGCTAATGGGAACTGTAGTCCAGCAACTTCTGGAGATCCATCCCTAGTTTAAGTATTAAGTACATAAATAGAGCATAATATCCCTTCCTGGAATCCAAATACCAGTAGACAGTATTGAGCTAGATATACCAATAGCATGATTCCATATGGCAGCTTCCTGTAGTCCTGTGGTTCCTGCAGTAGCTCCTGGAGAATCCTGTCTAAGTCTCCTATATCAGCTATTCTGAGAAACAGTTGCTGCTGTTTTCAATTCTGCCATCCTTGCAGCTCCCAAGACCATTCAAGCCTCTCTCTTTTTTCAAAAATCCCGGTGCCTGTCCAATACCAGGCACCTGCTCATTTCTGCTTTTGCAGGAAGCAATCTGCATGCTTGAGATGGAGCACACACAGATATTCCCGATTGGTAAGGATTATAGGTAAAGGTAAAGGGACCTCTGACTGTTAAGTCCAGTCACGAACGATTCTGGGGTTGTGGCGCTCATCTTGCTTTACTAACCAAGGGAGCCAGCATTTGTCCTCCAGACAGCTTCCGGGTCATGTGGCCAGCATGACTAAGCTGCTTCTGGCAAACCAGAGCAGCGCACAGAAATGCCGTTTACCTTCCCGCTGGAGTGGTACTTATTTATCTACTTGCACTTTGATGTGCTTTCGAACTGCTAGGTTGGCAGGAGCTGGGACCAAACAACGGGAACTCACCCCATCGCGGGGATTTTAACCACCAACCTTCTGATCGGCAAGCCCTAGGCTCAGTGGTTTAGACCACAGCGCCACCTGTGTCCTGGTAAGGGTTATACTGAATGGTTATTGGGTAGCCACTCCACAACCTGATATTTGTGCATATAGGATTGGAGTCAAAAGAATAATCCAGTTTCCCAACCCTCTCAGTTGCATGTTATGTTGCAGATTAGTTAGTCCCTGTTCAGGCAAAGTCATTGTTCAGGCAAAGCTAAGGGCAAAGATCTTGATGCCTGTCAAAGTCAAGAAAGACCTTTGCAAATGGTATGTTGCCTGCCAGATCAATAATATTTCCCCTCCAACCTCTCCTCCCTGTATCTGCAGCTCCAGAACATGTGAAATAATGTTATATTTAATGAAAGTTTCTGTGCATCTTCGTTGTCTCCAGCACTGATTAACAATATCTAGCTACCATACACCTGGAAACAAAGGACATGATTTCCAAGCAAGTTTAAACCAGTTTGGCAACCTGGGACCATCACGGGATATTGGAACTTTAAATAAAATAACTGTCAAAGACACTCCGGCACCCATGGAGCAACAAAATGGATTTTGCAATGACAGATGCTAGATCCAATCCAATTGAGGGCCATCTGCCAATAGGCACACTGCAGTAACAAAGTCAATGAAGACAATTATGCATACAGTTCCATATAAATTAGCTGTGGCTTAGATCCGAGTATCATTCAGGGGAAGTTGCTGATTCCCTCCCTGCTGCGTCCCTCAGAAAATTGGAGGTAGAGGCTAAGGTAGATCCTCCATGGGGACATGAAATATTGCAGATGTTGTGGAATGGGGATGACAGCATCTGCTGCTTGAGTCCAATTGCCTTCAGTTTGCCCAGTAAAAGCTTTGGACCCAGGTCTATCCCAACATTAGAAATATATGCTGCATGTGGCCAGTGATTGAAAATCCAAGTCTTGCTAGCCTATCCTGAAATACCATCTAGCCATCTTGGAATGCAAAATTGATGTTACTCTGTTTAGCAATAAAACAGCAACTTGTGCTGTATAACTACTGAAGAATGTCAGTTGATCAGTCATCTGCATTTTAACCAGTCAATTAAATGTGAATATTCATATTCCCCAAACCTTAACATAGTTACATGAGTGGTGCCTTTTGAAGAAGCATGGACTAAATTTTACAATTTTAACAAGTCTACTGCTTTTAAGAAGAAATGCTATTTTCAATGTTTTCATTTCCTATTACAGTTAAGTCCTATTCAAGCATTCTGCTCATGTGTGATTTATGACTCCAATAGCATAAGCTCACATGAAAGTTCTCCCATATTCTGAACTGCAAAATCATTGCCAATTATTGTCATGTGCACATCATCAAAGTGGTGTGCTTAGTGCAATGATCTCTCCTCTGCCCTGGTACACCACAGTGCATCCTTATCTGACTGGCAGTAATCACATGTGTTTTGTTTACAAACTGAGTAAATCGACATGGAATCTATAAAAATTCCAGCCACTGATGGGCTCATCACTGGAAATTAACCTGTCATTGCTGTGCTGTGTGGTTTGGATCAAAACTTTTAGACTGTTTGGTTTCCTTGGCAAAGAGTAACTAAAGTAAGATCATTTTGATCTTCAGTGAACATTTTTATCTCCTTGAGTAGGGTAGCTAATGCATTCTAGTAAGCAATATGTGAGAATGTGCATATAAAATGATGCTTGGTTGTTTAGTCATGCCTGCTATACAGACCATGCTGGCATAGTAAAGAGAAATTAAATATTGCTTTTCACTACAAACCTAAGAGACTGCTTCACCCCATATCTCCGCCTGGTAGCTGTGCTACTTAGATGGTGTGCTAATAAGAGTACCACATGTCCCAGGGATGCACTTAGTTTATACTAGGGCTTTTGGTGATGCAGCTCCAGCCCTCTGGAAACAACTGCCAACTGAAGCTAATAATGAACCTAGCATCTTATGCAGCAATTGAACACATTTTGGTTTAAGAATGCTTTCCTTGAAATGTGACCCAGTCATTTTCTAGAATATTAATTGTAGAAATTGTTTCATTGTGTTATTGCTTTTATTTTATTGCTCAGTGGCCATTATTATTTTGTACTTTATCTTATATTATATTTCTTCTGAAGAAGTGTGCATGCACATGAAAGCTCATACCAATAACAAACTTAGTAGGTCTCTAAGGTGCTACTGGAAGGGTTTTTTGTTTGTTTGTTTCGACTACGGCAGACCAACACGGCTACCTACCTGTAACTTATATTACATTGTACACTGGTTCAGTAACTTTTGGGTGTGAGGTGGTTGGTTGGTAGATAGATAGATGATAGATAGATAGATAGATAGATAGACAGACAGACAGATAGAAGATGCTGAGGCTTCTTTATGCTTTGAAACTATAAAAGGTGTTTTGAGTGTTTTGAAAACCATAATTTTCCTAAGTGGCTTTTTGAGTGATCAGTACAATGGCTAATGGGTTCTGACAAAATCAAATGGCCCCAGAATTCCATCTTAACAGTGAAAGCTTTGACATTCTTCAACAAAGGGCTACCTTGTTCTTCCACAAAGTCTCCTCATTGACAGTTTAGGAAATATTGTTCAGGAACGTTTTAACGAGACTTGTGGTTTACGCGTTGCCGCTAAAATGTTTTCCAAGGAGTCAAGGAAAGAATTCAGCTGCACTTTTAATGTACCAATAAAATGCTAAAGAATACAGAGAGAGAGAGAGAAATTATTGCAATTTCCTTTAGAGCCCTTTAGTGAAACATAAAAATAGCATCATTTTACAAAGCACTGTAAGTTTCTTACATGATTGTTCTGTGATCCTCTTCGGTGAGTATTGTGCTTCCTTGGTGGCCCTCTTGAGAAAACAGTTGGCTTATCATTTAGCATTGGCGATCATCTTTGCCATTTCCTTCCTGCTGACAATAATTAATCCTTTTTTCCCTCCTGTGCCTATCGTATTTGCCATAAGCTTCTGTTGTCACTTTCAAGTACTATAAAAAGTTTTGTCCACATATCTAAAACATACAATGAAAAGCTAGAATTTTTTCAACAGTCTTCTGTGAATTTTATGTACTTTGGAGATAGCTATCTGGTCACCTTCAGGATGTTATTGTTCTCTAATTCCCATCAGCCCCAGCCAGCAGATCCAACAGTCAGATATGATGGGAATTGTATCCCAGTGACAGACCAAAAGTTAGTCACCCAAGATTCAGAGCAGGTGTGGGCAACCTGCAGCCTAATTTTACACAACACAGTCTAATTTCAGAAGGCCTCTGCATTAATGCCCCAGAAGACCATGCTTCTCCCATAACCACAGCTTGGGATTCAAGAAGAAATCAAGCATGGCTATCACTCTCTGGCTTCTGCCTGCAGCCTGTTTCTAGCCCAGCAATCTCTCACACAACTCTGGCCTTTGTCTTCTCACTCTGGCCAGGTGAGGTAGGGGGTTCACCCATTTGCCCTCAGGCACAGGTAGTGGGTGGCGTTGTGGTCTAAACCACAGAGCCTAGGGCTTGTCGATCAGAAGGTCAGCGGTTTGAATCCCTGCGATGGGGTGAGCTCCCATTGCTCGGTCCCTGCTCCTGCCCACCTAGCAGTTCGAAAACATGTAAAGTGCAAGTAGATAAATAGGTACCGCTCTGGCGGGAAGGTAAACGCTGTTTCCATGCGCTGCTCTGGTTTGCCAGAAGCAGCTTAGTCATGCTGGCCACATGACCTGGAAGCTGTACGCCGGCTCCCTCGGTCAGTAAAGTGAAATGAGCGCTGCAACCCCAGAGTCGTCTGTGACTGGGCCTAACAGTCAGGGGTCCGTTTACCTTTACCTTTTACAGCACAGCTTATCTTGTCAGACTAAGGACCATGCTTAGGCAGTACTTACTACTCGTGCCTGACTAATTTCACCATGGAATATTCCATTAGATTTTAAACCTTGCTGGATCCAGGGGATTAGAAGGGACTCAGTCATCATGCAGCCTAATCCCTCTCCAAACACACAACAGTATTATTTACTTAACACAAAAGAGTGGCAGCAGGAGACAAAGGGGATCATGCAGATGGTTAATCCTTGCATCCAGGAACCTTGCACACAGTAATACAAATGTGGGTTGATTAAACCACAGCAGCCCTTCCTTGACATACATGGCCTCTGCAGGATTGCCGGATAAAATGAATTTTAAACATTGTTTTTCTATGGCACCTTCAGTTGTTTTTCCATAGTAGAAGATGAGAAGGAGATAATGGATACCAGGCTACCGCAAAGGACACTGCAAAATGTTATCAATTTTATCAATTTAGGAGTTACAGCACCTCATATATTTTATCAAAAAAGATGAATAAAAAACAAGTGTATGTATGTACCTTTCACACACCTACTAAACCTATTCAGAGTGTATTTTGAACTGCTACTTCTCCTACAATTGCATTTGATTGACTTCTCCTGTGGTGTTTCTCCTGCTATTGCTGTAGTGGCCTTCACAAAAAACACCCATCCCCAAACATTGCACATTCTAGCTAGGGTTTCAATGAAAATGTCTGCTAGCCTCCTTCCAAAATTAATTTTGCCATCATTTATTAAAGGGTTGGCAGCACCCACTTCATCACTGCATATGCCAACCTTTAAACGAAATCTAGCATTTTGAAAAGAGCATTCCAAATCCATGAGGGCTGCTGTCAAGGTGCATTTTCTCCCATAGATCAAGTTACGTTACAACACCCTACTGCATGCAACACATAGGAATGCAGTTAACTTATGCTGGGATTTTTGTAAATTGGTAATACAGGAATGATTCGCTGGGGTGGGGTGGAAATCATCTCCATTCTAGTGTTTCTTTGTCTTTTCCTGTTGGCTGACATTGTATTTTTTAATGCAGTATGGATCCAAGTTCATTAGTCTTAAAAAACAACAACCACAACACATGGATATAAATGAACACCTAATGACTGGCTTCAAACTGCTGCCCTGTATTCAGGAGCAACTATGGTTTTCAAGGTTATAAATTCAAACAAATCAATACCCAGAATTTTGTTTGAATTCTATGCCGCAGTAGCCTTATTCAGGTGTATCTTTTTCTATGCAAGTAACATTTCTCCATGCCGACTTCATCCCAGTGCTATCCACCTACTGGGGGAAATTCTGAAGAAGTGGGGAAGAAACTGGTTCCATTTATCTGGAATAAATCCAGTGTGCTTAACTCTAATTAATGCATGAAGGGGTTATGACAATAGAGTAAGCTGTGCTGCCAGGCTTAGCCAGGTCACGCCCCCTCACCTTGGAAGGAAGAGTTGCCAAACACTTTGCCCTTTCTGCTTTTGGAAAGGTTGAAAGTGACGGCCTTCTGTTGCTTGTCCCCAGCATCTGGAATTTAAAGGCTTTGCTGATCACAACAGTTAGCCTCACAGCCTTATACCAAGACAGAACAACGGTCCATTTAGCTCAGTATTGTCTGTACTGACTGGCAGTGGCTTTCTAGGTTTCTGGACAGAGAGTCTTTCCAAGCCTTACTTGCTGTACAGAAGATTGAATGTGGGACCTTCTGCATGCAAATCAGATGCTCTGTCACTGAGCTACAGCCCTTCCCTCTGTAGCTACAGTGGCTAATCATTAGCAGGTCTTTCCTCCATGTACGTATCCATTTTTTCATTTAAGGGAGAGAATATAATTCTGAGTCAAAACAGAGTTGGTTAGAACAGTTTTTACCCTCAATTCATCAATCAACTTTTCAGCTCTGGTATTGTTCATGTAATTAATTGTATACATTTAGTTTGCTTAGTGTATAAATGAAAATGTGTCTGGAGTGATGTTAAATAGGCTTATTAATTAAACTTGTTTGTCTCTTTTCCCTGAGCCTGTATTAATTCATTGCCGAGAGGTAAATCTCTTAATCAATTGAGATGAGAAGGATAAATCTCTGCTTTATTCTATCGTGTGTGTGTGTGTGTGTGTGTGTGTTGGGGTGGGGGGGGGAAGAGATTGCTTATCATATTCTAATTTGCAGAAGGAAGTAGACTATAAGGTCAACATCTATCTTACTCTTACCAAAGTGAATCGATAAAAATCATTATGGGACTAAATTGCTCTTCATCATAGGATGATCAAGAATAATATTTCTACCTGTCAGTGAGAAATACATGTAATTATTAGGAGTGCAGTTCTGCTGGTGAGGTCACTAAACAAAATAAATACTCTTAACGGTACAGAAATTCTTTATGGGAACCAGTGGGCTATCAGACATTGGATATGGGAGAGGAAAGACCAGGAGCCGCCCAAGCCATTTTGTTGCCTGAGGCAAAGAACAGGATAGTACATTCCCTATCACTGGAACACACTCTGGCTAGACTCGTGGTTGAGTCTTACTTCAGCACCAGTCCTCCACCACCCTCATGGGCAACAAGTTAGCTTATGAGCAGCAGGGGCAGACCACAGAGCACAAATTTCCACACCCCAGAATTTGTCGCCTGAGGCAGCTGCATCACTCTGCCTCATGGAAGGGCCAGCCCTGGGAAAGACTGGAAGACACCTGCAGAGCCACTGTCAGTCAGTGTTCACAGTACTTGGCTAGATAGACCAATGCTCCTGTGGCCTGCCTGCTTAGGTGATTCCTGCTTCAACCAGAGCCGTCAGTGTTTATGTCTCTCCAGTGCCAAACCCAGCTGAGGATCACAGCTGCCAGAGATGCTCTGGAGTCATGTCACTAATCAATGCTTTTTCTGGAAGCCTCAGAAAAGGCCTCCAAGAGACCTTTTTAGATACTGTTTGTTAGAAGTTTTAATGGAAGCAAAAAACCAAAGCATTCTCTGGAGGCAGGATCCCTACTTTAGTAACAAGCATCCTGTTCTTACTTAGACTTATTCGATTCACCCTTCATTTAATTAAAGAGAACAAGCCTGTGTGTGTGTGTAAATCAAGAGACAGACACCCCCATAACTTTCAGACACATTTAGATGTTATTCCAAAAATAACCAGGTTGCTACTTCTCAGATGTATTTCTTGGGGCATTTCTTTGAGCTCGTCTTGTCACTTCTCCGATAATGAGACAGTTTCCAATTCCCGTGAAATTTTCTCGTAAATATTTCATAGTTGTATAAAATAGTCTTGCAGGAAATTGTGTGCTTAGTGTCTCTGTCTACAGCCAGACTTTATGGTTCCTTTGCTCAGAACACATATAAAGGGATATATGTACAGATCAACCTTTCATTTGTCAAAATGACTGTTCTCCTTGTGTTTCTCAATTACAGGACACTGTAAGCAAAATTCCCCTTATTTGTTGACTGTTTGTGTTCGGGTTCACTAGCCACAACGTAAGGTACTTTGATTCAGCAACAGTGTGAATTGGTTTAGACAACTGGTATTAGATGCCACTTCATTCTCAGAAATGTAATGGCGGTTAGTCATCTCTGTTTGGGCCAGTTCTCTTTCTTATGAGAATGCATTAGGAAATGTATAATTAATCTAGTGTGCCCTCTGCCCTTGAAAGAAATAGGCTTTATGATCTAAAATACTACTTTCATCACTAGTAGTCACTATGCCTCTTCTTTTATGTGCTGCAGTATATATTACTGGTATGATTGTGACTGTTTTTGAGAAGCAAAGTAAATGTATGAAGCCATCTCTCACAGGGAAAAAATGGAAACTGAAAATGGGGAGTACATAAGCAGATCAATTCCAAAATTCACATTAGGGCAAATGCTTTCTTAGGCCAATCAAAATGTTACAAAAGGATCTGCCAACTTTTGCATGCTCCAGAATTCTCAATCAGGCTAGAAAGCAAACAAATTTCTTTCTTGGGTTCCACTTCTGCTGGAATCCAAGGCTGTGGCTATGCAAGAAGCAAGGCCCTCTTGGGGTGTTAATGTTCCATTGTTGGCTCAGGTTGTATATGTGTGTAAAGACACCACAGTCTCTGCTGTCTAAGCAACTGGAACCCCTGGAATCTTGCACCACTTGAAGGTTGGGGGTGGCATACAACAATATATTGGTGAAAATAACATACAAACAAGCATCATATTGGGGAAAATGCTTTGCAAAACTGTGTTTATTAGGAAAAATTTGCATTAAAATGCTGGTGAATTTTCACGGGGGCTTTTTTAAATTGCAAACTGATGTGGAAATGGAAAGAACTGAACTGAAGCTTGGAAAAATGAGGCAGTGAGAGAAACCAAAATTGACAATTTTCTCATCCCAAGTTGGAGCCATGGAAGGCATCTACACCTGGTCACAGTCTTAAAATGAAACATTGGAGGAAGTAGCTGTATCCAGATAGCACCTATGGCTTCTTGGGAAGAAGAAACATACAGTGGGTTTTATCCAGAGTTAGCCCCATTCAGAGTACTCTTCTTTGTATTAATCAACTGGACTAATTAAGTCTGTTATTTTTAATAGGTATCTATCTATCTATCATCTATCTATCTATCTATCTATCTATCTATCTATCTATCTATCATCTATCTATCATCTATCTATCTATCTATCTATCTATCTATCATCTATCTATCTATCTATCATCTCTATATCTAGTTCATTTATATGCAGCTTCATATTTCAGTAGAAATCTCTAAGTGGTTTACTAGGGCTACTTGGGTGCATGAATGAGTGTCAGGCGGCAGAGGATCCACCCCCCCCCCCCACAGCAGGTTGCCAGGAATGGAAAAGACAAGGAAGAGTTCTTACCAGCTGCTTTTTATTCAATATTCACAGAGAGAGGCTTGGAAATGCAGCCTATTGGAATAATGGCATTACCCCGAGTGAGTCTCCACTCCCTCCCTCTCTCCTTTCATGCGTCATCACTATGGGTGCTGAGAAGTGCCCTCTGCCTTTGAGCTCTTTGCTCTCCTACTTTCAATGCTCACCAGGTTCTGGGAGGGGGGGTCTGGAATGCTTTCTAAAGACACTGTGCCTGTCAGCTGTTGCCCCTCTGGTGCTTCTTCTTCCTCCTCTCCCATTGTTTCCCAGCTTTCCCCCTCATCTGCCTCTGAGCTGTGATCTCCCTCAAACCCCTGTTGTAATTCTGAACTGTCTTCTTCTTCTGTGGAAGAGTCAGGCTGGGGAGAGGCGGTCTCCACCTTTCCTCCTCTGCCCAGTCACTGACAATGGGGGAAGGAGGGAGTTGAGCAGAGGGTGTTATTACTTCAGATAACTACAGAAAGAAAAGTCCCAGTCAGCAGCTTCCCTGTAAGGATGACTTCAAGCTCCGGGGGAGGGGGAGTTGTATTTGCCCATAGGGGCAGAGATACAGTGATAAGATTTGATGGACATGCTTGGATATGTGGAACTGCCCTTACGCAGCATGAGAAATCGGGGCAAAGAAAGATGTTACATAAAATCCCTCCTCCACTTGGTGGAGATTAGTACTACCATTTCTCATCAGTACAAACTTTGCTTCATGGAGCAAGACAACGCTCTCAATGAATCATGTGCAATGTTGTTGAAGTCAAAAGGATGTGATCATCTAGATGAATGCTTGTCCATTGCTTACTTGGCAGACCTAATTACTGTCACTTGTAAAGTAATGAAGCACGGAAAGGCTATGAATGTTGATCCCTCTCTAAAACCCTTTGTGCATTCATAAACTATACCCCGCTGCTGGTGCAAGGAGCTTGTTATCTGCTTGTATTATTTCGCTACTGTTCTATATGTATGTATGTTTCTTTGCTTGATGCCAATAAAAGGTTGATGATGAGCTTGTTATCTGCTTGGGCCTTTCAGGCAGGTTCTGGAAGAGTTTACACAAGATTAAGATAATTGATTGATTCCCACACAGGGATTAATGCTTCTGTTTACATGCCTGGTGAAATCTCTGCATTTGTTCTTTCCTCTGCAAGCTTCTTAAGATGTGGAAATAGCTGAAATGGAAGAGCTGACATTTTGCTGACCCAACAGAGCATTTGTCCTGGGTGGTACGTTTGCGAAGTCCATCCAACGGCTTGTACCTGAGCACTGCTGATTCTGCTATAACCACTTCCCCGAGCATCCATTTTTGTAAGTTCAACAAATGAGGGTTACATTATATCCTACAGCTGTTTAAGGATTAACCTGGAGTTAATTGCTCTGTGTCTCTCTGTCATGGTCTCTTGGAAACGGCAAGTACATTTCTGTGTGTGGGCTAGGGCTGGAGATGAGGCAAGATTCACAGCATGGCTCAAAGATGTGCCATTGGATATATTCAATATTAAATTTCCAGAAGCAGCAGGAGATTATGACAGAAGTATTGCCTCCATATTCTTCAAATATCCCTAATTACCAGGGACAATCCAGGTGAAGTCTTCCTATTTTGCCTAGAAAATCACTGCCTGTCCCTATTTTGCTTTTCAACTAAATATTAGGGAGGCAAATTAGAAATTGTATTCATGTGTGTGCTCACATGTGCTAGAATTATTCAGGTTTTAGTCACCATCCACACATGAAGCTGGCAGTCCTATACTTACCTACCTGGGACTAAGCCCTATTGAATTCAGTGCGACCTCTCTCTAAGTAGCCATGGTTAGGGTTGCACTTTCAGTCTGTGAGCATTCAATTCTAATGCATATGTATGGATAGATGATGCCAATGCACTCCCTCACTTTCATCTTTCTCATAACTGGCTATTCAGTTAGTAAGTCTTGTTGTTTTGAGTTGCAACTTACAACTATTCTATAATAAGTTCCACTAGAGCTGTTTGTGAGATTAGCACTGCTGTCAGGGACTGGACTGAAGGGGAAGGCTTGGAATTGCCCCCTCCTCCTCCTTTGCTTCCCTCGGAGGAGGAGGGGGAGTGGGGGGGATTCCCTTCTCATCTTTCCTATATAAGAACATAAAGAGAGTCTGGCTGAATCAAGTCCAACATTCTGTTCTCCCAGTCATCACCCAGATGCCCATGGGAACCCCACAAGTCCTTGTGCAACTTCACTCTCCCCACTTGGGATTCTACAGAGACATACTGTCTCTGGCAGCGAAGTGAGAACATAACCATTATAGCTCATAGCCAGTGACAGCCTTGGCCTCCACGTACTTGTCTAATTCTCTTTTAGAGCCATGCAAGTTGGTCACCATCATTTTTCTCACAAGCATGAATTCAATTGTTTAACTATATTCTGTGTGAAGAAGTTCTACCTTTTGTTTGTAGTTACAAGAGGCAGAGAAAAACTTTTCTCTTTTCTCCACACCTTACATAATTGTATGCACCCCTATCATGTCTTCTCTTACTCGCCCTTTTCGTAAACTAAAAAAGCCAAAATGTTTTTCAACCTTTCCTCAAAGGGGAGTTGTTCCAATCCCTTGGTTATTTTTGTTGCCCTTTTCTGAATCTTCTCCAGCTTTGCAATAACCTTTTAGAGATGGAGTGACCAGAAACGCACACAGTATTCAAAATGTGGTCTCATGGTATGTTTGTGCAGTGGCATTATGATATTGACAGTTTTATATCCAAACGCTTTCCTGCTCATCTCTAGCACAGCATCCATTTCTTTCACAGCTGCCTACCCCCCCAGTCCCTATAACTTACAGTAACTAAGGCAAACACACATTAATAATCACATATTCTCCCCCTGCTTACCCATCCCTCCATGACCCTTTTTTCTTAGATATTTTAGATTGTAAGCTCCTTGGAGAAGGGACCTGCCATACCTGTTCTTTCCCTGTTCTTTATTATTGTAATACTAGTACTACTACTACCACCATCATGAATTCTTATTCTTATTCTTGCCTGTTGCAAAGCTCCCTTCCTTACTCAAATGTGACAAAATGGTTGACTTGGAACAAGAAACAAAACAATCCCCTAAGCCTTCTCCAAACACTTTTGGGGGCCCTGATACAAGCCATTATACCCAATATCCAGTTTCCTGAACAGGCAATCTCTGGTTTCCCGAGATAACAGAAAACCAATACATAAAGGCATAACATTTTCGTTTAAAATAATGAGTTATGAAATTAGTTTTTGCCAAGGCATCCTATTAATGTAACATGACAAGCGGCTTGCTTTTGTCTAAGAAATCACACACCTTCATGATTCATCTGTCCAGAAGAAGATGGTGCACTTGCAAATCAAGATAGCGGTGCAATATGTCAAAGCCAGAAAAATATACTATCTAGTGAATTCATCTTCCTAAGTTGAAAAGACATCGATTCCAGAAGCATTTTTCATTATACTGGGAATAGTTTAGCCCCTGTGATTTATTTTTAAATGGTCCGTCTTTGTTCTCATTTTTATTGATGGCATGAATAGTGCACTTGGAAACTATTCTAAATTGAATATGTTTCATTTTTCGTCCCTCACACCGATCTCTGCCTAGGTCACTCCCCATCACTTACCTAAGCCATTCTCTGCAAAATTATCCCATGACCCAGCACACGAGAGACCAGTGTAATTTTCTGTCCCTAGTGGTGGGTAATGGGCATCAGAAGTATGTGGTTGGGTAGATACAGCTGGAGGTGGTCCAGAGACTGCCTTAATATAAGGACAAACTCTGCCATGGGCAGTGGAATCATCCACAAAGGGAATGACACCGATAGGGTTTTGCCCTTGGAGTCTTCACTTTGGGGAGGTACAAGAGCAGAGGAGCCCCCCTCTTAGTCAAGATATGGAATTGTAGGCCAGGCACTGCAGGGTAATTCTTATGCAGGGTAATAGCCTGAGGTTGGGGAAGTTTGGTGCTGCTGCCTCGTCACCACTGCTGTCACTGCCGTTGTGATGAGGCTGAGGCCTCCTTTGCTGCAAGGCCTGCCATGGCTGCTGACACACTTCCAGAAGTGCTACCCAGCTCAGGAAAGAGCCAGCAATTGGAAGCTCTTGGGTGGGTCCCAAACCCTATGGACCCTGAGGTCCAGCTCTGAGGGCCTTCTGGCAGTTATCTCGTTGCAAGAAGTGAGGTTACAGGGAACCAGGCAGAGGGCCTTCTCAATAGTGGTGCCTACCCTGTGGAACACCCTTCCACCAGATGTCAAGAAAATAAACAACTATTTGACTTTTAGAAGACAACTGAAGGCAGCCCTGCTTAGGGAAGTTTTTAATGTTTGGTGCTTTGTTGTATTTTTAATATTTTGTTGGGAGCCGCCCAGAGTGGCTGGGGAAACCCAGCCAGATGGGCAGGGTATTTAATAATAATAATAATAATAATAATAATAATAATAATAATAATAATAATAATAATAATTCCAAATGTTGTACTGTAACACATCAGTCCCAGTGAGCATAACCATGGGAGCATGATGGGAGTTGTAGTTGGAGAACGCCCGGAGGACTAAAGTTTACCCACCCCTGATCTCAGGAGAGATGGGAACTGCTCTCCTTTCCTTGGTCTGCTTTTTGCAGACTAAACCATAGTGAGCAGTATTTTCTGACTGCATTCGATTTGAAACTGCAGGTATGTGTATATCTATTTATTAGATTTTTATCCTACCTTCTGCCAATAAAAACAAAATAAAAAATAAAATAAAATCCTTCCAGTAGCACCTTAGAGACCAACTAAGTTTGTTCTTGGTATGAGCTTTTGTGTGCATGCACACTTCTTCAGATACACTGAAGTTATGGGTGGTAGGCATGGATTTACCTTACCCTTTACTCTCACAATCCTGCAGAGAAGGTCGCTTAGCAGTTTTATGGATGAGTCAAAAGCAGGTCTCCGTGGTTTAAGGCTGGCCTTTCATACAGTATCCCTCGCTGGATCTAATGTGAAAGCATGAAAGAGAAGCATTATTGTATTTCATTGAAAGCTGGAGGAGATGATTTCCCCCATTTTGGTCCAAGCTTTTTTTCTTTTTTTTTTAAATAAATGTAGAGAAATGTGTGTTTTCAAGTAAGAGTTGTGTGTTGAAGTGCATTTTAGGAAATAAGTGGTCTTCTTTTCTAAAATGTTTGGTGTACAATTACCTTGAAATCCAGTTGCTACGTTACTGAGTGCCAAACAAGCCATGCACTTAAATATATAGCAGGCAACTATGTATTTTGATCTTTTCCTAACCACTTAAAGGAACAGAGTTATTGTCCCATTGGAAAAAGAAGAATCAGTCATTAATAATCTGCTGGCAGCAAAAATGTAAAGATAAATTATTAACAAAATTTTCAAAAACAGAGGGATTTCATTAATGCCTGAATGGTGTGCTCCCCCCACCCAAAACACTTTTCTGTCTTTTTGGATGGAAGCTGGGGGGGGGGGGGCTCATTCCCCTGTGGAAGCATCAACCATCACTGAATTCAACAAGCTTATCCAGTCTTTTCTGATTCTTTCAGTGCTCTTGCCCCTAGAATGCTAATTCAAGCGCTCCTTGCTCTTTGTAAAACATCACAATTGCTCATGAACATTGCAAGCAATGGAGGGCACATCAAAACCTGATCATTTGCTGCAGAATTTTCTCCAGCTATTTTCGGCACTCTTCCATCATCACAATAAAGCAAGTCTTGATGAGCTATATAATACAAGAGCACGTAGGCTGTAATTTGCTTGGCAGTTCTGAAAATAAAGCCCAGAGTTTAGCATCTTCCTGGTCAGTCAACAAGCTGAATTTTCTATACATTTTAACAGGAAATGAGATAGTAGTGGTGGGAACAGGAAGGTAGTAGTTACAAAAACCATTAGATGTGACCGGGAAAAAGAATGCAGCAGCAGTGCATTTCTATATATGTTCCTCAGAAGTACCGGTAAGAGTCTTTGAGTTCAATGAGGCTTACTCCCAGGCAAGGGTGGTTTAAACTTGTTTTAATTAAAGTGCTTTCCCTGGTGTTAGTGTGACACTTTTGTTAGGTAGGATGGCTAGCTATGCAAATTTGCATGCGGCAATTTATATACAGGTATATTGCATGCAGTAATTTATATACACTGAGGTCCAGCACCGAGGGCCTTCTGGCGGTTCCCTCACTGCGAGAAGTGAGGTTACAGGGAACCAGGCAGAGGGCCTTCTCAGTAGTGGCGCCTGCCCTATGGAACGCCCTCCCATCAGATGTCAAGGAAATAAACAACTATCTTACTTTTAAAAGACATCTGAAGGCAGCCCTGTTTAGGGAAGCTTTTAATGTTTAATGCTGTGTTGTGTTTTCAATATTCTGTTGGGAGCGGCCCAGAGTGGCTGGGGAAACCCAGCCAGATGGGCGGGGTATAAATAATAAATTATTATTAAGGCCCAAATAGCGAAATAATTGCTATAATTTAAATTGAAATATATCAAAATATGTTACATCTCACCATAATGAGGAAGACACAAGGTGGCTGTATCAGCCTGTTGGCCAGGTTCTGTAACTATTGAGTGGCATCTTAAAGGCCTCCTTTTTGAAGCTTCCTTCTCTTTAAACCAGACTTTAAGTGGACAGGTCATGGGCCAGGAGTCAGCTTCACCTGCTGAACAGCAGCCTGAAGGGGGGAGAAGGAGGAGTGATTCCACCTGCAGCTGATCAGTTATATCTTTAGGTAGTTTTAGACTCTGGACTGAATGGTCTTACAGCAGACCCTTCTCTATAGATACAATGTGCATTCATTTGTTTTAAACTGTGGTCTGCCAGCCATGCTGCATTTGGGGTTTTGCTCATTATGCTGAGCAGGACAGAACCTGGACTTCCCTGCTCCAGTGGCACCAGTGATCTGCAGCCCACCTCCTCCATCTAGTTACTAAAGCTTCACAAGACCAGCTCTACTAGAGCGGCAGAAACTCTGCTTGGATGGATGGAGGTGGCATATTGTTCTCTCACTGCCTCCTAATGTATTGTAAATTCAGAACAGCTGGTCCCCACAGTCTCTGTTTTTCTAACAGGGACTCCATTAGGCAGCCCCAGCAGTTGTGCACACACACAAACACACATAATTGGGCCAGATCCATGGCATCTCCTCTTCCATGTCTTTTATTTATTAAACCCTTTTCTCATAAATATTTTCTCTCTCCCTTGAAATAAATAAAAAATTAGTGTTTTCTAATGAACTGTAGGACTAACTTGTTTCCAGGTTATGGATTGATCTGAATAGCAGATGAATGCATTTACCCGGGGAAATATGAAACTGACATCTCGAACAAAGGAATTGGGGCGTTGTTGTTACCCCACCTCTCCCTTTTCCTGGTAGTTCTGACAGACAGGGTTTTTGACAGCCCCATAATAGTTATCTTCTTTTGTTAGCATTTAAATCAACACCAACAAGAGATTTCAAGAGAGCTTTCTGCTGTTTCAAAAGGGCCCCGCTAGAATGTTAATAACACAAATCAATAACAGCACTTGATAAATGAACAGTCTGTGTACAAGGGCTGTTTCTCATTACCTTCCACTTCTCTTTTCTTCAAAAGGCAGAAACTCTCTCTCTCTCTCTCTCTCTCTCTCTCTCTCTCTCTCTCTCTCTCTCATGAGATCAGCAGTTCCAGCACAAGGATAGAAGCCACAAGGGAAGGTGAATACTTCTGGGGTGTAAGCTCAAATCCTTGTAGGCTCAGACCAGGAAGATGCAAACTTTCAACTTTTATTGTTGAAAGCATTCCCACACTGCTAACATTCCCACATTTGGAAGATATCTAAACAGGCTACCACCCTCAAGCCCTTTCCAGGTATTGTAATTCCATGTGGGAAAGACCCACTTGGTAGAATCTACGCACATATCAAAACCGTTCTGAAAATGATTCCCCCCCCCCAAGCGTTTCTTAAAGAATACAGTGGTACCTCGGTTTTCGAACGTAATCTGTTCCATAAGACCATTCGAGTTCCAAAACGTTCAAAAAATGAAAACTCAATATGGAAGCATCTATACAGAAGACTCAACACAGAAAACTCAATACAGAAGCTGTGTGGCATGTTCGGCTTCCGAAAAGTGTTTGAAAACCGAAACATTTACTTCCAGGTTTATGGCGTTCGAAAACCAAAACATTTGTCAATGGAGATGTGCGAAAACTGAGGTACCACTGTACATTGAATTTTCTATAAGGCTCACCATCACCATCTATTGTCACATTGTATATTGCACTTAAAACACACTTAATTTTTTTTATTTGCAGCTGTATTGCTGAGTCCCTAGGTCTACTCCCCCTACTCCCCCCAGAGTGGCTGGGGAGACCCGGCCAGATGGGCGGGGTACAAATAATAAATTATTATTATTATTATTACCCTCATGACTTGGAGAATCAACTTCTGAAGCAGGGGACCCTTGGGCCAGGCTGGCTGGGACTGATGGGAGTTGTAGTCCAAAATATCTGGAGGGTACCACATTGAAGAAGGCTGCCTTAGAGTATCATTATATCTTCTGCCTTAGAAAATATCTATACTACAAAACTGTAATGATTTTTTTTCTCAAGGAAATATGCCTATTATAACTTTGTCAAGTGCCAAAATTCTCTCTATTGAGACCCTTATGGATTGCAGTTCCCAAGGTTTCATCCAGGGTAAGTCAAGCCATGAACCATTTTAAGTTGTTTTGTAGAAACAACCCTAACTAAAATAAACACTGATGGTCTAGTTTGCTGTTTTGTTTCTTGAACAAAAGCAGCTTTGATACTCTGCCAAGGAGGTTTGTGTAAATAAGAATGAAAGCTGTGTTCTGGTAATTTGCCTTTTATGTTGCCATTTCTAATTTTGTTTTAAGCTCGTGCTCCTAATGTTATATCTAATTATTAAATATTAAGTAGAGTATTAAATGACAAGATGGTGCTCCACCTTCCATATAGAAAAGCTGATCAGGTTCGCAGTTGGATTGTCTTTCAATACCGGTGATAGGACAGTTCGCTTTGGAGTGCAGCAGTCCAGCTCAGGGTGCTCAGGGCAGGTGACATAGGCTATGCAGCTCTGTCCTCCAACACCTTGTTTACGCTCCCTGTCCACCTCCCAGCATCTGCCGCCTGAGGCCACTAACTCATTCTGCCTAATGGTAGAGATAGCCCAGCCAGCAATATTAGCAAGCATTATCCTTCATGGATTTCTGCTGGCCAGGTGGACAAAACTAATAACTGGCTAAGGTACAGTAGCCTAAAGCAGCTATGTTTCAATATTTGTACTGTCTCAGGGAAGTATTTTATTATCATTATTACACTCATTTTTTATAAACTAGACAGCCTACTGCTGGAGTCCCATATACGTAACCTTCACTAATTGCACAAATAATCTGATTTCAGAGGCAGGAAGAACAGTCACAGCTCACACATATGCTAAACTTTTCTTTTCTCTCTTCCTTCCTGGGTTCTTTTTTCTTTCTTTCATGTTTCTTGGTAGAGAACAATTACCCAGCATGGCACATTCTCATCATTCTTCAATATTGCTTACATACTGAATGTGTCTTTATGTACAACCTTAATAGGGAACGAGTGAGGATAGGAGCGACACAGGCCAGATCATCTAATGGTTTATACAGTTCTCAATATGTGATTTATCGGGCAATAAAAATTGCCTCCAAGCAACACTTGTTGCAGTGATCATCTCAGCTTGCTTTTTTAAAGTCAGAAAATAACACTCATCCTTCTGCAAAAATGGAGGGCGAAAATGTGTATAGGTGTTTGGAGGCCAGGGTTGGGGCAGGGAGGTTGTGGTCTAAATTGCAGTTTAAAATCTAAGACTCTAATCAGTGCTAGGTTAAGACATCCAAAGGCCCTAAACTAAGTCAAGTATAAGAGGCCCGGTAGAATTGCTCTCCCTTCCCTCTGGGAATTGTGTATTATTCTTACAGAAATAACAATGAAATTAGAAAAAGTTTTATATTTGCATATATACTGGTGTATAGGTGAAGGGGAAACAAAAGACTAAATACAGTGGTACCATGGTTCTCAAACTTAATCTGTTCCGGGAGTCCGTTCGACTCTTGAAACCATTCGAAAACCAAGGCGCAGCTTCCTATTGGCTGCAGGAGCTTCATTGGACGTTCAGCTTCTGAAAAACGCTCACAGACCAGAACACTTACTTCCAGGTTTGTGGCATTTTGGAGCTGATTTGTTTGGCAACTAAGCCATTTGGGAACCAAGATTCCACTGTAGTACCTATGTTTAGTTTGGCCTTCTCCTGCCTGGTGCACTTCAGATTTTTAGATTACAACTCCCATCATCCCTGATCATTGGCTGTGGTGGCTGAGGATGATGGGAATTTTAGTACAAAGCATCTGAAGGGCAACAGCTAGAAGGCTGAATTACCGGTAGACACAGGTATTGGTTTTTTTCTTCTCTCTAATGAGGGGATATGTGTACAGAGTTAGAATAGGGTTTCTAGAAGTAAAAATGAAACAGGAGTAATAATGTAATGCAAAACACAACCTCAAGCACAATGTGTGTGACAAAAGCCTTAACCAGGAATAAGATAAAACCATGGAACAGAACATGAAACCAAACATAAATTTCAATGTGGATCAACTTAAATTGCCCAAACCTTAGAAATCTCCTTTTCAGGAGGTAAAATGAATGTTGCAGGGTTTGAAATTCATATTTAAGAGAACAACACATTTTAGCTGACGGTGTTGAGTGACTTCCCATGAGAAAACTGAAATTAATAAATAATAAAAAAATGTAAAGAATAGTCCTGACCTTTTCCACTTCATCTGAATATGAAACATCATGTTGGTTTTGATCCGAAAGCCACTTTAAAATTAATGTGAAATACTGAACATGACTCAATGTGGAACGGATGCACGCAAGTCACACTGAGGCAATTTGCCCCGTGAATCTGAAAAGAGGAAGATCCATTTGCCACAAACAAAAATGGAGAGAACACAGGAGCCTCATTTTTCCCTGTTAGGATACACATATGAGGGGCATTCATTAAAGATTTCCCCTGACATACTTCCCATGGACTGAGACAAACAAAATTGGGAACAGTTATTAGTCCTCCTCCACATAGCTACAAGCAAGAGTCAAACACTTCTCCCATCGCTTTATGCAGCTGTGGAGACCTCATCTGTAGAAGTCGACAGGTTGCATCAGAAGCCACAACTTGACCTCAGAAATCAGCATTTCATCATATGGAAAAAGCTTGTCCTTCAAAAATAACCTCATGGTTGGAAAGAGGTGGAAGTCTGATGGTGCAAGGTCAGGAGAATAAGGGGGGTGAGGAAGGATTTCATAGCCACAGAACCATGCTTCTGCCTGAGCAACTTGTGAGTTGTGAACCAGGGTGTTTTCCTGCAGGAGGTGGACACCTTTGGTCAGCATACCATGGCGCTCGATTTTAATGGCCTTCCACAATTTCTGAAGCAGTGAAGCATAGTATGTCCCGTAATTGTGGTACCCTTTGCCAGGAAATCCATCATCACTATTCCGTGCTGGTCCCAAAAGACTGTGAGCATGACCTTATCTGCTGGCAGTTGGACATGTGCCTACTTAGGAGGTGGTGAGGCAGAGTGCTTCCATTGTTTGGACTGGGATTTAGTCTCTGGGTCATAATGATGGACCCATGTTTTGTCCTGAGTAATTAGTCTGGCGAAGAAGTCATCATGGTTTTCGTGACACATGGCTAAATAAGCCCATGAGCATGTGACTTGTTCCTGCTTCTGGAAAGGCATCAGTAGTCAGGGAACCTGCCGTGTGGACACCTTTCCCATGTGCAAATGGTCATGGATGATTTTTCTACAGAGCCCACACTGATCTTGACATCTGCAGCTAGTTGGCAAATGGTTATGTGGTGATCCTCCAGAATGGCGGCCTCCACTTGCTGGATGGTGTCTTCATCAAGTGCGGGCTGTGGTTGCCCAGGAATGGGAGCCGTTCCACCGAAGTCTGACCACACTTGAACTGATGATGCCAGTGCTTGACTACATCATACGATGGGACATTGGGACATCCTCCCCATAAGTCCCTTTCATCTCACCAAACATCTCCCGTGGTGTGTGCCCTGTCAAGTACAGGAACCTGATGACTGCTCTGCATTCAACTGGTTCCATTATCAGACGTTACTCCACGTTAGCACCTGTAACAGAGAAACTGTTAGGAGTTCAGAGCTACAAATTTCCACGTTACCTATGGAGAGATGTATAATTATATATGTGCAATTTCATCCTCCTATGATAACCAGAAGTGGGTCAAGGGAAATCTTAATGAACGACCCTCGTCGTATCCCTGTGACAGGGACATTCTGACTGTGTGCTGGGCCTTTTGCATCAATAAGAAATCGCTGGATTCGGAATATAATTTTGTACAGGATTGGTTTCTGCACATTGTTTAATGCTCACTATAGAATCCTGAGGTTATCAACTTTGCTTTTTAAAGCAAATGTCCAGCTACCATTGATTTCACATCAGTCTTTCAGCCTGATTCTGAAATATATGTGTGGGGAAAAGCCCATTGATTTAATTAGAGTCACCAATTAAATGTGCTTAGGATTGCAATCATGAGACCATCAGTCTTGTTTCCTATTGATTTAACATTAATGCTTTCTTGTCATTCTGCCAACGCCCCTAAGACTTCTCCCTCCCACTCAAATATTTAGATGTGAAGTCTAGAAAGAGGCATGCTAAGTCCTTAAGTATAGGCAAAATGAGCACATTTATAAAAGAATGCAAGCTATGCTAATACTGACATTTGAAGGCCAAAATTGTACACTAGGAATATCATAGACTGCATTGAGATAGCACTTTATTTCATCTTCATAATGTTTCCTCACCTGCTCATTTTCACATTTTATGTGATCTTTCACACAGCATAGAAGCCATTTCTAGAAATATAGTGGACTTTAGCAGAAGGCTAGTTAATAATGGGGGGTCATTTGCAACCCCATTAACTTGGAAAATTGCAGGACTTTTGTTCTGACAGAATTTGGTCTGGTATGGTATGCTTCTTTCCCACCCTTTAAAATTTAGCACAAGGTGGAGGTCTATCAATCAAAAAAACACTTTCTACAAGGAACAGCAATGTAAAAGGAACATTAGCAATTGGGACAGAAGCACCGACATTATAACCAATAAAACGAATGCAATAAATCCCATCTTTAGTGAGAATTTTAGTTCACACATTGTACTCATAATAGGAGAAATCTTCACCTGCCTCTTTCCTCCTCAACCATCACTGCTCCTCCACGTCGTCATCAGCTCTTTGCCAGAGAAATAAACGAAGCACTTTCCTTCTTTGATCACTTTGGTGCAGCCAGTGGGGTCCAATGCCTACCTTTCCCCTTACCAACAGGCATTACTTGTTTGGTGTTATGAGTATTAGGGGAAACTGCATACAATTATCTTTGGGAAAATGTGTGTTCCTTTAATGACAATCTATGTTAGAGTAATTGAAGCAATCTATTACACTTCCTCCTTTAGATGCCCTCTTCTAAAGACATTCTCCATCTCAAAGATTTTTGTCAGAAGGGGTGATAATATGTCCCCAGTACTAAGTTACTCTTGGTGTCCAGTACTGCAACCAACAGTGAGCCTGCATCTTTGAGGAAATCTTGCTTATTGCACCCTATGTCCTCTTTCACTTACACAGTGACACCAATAACCCTCCCCCTTCCCTTCCCTTCCCTTCCCTTCCCTTCACTTCCTAGTAGAGTTTTCCCCCCAGGGACAGTGTGTCCCATTGGTTCTCCCAACCCCACCACTTTTCTATTATGTGCTCTGTATCTAACTCTTTCCTTTAAAACCAAGCCCTCCAACTTACCCATCTTTGGCTAAGAGGCTTCTACCATTAGCATACAGACACCTGTGCATGGTGTCTCTTTAAATGTCTCTAGCATGTGCATTTTATTTGTAAATAAAACAACAACAACAACAACAACAACAACAACAACAGATGTCTGTTGTTCTTTCTAGTGAGCTGAAGCATGTGTGAAACCCCAAACCACACATCATACCTAATTCCATGTTATCATCCTTTTAAAACAGAAAAAAACACATCCTGTGGAACATTCAAGGTGAAAAGACAGCAGGGAAGCGGTTGTTTAACCCTTTCCCCACCTGCTACTTCCTCACTTCAAATCACCGCCCTTTGAGGTGTTCTGTGTGTACAGGTACAGTCCAGATTCACATGGGAGAAATTCAGCTGTGGATAATCTGGAGCAGAAAAAACAGCTGGTGGGAAAGTGGTCCCCACTTCATTACTCCTCTGCTGAAACCTGTACCTTTCTGAAGCCCTTTCATGAGAGGAGGCTGTGGCCTGGGCTTCCTTTCATATAGTTGTATGTAACATTTAAATTGTCTCTGGGGTATCGTTATCTCAGAATTAAGTCTGGAAAGTTCTGTTGCCTGCTAAAAGGTGAAACAAGTTCAGTGGTGAAAATGTTCCAATTCCAGAATAGAAATAAGCCAGGGTGAATATTAAGTTATCAACTATTTTCAGTCTTTCCTCAAAATTCTCGCTCTTGCTTAACATAGCACTTCCTAACAGGAAAACTAATAGAAACCTGAGCCTGCAAGTATTGTCATGACATTTTCTGCCAATTTAAGCAGTCAGACACCAAATTGGCAATGGAAACAGATTTTATTTAGGGATCAAACAAGGACAAATATTGAAAGAAATTCTGCTTTTCAAGCAGCTCAGGGAAATGCCACACAGTACTGTGTACTCTAAATGGTTCTGAAATTGGTTGAACAGCATGGAAGCATTTTTGACAAGACTTATTAGATCAGCTGTTGAAATCTTCACTTAGAAGGTGGTGGTGGTGAGAATCATTCAACACATCCAAGCGTACAGGAAGTTACATCATGCAGAAGACAAATGTAATGGGTGGTTTTTGCTAAACATACACTCTCTCATTCACATAAAAGGACGATATAGAGGTTGTCAAAAATGTTTGAACTTCCAGAAGTGGAGTGACATATAAGCAGCAATTTTTTAAAAAGTTATCTCTGCTCAGAAGGAAGAAACTTGCCCTGGATATGATTCAAGTAAAGGAACAACAGCAAGACATGGACAAGGTTCATTAGGAAGAGATGACAGAGGTGTCTGTGAAAAATGTTGGTCAATCATCATGAAAACTATCAGCTAACCACAGATTGATGAAATCACAGCCCCTCATGTCTAAGCCACCACTTTCGGCCCTAGAATATTGCAGACATTTATGCAAAGCCTCTGCACAGCTTTGGAGTGCTTGGGTACTATAAACCAGTCCTCCAATGTTTCTCAGCTCCTAGGAAGCCCTGTGCAAGGCCAATGTCTGGAGGGCACAATGTAAAGCTTCTGGAATTCGGTGACTGGAAGTGAAGAGCCAGGTTTGCAACAGAAATCCACTTTCTGAAATAATCAAGGCATACATAAGAACTATGCAGTATGCTTGCATCTCTCATAGCCATTAGGGATGTCACCAGTTTTTTTTCTATTTGAGAGTGCAGATCTCAGTCAGTCACAAAGATGAGTTGAATGTTGAATGTTAAAGCCACTGAGGTTTTTCTTCAGGTCAGATATGAGCCTGCCAGAGAAGAAGTCAAGTGCACCTGTCCTGCTACACTTTCCAGAGAACCTTGTGCCTGCCTATTCAGACACAGCAGCAGTTTCATTTTGCTGTCGGACTTCCTGCCTTGCCTAAACAGCCACAGCAGTGAGCGACCCATGGTCCTGACACAGCTATCCTGATGGTCTCTGCTGTGTGTGACCAAAGCAACTTGTGTGCATGCAACAGGGTGTGTGTGAAGGATACTCACCCTAGTTGAATGTGTGTGTGTTTTTTGGGGGGGTGTTCCTGTTGTACTAGTAATAACATTGGTTGGGGCATAATAATTCGGCTTGGAATTTGACTTGGAATAAACTGAGTCACTTTCTGAGTTTGGGGAAGAGAGGCAGTTTGATCTTCCCAGCCTAATGGAATAATATCAATCAAATGTTATTACAGTCAGTCGACCATTAAACAAAGTACATAATATACAGTAATTCAAAATCACAGCTCCAGTAGATTGAATCATTAATTATTAAAGGTGACAAGATAGTAGCAATCATAGCAGGTCTGAGATACATTTTAAAATTCATATATATTGCCACCTGTTTGGCAACAGTTTTATTAGAGCTCTCAAGGAAGATACTCAAAGGATCTACCAGTAAATCACATCATAAGGGGTTGGATGATGCATTTGTTAAACCCCCCCCTCATAAATCTACAGCAGAACAATGCACAAGAGTTGTTTAATGGAGTTTGCCCCATCATCATTTGCAATTCAGCCAAACTTTATTTTACTTAAAGCATCTTATTACATGTGGATTACAACGACTATATTAATGTCTACATATAGTAGGAGGGGGAACTGTTTGCAGGGTGCAAAGACATTGAGCAACTGCTGCTTATCTGGATGCCTGTGATTCTTCACAGTAAAGCTTTATAGTCGTTCAACAATGAAATGGTATTTCAAATGTATTCTACATTTGGAGTTATCGAGAAACAGCATGTGTAAATGATGCAGAAGTCAAACATCCAATGGAGATGCTAACTTGGGAATGGACATGTGCCAATGGCAAACATTTTTAATGCGAAAACGGGATTCCGGGGGTTCCAGTCATTCTTCAGCTTGCCCTTTTATGCATGTTTGTTCTTCTCTGTTTCTCATTTTGCCACCACTGGAAAGAAAGAGGTTTTTTTTGTCTTGCTGCCTACCTGATTCCAGCCAGTTAAGAAATATTTATAATATCATCATGGTACCACACACACAGCTTTATTGTGGTCCATAGACCCAAAATACACAGTACAACAATATATCGACATGGTACCAGCTAATGAACTCAATTGGTCTGTACTGCCAAGGGCAAAGAAAAGCCTCACATTCCTTCCCCTGAAAGGGGAAGGAGAAACATATTTTTAAAATGTCTAGTTATATTCTTCTCTAGAGGTGTATGCAAATATGAGCAAATTTCATCACTTGGAAAACAAGTGTGGATCTGCAACAGGGGAGAGGGTGTTGTGGCCTTTCGTATGCTTTTGGACTACAGCACCCATCCTTTCTGGGCACTGGCCATGCTGGCTGGGACTAGTAGGAAATGGAGTCTGACAACATCTGGAGGGCTGCAGGCCCCCCACCTCTGATCCAAGGATCTAATGGACACCTCATTGGAAGGGATGTGCTTTGCCTGCAGGTCCTGTCTCCAGCATCCCTAGTTAAAAGGATTACAGATTACAGAAATTGGGGAGGGATTCAGTCTAAAACCCTGAAGTGCTACTGATGATTAAAGCAGATTATACTGGTCTTGGTGGAGCAATGATCTCACAGCGTCATACATTCATGTAGATAAATTATGGTCCAACAGCCCATGTGGGCACAGCTTGATCCAAAATATACCAAAGGCCTTCCATGTACAATTCAATATAGCAAGTACTTACACACTAATGTGATAAGTGCATTTCCATCAGCAGATACTACATCGCATGTAAATCTATTCCCAACAGTGGTCGATCTAGTTGATTTGCAATTCCAGTTGTCAAGCATAGAATAATGATGTATTGTTTGTTTAGCTTCTGAAAGGGATGCACTGATTCTCCTGCTAGAGGGGACCTTTCCGAGGACAAAGCAGATGGAAGCTGCTTTCATGAATCCAAAAAAGAGCTAAAGTCAGCCTTTAGCACAGGAATTGAGAGACAAATGGTGAACAAAGAGTTCCCAACACCATGGGCAACTTAAAGAGAAAAAAACAAATATCCCATTCTCTCTCATAGCCTTCCAAAACTGAGATCAAAGCACAAAGTCCACAATCTACTCAAGGATAAGTACTCCAAATTTTGGCAGCATCAGGTGCAGTCCAGTCTCATGTTTGCTTATTCAGAAATAGTTCCTGCTGTATCGAATGGTCCTTATTTATTAATGTGTGCCATGGATTGTGTTAAACACTACATTTTATCTTGCTGCATTATGCTCTTCTTCCAATTTAGTAGTCACTATTGTCATGCAATGGCAAAGTCAGGGCAATGCTGATAGAGGGTTTGCTGAAGACCCAGGGGAGGCTCCAATGGGATGGGGAGGTTTCTGACAGAGTTGGGGCGGCCTCAGAGTGAGGATCCAGCTTTACCTCAACCTGTTCTCTCACTTCACCTGTCTCTTTAACAAGAGCCATGGGCCCCACCTCTCTTTCCCCAGCTTTTGGAGCCTACTTCTGACACTTCTATGGTGCCTATTGTGCAACCCACCCTGGCACCATCAGGCACTGGGAATATTGAAGCCCTGCCTTTCCAGAGGGAGACATTCCCCCACCAGCCCCTCAGGGGGCAGAGAAACCTCCACCATCACCTAGATCCAGGAGGTGCCAATTGAGGCAGGAACAAATGATGCCACCAACTAGGCATAGTGAGAGATTGATTGCTAGGCAGCAGAACTGCTTGCTGCACTATTCCTGCCCCTGCCCCATTACTTTCTATAGGATCTATGTCTAAACTTTGGGAATCACCTGCTTTTGTGTAGCTGTACATTGGATTAATTAAGTGAATTGCCCGTTGGGCCTTAAGCCAGGGATTTGCATATGTATCACAGCAATCTGAACATTAAAGCCTTGGGAAAGCATTCTCCTTTGAGTTCTTCAGCAACTGGGAGCAAACAAATAAAACTGCATCAATGGGTTAATCATTCCAGACTGAACTAAAGATCTCCCTGTGTTTCAAAGCTTAATGCATATTGAAATTAACTAAGTGCAAGTGCCAAAAGGAATAAATTCAGGCTATGTGAAAGTTACTGCAATCATTTGCTCATATTAAAATGCAGTCTTGTTTTACAAGGGGAATGGCTAGCATTAATTTCCCCAGTAAACACAAAACTACAACTGTTTAAGACAAGTGTTGTCATTTCCAATGGGCAGGTTGCCCCTCTTCCTGAAGGACTATATTATGCATAGTTCTCACCTATGCAACGTCTAACAAGGCATTCTCACTCAGGGATGCAAGTGCAATTATGTGCATCCCAAATATACTGGTGGGCATTGGTGATGACAAGCCATTAGAATATTAAACATATTTGCTGAGGGAAAACCCCCTCATATTTAGCTGCATTTCACCATTCAACAACACTGCTTGGAAGCAAGTACTTTTGCTTAAGTATTGTCAATTAATCATATAACATATTACAGTGAGTTCTTTTTATCAGTATTGCCAAGTCAAGGGTCAGAGTATATATAATGTGTTATTTATTTATTGAATGTAAGTCTCCACATGTACATATACATATGCATGGTACAAAAGAATGAACACAGCAAGCAGTTATTTCCTAATGATGCTTCATTCATAAGCATTTAGGTCACCAGTTTTCGCATAATGTACTACCAGAGAAAAACAAAGAGCTGTGTGCTTCCTGCTTGAATCAAGTGCAATGATTCATGAGGGTTTTCTCTAATGAGGCTTAACTAGAGACATGGGGTGATACAGTTTCTCCAGGATGGCTTCCACCTTCTTCCTTGTAATGTCTAGGTCCAATGGGAAGAAGGTTTATCAGAATCTACTGGTTGATCTCTGGGTGATATGCAGTAGCTCTGCAATGGTTTCTGACTCAGTTACTTATTCTGCCTAAATGATGGGCTTTTGCATAAAAGGGTTGTATGATAAGCTCAGTTCTGGTACCGAAAACCTATTCCTAGGCTCAAAGTGTGCTCATAGGCACCCTGTTCTCTCAATCTAACAGAATGTGTTTTGCATCTGGCTGTGGTTGGTAGATCCTGGCCTTCTAGTAAAAAAAAAAAATCCCAAAGTAGATCCACAAGTCAGAAATCTGCCCCCCAATGGCCTATCATACATTAGAGTCAATGGAAGAAAGAGGGGTTTGGCTTGAGAGCTTTTACTCACATCATATATATATGCAGCAGGTTTTAAAACTGTGAATCAATAGAAAATCTGTGCCTTTATGAGCTGTGAATTTTCCTGTTGAAAGGGTTTCAGAAATCAATATGCTTATTTCTGTTTTCCCCTAGATTAAATTGGAGAGTAATGTGAAACAATAAAGAACTCCTTTGCAGTACTTTACAGCACTTTGAATAATTTTCTTTTCATAGGGAAAAAATGCAATTAAATGGCCAAGCCCTTAAGGTCATGTGTGGAATAAGATTAGACTATCTGCTTTCCCTCAATAGGCAAATGAACCCATTATAAACACAAATGAGATGGAATAAAATGCTACCTTGGTGTCTATTAACTTTGCTTTGCCAGTCTAAGCCAATTTGCTTCTACCAGAGTTACTGTCTGTGCCATTATTGTCTATTAAACTAATCTGTAGATCAGCATGAGACAGTATTATCTTTGTAATTCACTGGTGTTGATTAGAGAATAGACTAGTCCCCAAGTGTTTTGATTGATTCCCAGCTTTCCTTCCTCCCCTGCTTTGACTGTCACCTCTTCTGAAAAATGGAGTAGTCAGAAAATTGCTCTTAAAAATGGATGAATAAAAATGGGTCGTGTGGTTGTTGCCACAAAACCCACTTAGGTTCTATCATTTCTTTGTATAGTCCTTGTACTTTCATGGTGATCTGATTTTGCTGTTCTCATGTGTCTTGATGATGATCCATGTGCTACATTTTGTTATGTGATATTTCAAAGGATTAGGAGATGCAGGAACCCCTCATCTGTATGGCCATGAAAATATACAAAATTCAGATCTCTTCTCTCTCAATCCTCACAGGAAGCTGGTTTATACTGAATCAGAACATTGATCCATCTAGTTCACTATTGTCTACAATGATGGGAAGCATCTTTTCAGAATTGCAGGTCGGCATGTATGGAACTCCCTCCCAGGATGGGTTTGGCTGCTGCCCTCCCGCTTTATGTTGATTTAGGCAACAGCTAATGTAAAGGCCTTCAAGAATAAATCGATTGGTTATTTATTCATTGCATTTTGCTGTATGTTTTATTTACTTACTGCATTTACATCTGAAGACATAAATGAAGGCAGCCCTATGAAGAGAGCCAGTGTGGTGTAGTGGTTAAGAGTGGTAGACTCGTAATCTGGTGAACCGGGTTCGTGTCTCCGCTCCTCCACATGCAGCTGCTGGGTGACCTTGCACTAGTCACACTTCTTTGAAGTCTCTCAGCCCCTCTCACCTCACAGAGTGTTTGTTGTGGGGGAGGAAGGGAAAGAAGAATGTTAGCCACTTTGAGACTCCTTCAGGTAGTGAAAAAGCGGGATATCAAATCCAAACTCCTCCACTTCTTCTTCTTCTTCTTCTTCTTCTTCTTCTTCTTCTTCTTCTTCTTCTTCTTCTTCCAGGAGGTTTTTTATGACTGATGTTTCACTGTGTTCTGTTATATTCTGTTGGAAGCTGCCCAGAGTGGCTGGGGCAACCCAGTCAGATGGGCAAGGTACAAGTAATAGATTATAATCATCATCACCCCACCTTCTCCTCTAAGGGGCTTGAGGTGGCATACATGGTCCTTCCCACCCTCATTTAATACCACAACAATCATGTGAGGTAGGTTAGACTGAGTGGCAGTGACTGGCCCAAGGTCACCCAGTGAGCTACATGGCCAAATGGGGGATTTGAACCCCGGTTTCCCATGTCCTAGTTAAAAATTCTAACTGCTACTCTACACTGCTTCTCTTTAGTGCTGCGTGCAGCAACTATTTTTAGATTTCTTTATCTGGAACATAGTGAAATGGTAAAAAGCCCTACAGATGTGGAGGAGAGGGAAAAACCAACGTCTTCCTTTCCTTTCACTTTTTGTATTTACCAATAAAACATCTAATTATCACCAAACAAGCATTAATATATAGACAGTCATGAAATGTTGATTCATGACGTTCATTTCATAAGAGTTGCACTGAGCCAGATACTACTTATCACTTATATAGCAGTTGGCCAAGGGGGACAGGGACAAACAGGTAGTCTAGCTGCATGCCTATGGCCACCTACTGAGTTCATAGACAAGGCAAGCTTACATCCTTAGCAATGATTGTTATCAAGTGTTTTGATATAATCACCTTTTTTTCTTTCGAAAAGCTTTCTCTGGAGGATCGATGGCACACTTCTCATACCTGCAGCAATAAAAATGGAGCGGGTTCCTCAATCTTATGTAGCAGCACATTCCTATGCATGTCTACTCAAAAGTAAGTACCACTGGATTAAATTAGTCAATTACCCCAGATAAGTGTTCACATTTATTCCCGTGACTTTGATTCTGAGCATTTATTGGTTCATCGACCATAGAGCACACACACACACACACTGAAAACAGATGGTGCCTGTCCTTTCTCAGACTTGAGAAGCAATCACACAGCAATTTTTATTGCCCAAAGTGCTTCCTGCCTGCCAACTGCTGATGTTCAAGCACAGAAGCTAAACTCCCGTGCTGCTTCATATAGTTTTCATTACAACTCACGACCTCCCTGAAATCCGACTGTGAAGGAACACCTGGAGGTCAAAAGGCACAAAACATTATCAGAGCAACGGTCAGTTTCACCTGTTAGCAGCAAGCAATAATCCATTTAAGTGTTTGAACTCAGGCAGCAGGTGTTTGTTTTTAAAGCATTAAAACTACTTAGAGCCATGAAGATGATATTGGAGAATCCATTTTTCTCATCCCACTATTATCTCCAGGTTACAGCTCACTGGAGCATTTCAAGCTGTACCTTGAAAAGGGAAAACTAGCTCTCAGCAATATAGGCAGCACTGCTGCAAGATGAAGGTGTCTGCAGCGGTGTGTACAGTGTGCTTGTTGCATCTCTGGTAATGACAATATGCCCTTGTGCAGTTGGATTGGGTTCTTTGCTTACGACTTTGGCGGTGGTCACCTGATGATAGGAACATAGGAAGCTGCATTATACTGTTGCAGTCCCAAAGTCCCTTCCTGTTTCTTGAACTTGGGTCTTCAGCTGTTGTTGGACTACAACTTCCATCATCCCTGACCACTGGTCCTGCTCACTAGGGATGGTGGGAGTTGTAGTCCAACAACAGCTGGAGACTTAAGTTTGAGAAACACTGCCTGGCTAAATTGTCTACACTGACTGGCATAGGCTTCCAAGGGTTTCAGGCAGGGGTCTCTTCCAGCCCCACTTGGTGATGGCAGGGATTGAACTTGGGACTTGCAGTGTGCAAAGCAGTCACTCCACAACTCCCCCCCCCCCCAAAAAAAAAATTATTAAGGAAATCACTGTCTTTTTAAAGAGCTGGTATTTTCCATTTTGATCATTATGAGGTGGATGTGATTCCAATTTTAATAATCTTATATTTAATTTCTCCCTCATGGCACTGAAATCTATCAGTCTACCAAGCAGCGTTGGCTGAAATAAAACTTAGTAAAGTTTGTAGACTTACAGACCCAACTTCCATAAACAGGATGCTATCAAAAATGGCACCTGCTGGCAATTACCCGTAGCTGAATTTAAATCACCCCAGCTAGGCTTGTGAGCCTGCAGAGACATTCTCTACAGCTCACCACAGTGGCAGAAAATCCTAGCATCTAAAAGTAAGCAATTGCCTCATATTTTCCCACTTCCCTCTCTCAAACAGAGGATACCTCGCTGCTCTTACTAGGCTTACATCTATGGTGACTGTACTTTACCCTCTATCAAGCTAGAAATAGTAGCCAACTTTTCAAAATGTATTAAGATCAAAGAAAAGGAGGCTGACACAGGCTACCCTACTGGGAAATTACATGTATTCAGACCCCTTTGACAGTGGAACAGAGGTAGGGGCTCTGTTTCAGGTAGTAATATGTCTTGGTCCAGGTCTACAAATAGCCAACTTTTCAAGCTACACACACACCCCATTAAACTGTGTGGGTGACTGTTCCAACCACAGGAATGGGAATAATTGTTTTGTATAATAATAAATAACAGCGTAGTGATGACAAGAAGACTAGTAGCATCTGGTGGGGGGCATGGAAAATTGGGGGAGGTAACACATTGCTTTTTACGTTCCTGGGCTCCATGATCACTGCAGATGGTGACAGCAGTCACGAAATTAGAAGACGCCTGCTTCTTGGGAGGAAAGCAATGACAAACCTAGACAGCATCTTAAAAAGCAAAGACATCACCTTGCCGACAAAGGTCCGTATAGTTAAAGCTATGGTTTTCCCAGTAGTAGTGTATGGAAGTGAGAGCTGGACCATAAAGAAGACTGATCACCAAAGAATTGATGCTTTTGAATTATGGTGCTGGAGGAGACTCTTGAGAGTCCCATGGATTGCAAAAAGAACAAACTTATCCATCCTTAAAGAAATCAGCCCTGAGTGCTCACTGGAAGGACAGATCCTGAAGTTGAGGCTCCGGTACTTTGGCCACCTCATGAGAAGAGAAGACTCCCTAGAAAAGACCCAGATGTTGGGAAAGATGGAGGGCACAAGGAGAAGGGGACGACAGAGGATGAGATGGTTGGACAGTGTTCTCGAAGCAACTATCATGAGTTTGGCCAAACTGCGGGAGGCAGTGAAAGATAGGCGTGCCTGGTCCATGGGGTCACGAAGAGTTGGACACGACTGAACGACTGAACAACAACAACACATTGCAATAGCACCATTTCTTTTTCTCAGTAGGGAGAAGCCTCATTTATTTCAAGGGAGTTTATTCAAAGTAAAATATATAAAAAACAGACAATTGTGTTTTATCTTGTAAAGGCAGCACATTTGGGGGGGTGGGGAGCAGGTGAATGAAATAATGTGGACAGAGTGGAAAGTGCTTAAACATACATACCACAACACACAAGACAGACTCCCCTCCTCTATCCAGCATCAGAGTAGCAGCAACTATCATCTGCTCCTGCTTTTTTTCTGCTGCGCTGGGATGCCCTCTCCCCTCCTAAGTCCCTAATGGGGATGGTCAGCATTCCTTCATCTGATTGCTTAGCAACAGTAATTACGTAGTTAAGCAACCTTTGCAATAGCAGCTTCTCTGTATCTGCAGCCATCAAGCGCTGCCTCCACCTTTTGCTTTCTAACATGCTTTGTAAACGCCTGAATTACTTAGCTTTAAAAAATAAAAAAGGAATAGTCTAAGTCACCTGCTTGCTGGCTTAGGATCTCGTTATGCCTTGAGAGAGAAGCTCCAATGCTGCCGCTGCCGCTGTGTGTGTGTGTGTGTGCGTGCGTGCGTGAAAAGGAATGTGTGTGAAGCCTGCCACGCAATTGCAAGCTGGTCAAACAGCTACTGATAGTAACCAAAAGTCGCAGCTTCTGAGTTCCACATGCTACTCACAGCTGGCATTCTTTGTAACGGTTCTGAGCCGTAGGCAGAAGAATAAAGTTTAAAGCCCTTCTTGAATAAAAGGTAGAAAATGAAGAAAAATGGGTATGTTGCACAACATGCAGAACTTAGCAATGTCATCAAAACAATGGCACAGCCTTAGCAGGGTTTACAGAATGCAAGGCTGAATAGGTGCTTAACAAAATTAAAATCTAAGAGCAAAAGTAGACATTAGAAATGCTGGTAGCCAACTTTTTTTATCCCAGAGTCTGCCTCCATCACAAAACTGAAACTGGGGGGTGGTGAGGGTTTCATTCTAATATTTAAAGTACTGCACAAGGGTGCAGGAACCTAAACAGCCGCTTATCCCTGCCTATGACCCATTGATTTGGGAGTTGCTATACCAGCTTGGCTTATTTCAAGAACTGGAGTTGGGGGTTGGGGGATGGAAGTCAGATAGGGGAAGAGATGTTCTAGCTTCCTGGCTTGTGGATTCCTGTGATATTAAATTTGACTTCTATCCATGGGTGTAACCAAGGTGTGGGGTGGAGGGGGCAGCTGCCCTCCCAATCAAGTAAATCAATAAAAATATTTAACTAAATGAGACTCTGTCACCCTAACATAAAGCCTGGTCCCCCGCTAACGTAAATCCTAGCTACACCCATGCTTCTACCCCCTACCGTGGGGGGGGGAGTTAAGTCTGGGTGGTTTCCAACTCCTAATTCTTTAACAATGGCAAGAACAAAATGGTGAAACCCTGCAAAAAATAATAATGCTGAAATGAGGAAAGCTGGGGTCAGGATTAATAGTTGTGGATTTCTTTAAATGGAAGTAATACTGGTTGAATTACTGTCATTTCTGTTTTTGGCACCCACTGATTGTACTATTCAAAACCTGCAACTTTCTTTAGCTACTGAAACAGAAATATTTAACAAAGCCAAGTGACTCTGATCCTTCACTCTCACTCTTTTTAAAGCCCTGATTTTTTTTCTGCATTAAAAGAATGTGCAATTGTTTTAAAATTGTGGTTATTTGTTGGAGTCCAATGTTGTTATTTTAATTTTCTCGTTCCTCTTCCATGCCACCTATCACCCATCTGTTTTTAATGGAAGTACTGTGACCTCGCTGCCTACTTCTGCCCCACATTATAAAGTTTATTTATATTGAGTATTGCCTGTCCATTTAGTGGCTTCCAGACTTAAGAAACTGCAAGCACTCATCTCGAAATTTATTCATTCAAATAAAAGGTCACACTTACCAAAAACAACATTATACAGACCAACTAATCAAGGGGGTGTGGCAGTACAAAATTTGAAGCAGTGGCAACACTCTTAGGTCTTAGCAGTCACCATATTTTCCCCCTTGCTCTTTCCATTCTAAGTAGAATTGGGGGGAGGGTGTGGCAGCCACCAGCCAGAAGGAGCACAGCTGGGAGACTCACTGCCACTGAATAAGCAGGGTAAAAGGAGAATGATGCTATCAGTGGCTACTACTCATGGTGTCAATGCCCTCCATCCTTTGTTGGAAGAAGTATGCCTTTGAGTACCGTAAAGAAGGCTGATCGCCGAAGAATTGATGCTTTTGAATTATGGTGCTGGAGGAGACTCTTGAGAGTCCCATGGACTGCGAGAAGATCAAACCTATCCATTCTGAAGGAAATCAGCCCTGAGTGCTCACTGGAAGGACAGATCCTGAAGCTGAGGCTCCAATACTTTGGCCACCTCATGAGAAGAGAAGACTCCCTGGAAAAGACCCTGATGTTGGGAAAGACTGAGGTGAGGGCACAAGGAGAAGGGGACGGCAGAGGATGAGATGGTTGGACAGTGTTCTCAAAGCTACCAACATGAGTCTGACCAAACTGCGGGAGGCAGTGGAAGACAGGAGTGCCTGGCGTGCTCTGGTCCATGGGGTCACGAAGAGTCAGACACGACTGAATGACTAAACAACAACAACAACAACAACAACCAGTTGTTGGAAATCATAAGTGGGGAAAGACATTTGGCCTTCAGGTCCTGTTCACGGTTTTCCAAAAACATCAGTGTCGGCCCACTGTGAGAAAAGGATGCTGGACTGGATGCACTTTGGCCTAATCCAGTAGGATCCTTCTTACATTCTTAGGAACCGGGGTCATTTTACCTGAACATTAGACTGGTATGGATGAGAAAGGAGCAGGGTCCTCTCATTTGTGGAAGATGTGTACCTCAGTGTCAGAAGCCTCTTTTGTAGTAATGGTTTCCAGCCTCAGGAAAGGATACTTAGAACCTGCTTTAGTCAACTGTGGTGTAGATTCTGAGTTTTGAAGGTATACATTCATTCTGACATCTCGCCAATTTTTGTTTTGTTTCAGTAAAGACCTAATAAACAGTTCTGCTTCTTGTATACTTTTGTGTGAAGTTTTCAATGTATTTTAGTTTGTTCTCTTTTGATATGGTCTGTGGACTAACTCAATAGATCCTCTTCTATTTGGTGCCAGAAAGATTCAGTAAGCACTCCCTAATCCTAAATGTTTAATTCGTAATCTCTCAAAATAGAGAAGTGTCAATTCTATAAAATGCACATGGGCCAGAAAGACCAAATAAAAGCACTGAGCAAACAGGGCTCAAGGAAGGAGCTGTGCTCTAAAGCCCAAATGCTATCCATACGGCAAAAGAAAGAAGCCTTTCTAAGATCCTGGGAAGCTCCTTCTCATCTACACAGATGGCAATATATCAGATGCAGCAACCCAGAACATATGACACTCCAGGTCTTTCTGACCTAAGACTAAAACAGCAGCCAGCTAGATGTGAAACTTAGCTGATCACAGTGTATGTGGGTGGGAAAGGAGATTAACTGTCAGGGGAGAAAGAAAGATTAATATTACTCTAATAGGTTCTCTATTCATGCATTCACACAGTAGAAACCAAGGCATGCATTAATGTGCTGCTCAGAGTAACAAATGTACCTCAGACTCTGGTAACTCACTGTGAGAGTCTGTTGTAATTCCAGGCTACAGCTAGAGATTTCATATATATATCTAGATTATCTTTCATACCTTTCATACCTGGGTCACATTTCTCTGAATGTTGCATATGTCAACAATATCTGCCTTCCTGTTTGCTTGCCACTTTATTTTAAGCAAAAATCTTTATTCAGGAAAGTCAGGTTTTGGTTGCTGGGCATAAAAGGCTATGCAGTTGCTTTGAGTTTTAATCTGTTTTTAAAAATAAAAAAGTAATATTTTATAGATTTTAATGGTTGGGACCTCTGAATTCAGGTATGTATGGTTTTTTATTTTATTTTTAATGTAAGTAATGTTGCTTGCCTCACAGTATTGGAGTACAGATCTCCAGACATGGTTCAAGGTATTGGCATGAAACTCTGAATGCAGCCAGCCCATCTAGATACATAAAAGGTCATTGTTTCTTCCACGTCCTGTTCTAAATTTAATACTTGGACCTTGCTGCCTAGCCTTAGATCACTTTTGCATATAGTGAATACACAGAGGGAAAGAGGGATCTGCTTGCTAACCCCACTTCCAGCCTCCACACATTCATTCCCCCTGTGGGCTTTCAGTTTTGAAGTGTCAGTCTACAGTAGTTCTACAAATGATAGAGCACCCAGTGCATTATAGCACACTAGAAGATCATGATTCCCGTTTCAAGGAAATCTAAAGGCTTTACTCCTACTGGTGAACCCCATAACAAGGCACATCTAACAGCTCCTCCAGGAGCATTAACATGGCTCTTCCCAAACCTTGGAGGAAATAATCTTCTTCTGATGAAAACCAGTGATGATACCCATGAGGTTTATATCTGTTAATTAAATTCCATTGGTCCTATGAGTTTTGAAGGATCTCTAGGATGATGATAATAGCTTTTTAATCTATTTAAGAAAAAGCAAGCCTTGAAAAAGGATCAAAAGCCCACACTACTCAGTGGAGATGCAAACCTTTGTAAATCATATGTATAAGTTTTTGGATACATGATCATAGTAATATTATCCCAGCAATGTCACACTCAGAGAGCTGAGGAGATGGATTTCAGGTTTGTACTGCAAATCTGATTAACAATCTGGAGGTTTTCTATAAGTCGTGCCCTTTCATCTTATTTTCAAACTAACACCAGAGATATATGTGTTCAGCCACATGGATGTGGTTGATTGATGCTTTTGTTGTTTCCGAGTTGAAATACTGTCATTTCTATTTTTGGCACCCACTGATTGTACTATTCAAAATCTGAAACTTTCCTGGGCTGCTGAAACAGAAATGTTTAACAAAGCTAAGTACTGGGTAACTCTGACCCTCACTCTTTTTAAAGCCCTGACGTTTTTCTGCATTAAAAAAGCGCAATTGTTTTAAAATTGTGGTTATTTATTTGAGTCCAATGTTTTCACGTGTGGTGTAGTGGTTAAGAGCGGTAGACTCATAATCTGGTGAACTGGGTTTCGCGTCCCCACTCCTCCACATGCAGCTGCTGGGTGACCTTGGGCTAGTCACACTTCAATGAAGTCTCTCAGCCCTACTCACCTCACAAAGTGTTTGTTGGGGGGGGGGAGGAAGGGAAAGGAGAATGTTAGCCGCTTTGAGACTCCTTCGGGTAGTGATAAAGCAGGATATCAAATCCAAACTCTTCTTCTTCTCTCTCCTCCTCCTCCATGCTACCTACCGTGTTTCTCCTAAAATAAGACACCGTCTTATATTTTTTTCCGCTCAACAAAACACAGTATGGCTTATTTTCAGGGGATGTCTTATTTTAACCGTGTTGCATCGGTACGCTGCATAGCCACGCCTCCCCAGGCTGTTTTAATGGAAGGTACCACGTCACTATGGCTTATTTTCGGGGTATGGCTTATTTTTGGGGAACGGCTTATATTTCACAAATGCATAGAAATCCTGCTATGGCTTATTTTATGGCTATGTCTTATTTTAGGAGAAACAGGGTATCACCCATCTGCTACATTACCCTTTACTCTTCATGGTGCTAGTGAGCTGAATGACCTTTATCCAGTGGAAAAGGCTGCTTAGGGGAAACAATGGGAGGAGTTCAACATCACTCTATGATGATTGCTCCATTAGTGAAAGCATTTCTCCACCCTCCTCCCCCGCGCACTGTTCGGGGAGGGGGTTTCTCCTAATTCCCCAGAGTTAATTAAGGGTGGCAGGAGGAGAGGTGGGAAGCTTGGTGGAACTCATTAGGCTGGCTCCCACCAGCATACTTGTTTTGTTGAAGCTGGCTCTCCAAATTTGTAAAAAGTATTGGGAAATGGGGAGAAAAGCCAATAATAATAATAATAATAATAATAATAATAATAATAATATTTGTATCCCGCCCTCCCCGGCCAAAGCCGGGCTCAGAGCGGCTAACAACAGGTAAAAATAGCACAGTGTACATAAAATTGCACCATCAATTAATTAAAATACATTCTAGAATCAATTCAGAATCAAATTAATGGCAACCATCGGGTTAGAGTTCTATGAAGATTACAGAAGGAGAGAGGGGGTCAGACTGTGCCTTGGCCAAAGGCCTGGCGGAACAGCTCCATCTTGCAGGCCCTGAGGAAAGATGTCAAGTCCCGCAGGGCCCTAGTCTCTTGTGACAGAGCATTCCACCAGATTGGGGCCACGGCAAAAAAAAAAAGCCCTGGCTCTGGTCGAGGCCAGCCTAACCTCCCTGTGGCCCAGGATCTCCAAGATGTTTTTATTTGAAGACCGTAAGGTCCTCCATGGGACATACCAGGAGAGGCGGTCCTGTAGGTACAAGGGTCCTAGGCTGTATAGGGCTTTAAATGTTAAAACCAGCACCTTAAACATGATCCTGTACTCCACCAGGAGCCAGGGCAGCTGGCATAGCACTGGGTGAATGTGATCCCGCGGCGAGGACCCCATAAGGAGTCTCGCAGCAGCATTCTGCACCCGCTGGAGTTTCTGGGTCATTCTCAGGGGCAGCCCCACGTAGAGTAAGTTACAATAATCAAGCCTGGAGGTGACCATCGCATGGATCACATTGGCTAGGTCAGGGCGAGAGAGGTAAGGAGCCAACTGCTTAGCTTGGCGGGGATGGAAAAATGCTGCCTTTGTTATAGCTGCAACCTGTGCCTCCATAGAAAGGGAGGTGTCGAAGATTACACCCAAACTCTTAACAGACAGCGCTGGGACTAATTGCGCCCACAAAAGAGTTGGGAGATGGCCCCCTAATCCCATATCGTCCTGACCCAGCCAAAGGACTTCTGTCTTTGAAGGATTTAACTTCAACCGGCTCCCACATAACCAACCACACAAATGGATAACATATGGACACATTTCTGCTATATATTACGAAGTAGTACTCATGAAAATGACAGGTGCTAGGGACGTTCATTAGCTTTTTGTGGAAGCCAGATGATAAGGTGAATCAGGGTGATTTGGGTACCCCTCTCCTCCTGAGTCAAAGCATAAGGTCAACCACTGCCACCTTGAGTTGGTTAAGGGCCCTCATAGAGCCTTGTGTTGCTCTTTCACTCTGTTTCAGAGCTTTTCTCTGTGAGTATAGCTTTCTATGTTTCTGTATATCTCTGTGTCTCTCTAGGTGCATGAATTTTACAAAAAGTGAGGCTGTCCAATATATTGTCTACAGCTCTGGATTGTTTTTGGTTAAAGCAGTACAGCATATATATTTTTAAGGGTTTCTTTAACAAAAAAAAAGCATGCCAGAACTCTTCAAAACTCTAGAGGCAGCCTCACAGTGTAAGGCCTCTCAGAGGCCTGTAAGTTCTGTCAGAGGACACAAATAACCACTGGAAAGTTGGAAATTTACGGCTTGTGAAGCGATAAAGGACAATCTGATAAAGATGTTTTGCAGATGGTATTTAACACCTACCCAAAAATGTAAAATGTATAAAACAAAATCAAATTTGTGTTGGAGGTGTAGCTAAGTAGAGGGGACATTCATACATATGTGGTGAACATGTGATAAAATCAAAGGCTTTGGGGATATGGTGTATGAAGGGCTAAAGAAAATGTTCAAACAAAACTTTGTTAAGAAAACAGAAGCCTTTTTATTGGGGATATTAGACACAGATATAGCCAGAGAAAACAAGAGAATGTTCCTTTACACTACAGGGTATGCGAGAACACTTAATTGCCAAAAATTGGAAAAAAGAAACAATACCAACAAAAAAAGAGTGGCAAGATAAATTATTTGACTATATTGAATTGGCTTGATTGACAGAAGCCATTAGGGATCAGCCCAAGCAAAAATTTCAAAAAAAATGAGGAAGATATAGAGAATACCTGAAAAAGCAGTGCCCTCAAATTAATACTTGGACTTGTTTTGACTAACTTCTGCAAAATAAATTACGGTATAAAAGATAAAAATAGAAAGAAAAAGGGGTAATAATGAACTAAGAAGGAGACAGTTTACCAAAAACGAAAAGAGAACCATATTGAGGATGAAGGAAGTCAATTGAAAGAAAAGAAGAATTGAAATATTATATATATATATATATATATATATATATATATATATATATATATATATATATATATATATACTGTTGATTATTTGATCTGTGTAAGTTTGTGTGTATTATTATGTTTTATTTGTATTTACTTGTTTTTTGTTTTTGATTGTGCATTTTTATGAGTGTGTGTGTATGTGTTGTAAAATAAACTTAATTAAAAAAAACATAAATCAGTACAAGGCTGGCTTCTCTCTCTCCCTGTTCCTCTTTTGAAATCGTTTTTATTTGGTTTTACAAATGTAAATTTATAACAATATCAAATGCACATCTGTATGTAGAGATTTCTCTGAATCTCGAGACTTCCCACCATCCCTTCCATGGGTCTTACGGTCAACATTTTCAACGGCATATTATTTCATAATCTATATTTTGTATCTGTCAATATTGTCCAAAGTGTTGTAATAATAATAATAATAATAATAATAATAATAATAATAATAATATTTATTTATGCCCCACCCATCTGATGGTAATGTTACATTACAAGTGATATTAAAATCCTACTAATGTTTTCATCTGCTTACAGTGGTCTTATAAATTTCCCCCATTCTTTCTTGAAGTTTTTGTCTTCTTAGTTCCTGAGTTTTCCGGTCAGTTTTGCCATTTCGGCGTAGTCCAACAGCTTGGTTTGCCATTCCTCTCTGGTAGGGACTCTGTCTTCTTTCCATCTCTGGGCTAGTAGCATCCATGCAGCTGTTGTCGCATACATAAAAAGTGGGGCTGGCTTTTCTCCATCACTGTCACAGCCTTTTATGAGAACAGTGCTGAATACATCCAATACAACAACAATTACTGCTTCACTGTGAACAAATGGAAGAATGCTCCCTAACAAACACACACACACACACACACACACACACACACACTCCTCTGTGCCAGTAAATCCTGACCCTCCAGCAGACGACATCATTGCTTCTACTCTGAAAAAAAAAATTGACAGAGTAGCCATTGTCCCTCACCCACATTGTTCTTGATTCACTAGCATCACTTACCTTCACAGCAGTAGCAATTTTACTAGAAAAAAAATCCACATATGAACAGCGGATATGATAAAAGGTTAAGTGGATTTGAAGCGGGGCGGGGAGAGAGTTAATCAGAAGTACCAGCAGGGGGCACCAGAGGAAAAAGTTTGTGTTTGTTTGTTTGTTTAAAAAACATCATCAGCAACAAGCCCATAATTTTTTCCACACAGTACTAATATGGGCAACATGTACCCATACCAACTCAATTATATTAATGTAGAAAAAAGATCGGGGGGGGGGGGAGAGAGAGAGAGAACATAATGGAAGATCACAAGTAGATTATTTGATATACTATTAGCAATGCTAAGTAATGACAGCAGTACACTATTTTCTCTCTACTTCCCTGATGAGCTACAATGAAAGTTGACTGGGATAATGATGTGCTTATCTGCGTTAACACATCGATTAAGACATATCCCACATATTTAACTGAGGAACATTAATTGGACTTCACTGCACATTTGTTCTCTGTGTGTTGGTGCTGCTGCGAGGCACTTTAATGGAAAACGCAAAAGGGCAATAACTTTGAGGTGCTAATGGCCATCCAAGTGTATGAAAACAACTTTCCTAGTTGGAACTGAAAAGTGGGTGTGTTATTTATTTCCTCTGCCCTATAGGCTGCAAATAACGCTTTGACTCTCAATGGTTTATCCATCTTATTTGTGTCTAATTTAGATTCCTAAGTATGTGTCTGTTCCCTTCATCCCTTTGCTTCAGTTCTGCCATTATGAGGCTGGCATCTCCTTAGTACTTGTCGGTCTGATCCTCAAAATGAGTTGTCTTTAGGAAAGGAACTAATTGGCCTCTTTTGCCTTACTCCACACATGTCCACTCAACCACTTCAGTCTGCAGAAATGGCACTTGTAAGAAATCAATCTTTTAGTGTGGTGGAACCTTCACTTACCTATTATCATCAGGCCGGCACCCTCAACTGAACTCTTTTTAATATCTGCTTAAAACATTTTTCTTTAGGCAAGCCTATCTGGATATGTAGAAGCTGAGATGTCTTTTAAGCCTATTGCTGATTTTAATTATGTTTTGAATGTTTATAAATACCATTTTTAAAAAGAGTTTTAATAATTTATTTTTATTTTTTAAAATTCACTTAGAAGTTTTATTACAACCAAGCAGTATATAAATTTTATTAACTAAATGAAAAAAATCTGACAGAATGCTTGAATGAGCCTTGGACTCTTCTCTTCCTGCACAGCCACAAGGGACAAGACCAGAAGCTTTGGCCTCTATTTTGCACAGGAAGCCCCTATTCCTTCCTACGGAGCTTCAAGCAAAAATGCCTTTCATTTACATAGTGTGAAATTACGGTTAGATGTAGAGAAGACCATCATTAATATGGTTTTTTAAAAAAGAAGTATGGTGGCTGGGTACTGTGGTGCCACAGTAAACCCAGGCTGTGGGTTGGCGTTAAAATATCTGATATTGCCCAAGTTGGATAAAGGTTATTGCATTTATATACCACATTTTCCTCCAATGAGCTCTAGGAGGTGCACATGGTTTTCCTCCACATTTTGTCCTCAAAACAACCCTGTGAGGCAGGTTAGGCTGGGAGCAGGGCCGTAGCTAGGGGGTGGTGCCTGGGATGATATGCAAGAATATTAGTAAAACTAGGTTGTGGATCACCATGTTTGGTTTACTGGGTGGCAAACTTTGGCATATCTGTCAAGAAGGTCTTTTGAATCCATTACCTATTCATTTATTTGAATATTTATAGACAGTCTCTTCCTAGAAATACAGCAAAGCAGTATACAGCATGCAGAATTACAATATTCAAACAGCATATAGTCATTTCTTTTCTTCCACTGCTGCTTCTACCTTTCCATATCTGTGGCAAGGTTTTGAAGCCATTCAAGAATCTGCAAGGCCAGTATAGCAGAGGCAGATGTGCGTCACACAGGGTGGAGCTCATACTCTGAGCAGTATGGCCTCAGGCTCAAAAGTGGGATGCCCACTTTCTCTCTCTCTCAAGTTAGAAAAAGCAACTGCTGCATTAAACAGAGACTTCTCTAGAACTTAACTTGCAAAATCCACTCACTCTGGCAAAAGGATTTGTCTCCTGGTCTACAACCTCATTGTAATTATTGCCCTGCTAGATATTTAGCCACACTAATTATCCCTGGATACAGGAGAGCATCTTCAATGGCCAGGTTCAACACAGTTATGGGAGGCCAATTTATCAGACTGTCTTGGCATGTCTTGTAAAAACGGCTTAGCCGAGACATTAGCCTATGTCCTTGTATACTGCAATTTTTATAAGGATATAAAATCCCAATTTATCTTCCTAATACTTTCTCTGCACTTGGGGAACACAGATACAGTCAATGCTTATATTTGAATGGTAGACTCTGGGCCTCAGATTGCAGAAAATATAGCCAAGTTTCTCACTGTAGCCATCAAAACTAGCCCACAATTATTAAAAGGAAGATGAGTTCTGCATTTAAAAAATGCCGTTTACCTTCCCACCGGAGCGGTACCTATTTATCTACTTGCACTTTACATGCTTTTGAACTGCTAGGTTGGCATGAGGTGGATCAAATAGATATAGCTTAATTTCACCCACAAGATCAATGAAGTAAAATACTTCCTAGGCACATTGCTCTCCCCAACCCCCATATCTTAGTTGGGGATTCTCAGGCCAGGAGGCGAAATGTGGTTCTTTATATGAACTTCAAGACTGTCCCCAAGCTGTGTGTTCTCCTCAGACCACACACCCTTCTCCCAAGACCACACACCCCTCTGGCCCTGATCTGCATCTTCAAGAGTTTTACTTTGCTGAAATGTGTCTCAGGGTGTGTGTGTCTAAACCTTTGACTTTTGTCTGGCTAGAACATGGGTAGGCAAACTAAGGCCTGGGGGCCAGATCTGGCCCAATCACCTTCTAAATCTGGCCTGCGGACAGTCTGGGAATCAGCATATTTTTACATGAGTAGAATGTGTCCTTTTCTTTAAAATGCATCTCTGGGCTATTTGTGGGGACTGCCTGGTGTTTTTACATGAGTAGAATGTGTGCTTTTATTTAAAATGCATATCTGGGTTATTTGTGGGGAATAGGAATTTGTTCATTTCTTCCCCTTCAAAATATAGTCCAGCCCCCCACAAGGTCTGAGGGACAGTGGTCCAGCCTCCTGCTGAAAAAGTTTGCTGACCCCTGGACTAGAATGTAACCTACTGTACAAAAAATAAGAGTCCTATCCCTTGCTCTACCAACATTTTTGCCTATGACTCCACTCACTTTTGCCTCTGGCCCATACCCACCACTGAAATGTGGCCCCTGACTGGCTTCCCTCTAAAAATACGACCCTCAGGCATTAAAAACTTATCTGCACCTGCTCTATACTGCAGGCCTTAAACCTTCAGTGTGTGACTGAAATGAAAACACAATGCTTTCTGAAATGCATAGACATAGTTTATATTGTCTGAATTCACACAACTAAGTTGGTCTATTGTTATTTAGGGGAGAAGGGGAAACACTTGTTCCAATTTCACGAAGGAGAAGGAGAAGTCATCAATCCAATCCCATTTTCTCTCCTGACTCCTGATGTAAAAAACTGCTTTCCTTTAATCACAGTGCTGCAATGAAGAGACAAAGAATGGTGTCATTGCAAAAGGCAACCTGCCAAACCTAATAGACTGCCTCCGTTTTCTAAAAGAAAAAGAGCAACTGAAAATTGTTCAGAGGATGCAAGTGTTGAGAATGAAAACATGTGTTCTTTTTCCTGCCTGATCTAATATTTATATTCTGACTCATTTCAGAGCAAGAAAGACAAATGTATTGGTAATGATCAGAAATGAAGTATTTGCTGCGCCGCCCCACGAGAAGGAGTTATTCCCACCACCTAGTTTTGGCATGCTCCAAAATGGACTACAAAACAGAATTATTGTCCAGAATGCAATGCAGGCTGTGGGAGCAGGTTTCCATTCACACACATCTTGCCTAGTGCAAGACAATGAGAGGAGGGCTACATTCTGCAGTCAGTACATCTCTGCAATATTCTCTTTTGCACTGCATCAGGACCACTGAACACTTAAGTCAGGGCTTATTATTCCTTTGGCTAGAGAAGAGGGCTCCTTGAACAGACATGCAGATTGTGCCTTTTATACTTTTATAGCCATTTGGTTTGCATCTCATTGATTTAGATTGGAAGGGATAAGCACAGACTCAGCTCTGTCCCTTTTGAAATCAATGGGGTTTAAAATTGCCTCCTGATCTAAAATTACACCCAATGTTCCTTTGAGTAAAATGGTTAAATAATAAAATGATTAGAGACTGACTTTTCTTAAAAAATGCCTACCTACACTTTAAACACAGGGTCCTTATCCAGAGATATTCAATCCAGAAGTGAATATATTTTTAACGATAAATCAACCATCACACACTTTATTGACAAGCCTTTTTACAAATTAGAACACTGGGTACAATTCAAGCGAAGATAAGCACTTCCTCGTTGATTTACAAGGCAGAGTGCCTTATACTTATATTCTTACATTGCAATCAATGTACCACAAATTTATCCAATAGGATTTTAAAGCTGTCCAAGTAGACAACCATCACTACAGCTTATGGTAGTCAATTGTATAGTTTAATTTCATGATGTGTAGAGAAGTACTTCCTGTTGTCTCTCCTGACTCCATCTTTCCTCATAGGTTAGTTAGCCGGACCTCATGACTATTTTGGTGGCCCATTATACTTATTACATCTATACCCTGCCTTTTTTTTTTTACAAGGACAGCAAAGTAGCATATATGGGCCATCCTTTCCCTTTTATCCTCACAACAACCCTGTGAGGTAGAGGTTAGGTTAAGAGCAGGGCTGGATTTAGGTTTGATGAGGCCCTAAGCTACTGAAGGTAATGGGGCCCTTTATATGTCCAGCTGTGCTTTGTCAACAACAAATTGTCACTGTTCTTTGTGTTGAATATATGCTATATGGTAATTTATGAACCTAATAGGTATCTAAAGTCATTTGCACATGCAGAATGTAGGCACCCTACATATAGAAATGAGCAAACCAGTGATGTTTTAGGGAGCAGGCTAGCATGCTGGTCCATGACTTACATCATAGGAGCCCACACAACACAAAACACTGTTGTATGTAGGTTTTATTTTATTTGCTTTTTATCTTATATTTTGGAAATATACATCCAGTTGTTTTTTTCCTTTAAATTTTTGGGAGCCTCCAAGGGAGTGGGGTCCTAAGCTATAGCTTGTTCAGCTCATATGTAAATCCGGCACTGGATCCCAAAGGGCCAGATTCAAATAACTCAATAGACTAGCCATCACAAGGACTCCTGCTAGTGCATTGGGGCTTCCCCCTTTCTCCTATCTTCCTCATGCCTCCCCCAAATGTGCTCTGGAGAATCAGGAGAACTCCCAGAAGAGTGGGCAGTGGGAGGAGACAGGGTGCCATTCTTTCACTACAGAAGAAGCGGGGGTCACAGCTCAAGGCACATACACTTCTGATGTGTCCAGATTTTAAAAGATTGGAAAATTCTTAGCAAAGCATCCCTCTCTGCTCTCCTTATTTCCATAGTGTCTGGTTGCCAGCCAAAAATTACGCTCTCCCGGCTAATGCTTATGCACATATGCAATGAAACACCTTTATCTCTGCTAAGATGACAACTTCTTTCAGCAGTTCCAATTAGCCTTTCACAGCACAATTTGGATAAATTAAAGCAGTTAATGGCTGATAGGTTAATTGGAAGTGCTTGACACTGAATTAAACGAGTTGCTCTTGAAAAGCATGCTAATTCCTATCACGTGTATTCCATTTAATTGCATTAAAAATGGCTATGTAATTATAAACACAGTATTTGCATTGAACTGTACATTCAACAATTTTCATCAAGTCTTATTAAAATCACTCGTTTTTTCAATATTTCTTTACATTTGCAAAGTTGAAGAGGTTTCATTTTATTTATGTATGTATTTAAACATGACACACTTGCCAAAGACATTGAAATCAAACATTTGCTTCAGTTAAACTTCATGGTACAAGGTCACCTATAAGATGGTAGAACTCAAGCTTTGATGCGAAAGGTCCCATGGTTCAATCTTTGGTATCGTCAGGTAGCAGGCTGGGAAGGGCTCCTCTCTGAATGTCTGAAAAGTGACTGCCTGCTAGTGCAAGACTGATCTAGATGGACCAGTGCTCTCAATTGGTGTAAAGCACTTTCCTGTGTTCCTGTGTTATAAAGGTAAAGGGACCCCTGACCGTTAGGTCCAGTCGCGGACGACTCTGGGGTTGCAATGCTCATCTCGCTTTACTGGCTGAGAGAGCTGGTGTACAGCTTCCGGGTCATGTGGCCAGCATGACTAAGCCGCTTCTGGCGAACCAGAGCAGCGCACAGAAACGCCGTTTACCTTCCTGCCAGAGTGGTACCTATTTATCTACTTGTACTTTGACGTGCTTTTGAACTGCTAGGTTGGCAGGAGCAGGGACCGAGCAACAGGAGCTCACCCCGTTGCGGGGATTCGAACCGCCAGCCTTCTGATCGGTAGTAAAAAAAGCTTCAAGCAGCGTCATTGTCACAGACCTTGAAACCCAATGGAATTACAGAACTGCATGTGTAGGTGTGTAGGTGGTAGTTCCAAAACTGTGGTTCGTGAATTTGTTTCTATCTGTTGATTTGAGCATGCATTGTTGTTTGGCTCTTTGTACAAAGATTCACATGAAGAATGAAGAATCACTCCAATAATACTGTCCCAGCCAGGGAGTTCAGATGGCGATTATATGATGTTTCTCCTTGCAGATCGAGACAAGTTGGTTACAGCGAAAGTTGCAAAATTATTGGCAGCTTCCAAAAAAAAAGGAAGGGCCATAATACACTGTGTTTTAAAACATATAATTTTAAATTCTCATTCAGTTTGATAATTTTATCTGCTTAATAGTGTTAATAGTTTTGTACTTGTGCACAAATAGCGATGACTGATATTTTTATTTATTTCAGTAATTTTACCTACTTATTATCCATACATGTTTGTATTTTATACCCAAATAGCAAAGGTCAATGGCTGCTGCAAATGTGTGTGTTTGTGTGTGTGTGTGTGTGTGTGTGTGTGTGACAGAGAGAGAGAGAGAGAGAGAGAGAGAGAGAGAGACTTCTGCAATTGGTTTCAAGCATCTGAGTTGTTGAGCAGTCTGTTTGTGACTGTTTCTGAGAACTTTCTTCAAAGGACAGGTGTGTTGCAATCAGCAATACTGTCCCGTTAAGCAGCATTAAATTTGTCTATAAAAGGAACTTCAACTAAAGCCTTGTAAAGCTTTTATAGAGGTCAAATGTCAGACCCAGCTGTTTTGTGGACTTCTTCCATGCCCTTGTCTCACACCATTTCTCATTAACTCCAGTAAAACATTTCTTCACTTGAAACAGAAGAGCCCAAACAATGGTGCTCTATCTTGAAAGCTGCCTGTTCTGTCTTGATGCCATTTCTCATGTTTTATACCGGGATGGAGGGAATGTGAGGCCCAGAGGTCAACACATAAGATCCATTGCTCCACCCACTTTTGCCTCTGACAGCACCCAGCACTGCCAATGCAGCCCCCAAAAGGGAATGAACTTTGCCCTCTGGAAAAGGTTCCCATTCCCTAATTTGTAAGCTGTGTGCTCTGCCCCACCCAAAATGAAAACCTCTAGTACCTGTTGGTTGCTGCTGTTGTGACTATAACATGTAGCACACTATATAGTAGCCGTGGCAACACAAAACATTTTGATATAATGGTCCCAAAAAGGGAAAGAATGCATCAAGGTAATTTCAACCCTGCTTCTGTACTCACTTTGCATTTGATTCCGCCCCTCTTTGTCCATGCAAGAACATTTATTGACAAGTGGAGTTAGCAACAGACTTCAGCCAAGCACTGCTTTGTGGCATTATGAAATGTTGGATGCATAATGGGATTACACGGCATGGGGGGGCCATGATCCCCCTTCCTCCACCTGTAACCATGGAAATGGAGTCTGCTGTACAGTCTGAGGTTCTCTCACTTCCCAATGCATCCACCCCCATGTCATTTTTTTGTCCATTTGTGAACGCCATGCAAATATGTGAACAAATGGTTTTCCCATTAGTTTCACTGAATGCCTGAACTTTCAGATTTAAACTATAGTTAAGTTTACCCAGTACAAAGGACTAGTTCACACAATTTTTTTTCTTTGCACATGGAATCCTTTCTCATCTTCTCAGTTATGTTGTATCCCTTAGTATCTTTCTTCGGGAGTGAATTTCCATTATGATCATGGGGCTTGCTCTCCAGAAAATGTGTCTCAAATTGCAGGCTTAAAGTGGTTGATGTGCTCTGGGAAAATTATGACTCCCTGTGATTACAGAGCACATATCAGTCAGTGTAAAATTGGCATATGATCTTTCTTCAAGTAAGAATTCCTTCAGTGAGCATAGGCTTCCCATGTGATTCTCTGGAAAAACAACAACAACAATAACAACCCAACCAACCAACCAACCAACCAACCAACCAACCAACCAGGACCCCTATGACCAATATCTCTTTCTGCTTCCCTATTGTACATATAGTCCATTAAAACTAACATATTGGTTTCCACCTCCTGGCTGGACAAAGTTGTCTTCACTGGTTGTTCTCTCCGTTTTCTCCTGGAGGTAGAAGCACAGGAATGTAGGAAATGGCAAGAGTAACAAATCCAGACTATCTCTGTATTTGAGGATACCAGAACACTTGGAATATAGATGCAGGTTTATGTCCTCCTCTCCCCTCTATCCATGGCTCCAGATAGTAGTACAGCCAATTCCTGAAAGTAGAAAAATTATGATACCTAGGCTGGGCTCTGGGGCAGAATCCAGAAGTGTCAAGGGGCGGAACCTGGCGCAGCAGATGATAGAGTCCAGTATGTAGCAGGCTCAAGGGGCAGAGCCACTATGCCTGGGGATAGATCCCTTAGAAAACACTATCTTCATAAGCTGTAAATCATAAGCCTTGTTAGATGGGATGCATTTATATACAGTACAGATAATTCTCATAACCAGTCCATATAATGCAAAGCTGCCCACTAACATTGGGGAAGCATAATCTAGCCTGGCGTGGCTAGACATATAACCAGTAACTCACAGTCAGATACAGCTAGCGGGGATGCAATGATAGCTAGCATGTTCCTGCAGCAGCAAATATCCAAAGTTGGACCTAATATTTTGGAAAGTAAAGAAGATTTGACAGTAAATGGGGCAAGCCAGGTATCTGTCTCCCATGTTCCATAGTTATAGAAACCTTGGCTGCAGATGCCCAAACATGTCTTTATGTGACTGCTGGCGAAGTTGGCTGCTCTGAGGAAGCTGCCTGTTGTTGACTACTGTGTGGGCTTCAGTTGTATGCATGAGAAATCACATTGCTAAATAACACCTACGCACATTGTAAATATAATTTACAATTTAATGAAAGGGCAGCAGAGTTCATGGTCTATTCCCTAGTCCACTGCACAATCCTAATGCATAAAAACATTTCGTGAAAAGAAGAGGCATAATGTCCTTTTGGCTCAGAACGGAAACAGTAGCTTCCCATGTTTTGAACTCTAAATATCTGCACAGAAGTGATGTGAACACAAATAGTCTATACTCTTAAAAAGCATGCACAATGCTAAAATTGCTCAGTCGGGCCTTAATCTAGAGTGTATAGCTATTTGTACTACTACACAAATGACAGAACCTGGGCTTGGAAGCTGACATCCTTAGAACAGCAGAGCTGCTTACTCACCTCATCTATTCTTTTCCCCCTAAAACAACAACAACAACAACAACATTTAATTCTTTTTTTAACATTGCTCTGCTCTTTCTCAATATAAATATTCATCCTTTCAGGTCCAGTTGGGACACTCAAGACGGCTAACTGCATAGAAAGAGATAAGAGGTGCATTAAAATAGCACATTTAAACACCTCATTTAAAACCAGCCAGCAACTTCAGCTTCTTCAGCCCACTAATAACACGACAGGATTTGGGGACTAAGATTGGTTCAAGCTAGTCAAGTCTCACAGCTTCCAAATGACTGGCAAAGTGATAACATCTTTGCCTGGCAGGCTTTTAGGAAGGACGCAGTGGCAGCTACTGCATGTCAAGGCAGGGGGGGCTTCAGGGGGTGGTGATTTTTTTTCAGTCCAAGGCTGCATGCCAATGGCAGGTGAGGCCAGATGCAGGAGTGGGCTTCTACTTTTGTACAGGAGGTTGCATTCAGTCGGGGATTCTATCCACACCCCAACCACACAACCCTCCATCCTGCATCCAAAAGAAACAGAGCCCATCATCACAACCCCTGATAGATGCTAGAAGAACTCATAGCTCACTCAGCTACCTATTTTCCTGTAACTACTACGTGGTGCATAGTACATGCTGGGAATCTGGGTCTGCAAGAGTAGCTCTCTGTGGGAAGTAATTCATTGGTATAGTCAAGTGCAACATTCCTTATTTCCCTAGAGTGGGAACAGGCAAGGGGACATCCAGTCAGTGTAACTTCCTGTTCCACTGGTCTGGAGTTTCTACCCCTGCATGTGACCTGGGAGATGGGTGTGGCCCTGGCTGACTCCATAAAAGAGTCAACTCATGCAGCCATTTTCTCAGTTGCTCAGTTCGTCTTGATTCTTGTTGTCTTGTTGCTGCTCTCCTGCAGCCTTTTTGTTCTATAAACGTAATTTTGCTGTCTGCTGGCTCCCAGCCAGCAGCACATGAGTTCAGTCTCCCTATGAGATGAACTCACACTGTTTCTTTATGTAACTACCAAGTAAAGCCTGCCTTTCAGAGATCAAATTGTGAACTGAAATGTAAGTAAACATTTTGCTACTTTACTCAGAAAGACTCTCACGTCTTCATTCATTTAAGAGGGATCAAAGGGGACACCAGAAAATAATCTTAACTAAGAGAGTCAAACGAATCTGCAAACTGGCTTCCAGCTATATTGAGGGGAATCTGCTCTGCTACATCACTTACTAGCATGAGTGAAGGAAGGATAATATTTATTCAATATATCCTTTCCTACAATCCTTTAAATTCCCACACTCTCTTTGCTGCTCAGACCAGCAAGGAGACCTGTGCCCTGGCTCCCACCACAAAGCTGATAACAGAGGCATTTGCTTGCAAGTAAACTTTTATTATAGCAGTCTAATTTCTGCAGACTCCGCAGCTAGGAAGGAGCAGAATCTAGTCTAGGTACCCTTCCAAGGCACAGGAATAGCAACAATAAATCTAGTCCAATAGCAAAGGTCAAGGTTCAAGAGCCCGAGAATAAGATTTCTAAGACTCCATGGAAGCTGTGACGTTGTTCTAACAAGATCCTCCACTTTCCTGTCCAGCTTTTCAGCAGAGGCAAAGAAGACTCAGCCAATGGGGGATATCCCTGTCCCTGTGAGCATTCCTGGCCTGGAGGTGGTGCTTCTCTGAGGATGATGGTTCTCCTCTGTTTTCTTGATGCAGTGCCTCTTCCTGGGAGAGACTGCTGGGTGTGTCTCCTCCTCAGAGCTCTTCTGCTCTGTCACAGCAGGTTGTGCCCCTGAACCTCCATCATCTTCCACAGGCTAGGAAGAGGCAGCCACTGGGTCTCCTGCCTTGTCAGATCTAGGTGCATCTGGGGTCAGGGTGGGGCTTCATCAGATGGGCTCTGCTGCATATTCTTTTTCCTCCTCCCATTCCAAGTTCTCATCCTCAGAAGCCCCCCACTCCTAATTGGAATTTGAGGGTTTAAGGGGAACTATGACAGCCAGTCCTGGAATTCTTCTCGGATCCATGGAGCGTCAGATAGCCTGGTCTGGCATGTACGTTCAAAAAGGCTGCTGCCTTGGACAGTGTGGCTACCTTTCTTGCAATATCCTATTTAGACAAAGCTGGAGGGTGAGCCAAGTTAGTATGAAGCTCTCTTAGTATGAGTTAACTCCCTGAATGTTAGCCATTGAGTCACAGTTTCAAGACCTGCCATAGGCCCAATTGCTGACAATTAGGGCAGGGTCCTTCTGGGATGAAGACTAGTGTCTAGTTGGGATTGCTTTTTAATGAAGGCCAGTTTTGGAGGATACCTGCTCAGTACTTCTGGCTCCCCTATGCTGCTTCTGGCTGCTGGCTTCAGGAATATATTTGGGCTTTATGTGTGTCTGACCCTTGAATGGTTGCTGTTGTACTGAAAAGGCCAAAGGGGGCAGTGAGTGACTCCGCAGAGGCTTCCCTCTGTTCTCTTTAATGTCACCTTAAAGAATATGCCCAGTGCAAAATGGTGTGGAACATTCATAAATTAACACAGGTCAAGTAATTATGCAAATAAAGGTTACAACGACTAGAAAAGAAAGGAAAAGAAGACCTGCTCCAGTTCCTTCAGGGGTGCAAGGTTAACTTAAAGCTTGTTTAACTTAGACTTCCTGGTTATATTGATTGGCGAGAAGTGGAAGACTTTGGACAGGGGCTGCCTGCCTGCAGAGTTCCATGAAGATCACTCCACCCTGGGAGAAATGGTTGGATTAAGGGGAGGGGGGTTGCTACCACTCTTTTCAGGACTCTGTAACAGTGGCGGACTTTGGGCTCTCAGCAGTGCCCTGTGCAACGCTAAAATGTGGCACACACCCCACCTCTTGTGCTCCATTCTACAGCATTGTGGTGGCGGCATAGCTGTCAACCCTCCCTGCTGTTTCCCAATGCTATAATAAGGGAATCTCCCACAAAAACAGGGAAAGGTTGACAGGTGGCGCCAACAGTACGGTGCTCAAGGTGACCATACTGGTTGCGCAGCGCTACCCTAAAACCACCTCTGCTCCACCATTCCCATGACCCTTTCATAAGACAAGGGTCTCTCACCCCTGCACTTCTGTTGAAAAAGCAAGCCCATTTGAACTGCTTCATTTGGGGTCATCCTGGCTTGACTCGGCTGCCCTGGCTACCCCCACTTGGGATGCTGCCTCCTGCCACTTGCTAAGCTTGACTGGGGTGGTAGGGGAGCACTCCCTGTTTTCATTGCCATCACTGCCTTCCCAGCTTTTCACCATAGGCTGTGGTCTGGTTCTCCAGTAAGTAGGAAGTCGAGCCCCTCACATGTGGGAAGCAAGTGCATGAAATCTCCCCTTGCAGTGAGATGCATGTCTCTTACCTGCACATCTGACACCAAGAACATAGAACTTCTTCTGCCGGTTGCTCTGAAGATGCACCTCTTTACCTTTGAAAGCTGAAGAATTGATTTTGGTGTCCTCCCCTGCAATGTGCTTTCTGCATTACTGATTTGGGTGTCATGGGTGGGGTTGTTTAACTGTTTTAATTTTTGTTTGTATATGCTGTAACCTTTGGGACTGAGCAGCAAGTTAAAAACCACAAATAAGAATAACAACAGCTCACACCTATCTCTACAGGGAGACTCATATTCCAGCTCCCATTGTAAAACAGGATGCATGGTCACGCTTAGAATCCTGGAAACTGCTCATTTCCTGGGGAGTCAAATAGGTTAATAACAGCAGGGAGCTGCTGGAGAAAGACCTTGCAGCCAGGCTTACAGAGCCCCAAACAGCCTTCTAGCCAGATATTTTCTCCTTAAGAAATGTGTTTGTGTGTGCTTCTAGCCACAAAATAGCCCACAATGCAGCAGTTGCTTGGGTCACCAACTTCCCTGTTTTCTGCTTAAAAGGCCAAACCATTAGTGAGGCCTTATGGTGGTTTGCCTGACATTTGCAGTAATTGATAAGGTCTTACATTCCACATAAATTTCATAAGAGCCTTACTTAGAAATTATAATGGGTGGTGGCGGGGCGGGGGGGGGCAGGGGCAACCATGAAGCAGCAACAAATCAGGAAGCAATTTGGAAGTGGGGGAAAGACCATATGGGAACTATTCGCTGTTCAGTAGTGCTGCAGGCTTATATTTTGGATGTTTATCACCACCCCCATAGAAGCATGATGAGATTGTAATGGGAAACGGCGTTTCAGGTGTTCCTTTAGGTCAGATGCTCAGGCACAGTGCGACAAACATAAAGATTCTTATTTTCTCCAAAGCTGCATATAGGTTCACCAGAGCCTTTAGTGAAACAGGAAAGGTTAACCTTATGCAGATGGAGAGAATGGAAGAGGGAAGCTATCAAACGTTGCCTGTGAATTTGTCTAATCCCCATCTAAGCCATTTAAGGGAGTGGTCATTATGACACTATGTGCTATTGCCACACTTCTGCCTTTCCTGAAACTTTCGTCTGCCCCACCAAATAGCTTATTGTTTAAAATAGTTTAAAGGGCCTTGTTACAAATCCTTATATTGCTGTTTTATATTTTAACCTTGAATGAGCAGAAGAAGAGGGCTATGGACCTTGGGCCATTGCATTGAAAGTGCAAAAGCAGATGTACCCATGTTTACACTCTCCAATAGCTATCTTATGCAACATTTGAAGCCATCCATCTGCAACAGTGGCAGGCAACCTCAGGCTCAGGGGCCCTATGTGCCCCTCCATGCCTAGATATCCAACCCTCCATAGGCCACACCCCCTACACCAGGCCACACCCTCCTTGACTGCTTTTGCCTGGCTTATTTGGAAGGAGATATATATGGGGGGGGGGTTGTAAATCTATCATTTTTGCCTGGCACAAAGGTAAGATTCAAATCTACTGCTCTGTCCACTTTTGCACATGGCCCCACCCCCTACTAGTATGTGGCCCCCATAAGGTTCCCAATGAGGGAATTCGGCCCTCAGGCTCAGAAATATTCACCAGTCTTAATCTGTGGAATCTAAAGGAACTCTGTCTTCCAGCCGCCAAAGCTTCTAACAATGTGACTCCCTGTGGCTCCTTCAGCTAAAAAATGTCATTTTGCAGTAAAATCAAATGTAACAACACCAGCTTCAAATTTTGTACTATTTTCCAATGTAAGCACTCCATATTGAGTAATAGGAATGCAGAGAAATAAAATAAGCCATACATCTATTCAAGCAATCAATGTGTGTTCAGGGCAACAAATTGGAAAATGCGAGTATTCCAATCTGTAAAGAACGGATAAGCCGGGTTTGGAAAACAGCACAATCAGCTGAGTAAAGTGAAACTGTTGAACTGAGGGGTGGGAATGAGAGAGGGAAGGCAGAAGAAAACATGCTTTATGGCTGAGTTTATAAAATGTTCATATTTGTGATAAGTGGAATAAAAATGCAATGCATAAGAATTTAGGAATGCAGCAGAGTCTTATTCAGAGCAGATCCGTTGAAATCAACAAATTTAATTCCGCCATGCAGTTTAGTCAGATGCAGCCCATATACATGTATATGGACACATTTTTCCAACAAGAAAAGTGGTGGTGAGGAGAATACGTCTCCAGGGAAGTGAAAGTCTAAAAACCTGGCCCTTCTAATTCTGCATCTATGCTAAACCATTCAGTGACAGATATTGTCAGTGCTCTGCCAATTAATTTTTAGACCTAGTTTTTGGAAATCAGTGTATAGCCAGAAAACTTTCAAATCACTGAGGCTTTTTCATTTTTGTGACAATGTGGTTATTGAATGACTCCGTCCTTTCTATAGATGGATTAATGGTGGGAGAGAAACACAATACAGCAGATTGGAGAGTGGGAATCCCTCGATATATTGCACACAATTGTGAAACACAAAGGGTGCAGAAAGCAAGCTTGCGTTGGGCAATGTAAGGCTGCATTTGGCTGTGGCAGGGCAGCATCCAAGTATGCAATTGAACCAGTATCCTCTCATTGAGTTATTTTGTTTAGGATATTTATAACCCACCCTACCTCAGATGGTCCCAGCAGGGCAGGAATGCATGCATCTTTAAACCAACAAGAGCAACAGCTTTCAAATCCAACACACATAAAAAACATTTTTAAAACAGTGGTTAAAACAGTTGACACCAGCACTTGTGGAAGAAGGACTTCTTAAAGCTGTCAAAATTGAGCAGCTCTCAACAATAAACCTCATAGCTGTAGGGCAGCAGAGCAAATTATCCAGTGCAGAACCCAGACATGAACCAACGTAATATGAAATAACTAGAATGATGGGAGCATCAAATATTGCTGGTTTCCCTGCCTTTCACAAATACTCTTGGACTTCAATTTCCATCCTCGGGTTTTTGAAAGTTTACATTAATCTACCTTCCGAGATAGGGGTAAGAACTGTCAAGGACTTGGCACAATTGCAGTGCAATGTGACTGCTTCATACGATCGCTGCAGTAGTGCTTTCAGAACACAGCTTAATTTATGATGGATTCTCTGCTCAAAATCTCACCTCTGCCAACAGATAGACGCTTATCTTTTCTTTTTTAGGTGACATAGGCTTTGATATTTTCCTTGTTTCTCAATTTTACTGTGCTGTTCTTATCAAGCAAGCACATAACCACTGATTTGATTCAGTGTGTTCAGGCACTGCAACATGACACTCCAAGAACAAATATCCCGATCTAATTGTATTTGGCATATTATTTGTGGATGCCAGAACCTCGTGGCTCTTCTCCCTACTGACAGGATAACTATGGAGCTTGATTGTTCATTACCATAAAAAACAGATGGTGTTTTCGCCTCTGCTTGAAGCATCACAAGTAGCTTTCCTTTGTAGATGATTTGGAATTGACCCCCACAGTAAGTTGTTCCTACATGCTTCTCTCTCTCTCTCCACACACACACACAGAGAGAGAGAGAGAGAGAGAGAGAGAGAGAGAGAGAGAGGACAGACAGACAGACAGACAGACAGACAGACAGACAGACAGAGATCTAACCAGGCACCATGAAACAGAAGCCTACTCTTTTAGAAGGCAACACACATCTCAAGAGAAGTCACACTAACTAACAACTGAGGCAGCATGCACATTATACATTTAATGCAGTGCCATACCACTATAAACAGTACAGTCGTACCTTGGATGCCAAACGCCTTGTAAGTCAAACGTTTTGGCTCCTGAACACCGCAAACCTGGAAGTGAGTGTTCTAGTTTGCGAACGTTCTTTAGAACCTGAACATCCGACACAGCTTCTCCAGCTTCCGATTGGCCGCAGGAGCTTTCTGCAGCCAATCGGAAGCCACACCTTGGTTTCCGAACATTTTGGAAGTCAAACGGAATGGATTCTGTTTGACGACTGTAATGCCTTTCCCCCAAGGAATCTGGGGAACTGCAGTTTGCTAAGGGTATTATTGTTAGGAGACCCCAGGCCAGTATCCTGAGTGGTTTGACAGTAAACCTCTCTTCCCAGGGAACTCTGGAAATTGTAGCTCTGTGAAGGGAGTATGGTTCTCCTGAACATCTCCCAGGCAGGTCCTCTCAGAGATCTAACAGGCATGGGCAACTTTTAGCTTTTGAAGGCCCTGGACAGAGTAAAACTAAAATGACAACACTAAAAACAAAACAAGGCACCAAAAATAGAGGGAGACATGATCTGAATGTGTGTGTGTACCCTCACTCTAACAAATGCTTTTTTATCCATTTCTAGTTGACAAGAGTGTCACATTTTGGTCTGATGTGTGTACAAACAATTGTGAAGCTTATGAAATGCTGGAAAATGAACAAGTGTCCAGCTCCATCCTCAACATTCCTAGATGCACCAGGTGTATCTGCTCGAACCCTGACCTTCTTGGAAAATCTGAAAAGAGACAGAGGGCTCACCTACACATCCACTTGTCCTGTGCATTCTAGGCACAAGTCTGCATGGGAAATGCATCCGGAAGACAAAAATGTATCGAGGAGTTAGTGATCTAACACGGAGCCCTTCCTGCCTCTGTTCCTCCCCCCTCCCTTGTTCTTTTTAAAGTTTTTTGATGGTGTGAGAACAGCCTTAGATGTATTGAGAATGTTGGGAGAAGGTAAAGCTCCTCCACACAGCTGCCTCATCAATTGTGGAGGATAATGCTGGGTACCTTCTTTGATGTTGGACATAGTTTTGAGAAAGTGAGGCATTGGGAGGGGGTGGCTAATGGATGATCTGCACGTAGCCAGTCTTGAAAGCCACATAGGCTATCCATAAAATCAGATGGTTTGGGCAGAGTTTCTTTGAAGCTTGAGCATGGACTGATAGGCTGCAGGGCCCTGCAAACTGAGGCTACCTTTGGGAGTCGTTTCGCCGCTTCTTGCTTCCAAGTGGCAGATTGAAATGCTTGCATTGTATGTATACATTGCTTGCTGTTTTAGAATGAAACCTTTACTGTAATCTTCTCACTCCCTTGTGTATTTTGTATCGCTTCTGAATCTCATTTTAAAAGAACTACCTTGAATTTGGCAAGACAAAGTCCAAGCGGTTTTGTCTTTGCCCTGCCACCTTTCCCTTGGAAAATGCGCTGCTAAATTGGAAGAAATAGAACTCCCTGGAAAACCCGGTTGCTATTTTCTCTAATTCAGTGCCAAACCACAGGTTTCCCTAGGGGAAAGCGGTGAGGCAAATGGAAGCGTGAATGCGCCCCTGTAAGTGCATTTGGCTGAATGCACTTAAAAGCTTCCTTGCAATTGAGAACCCCCAATAAGGCAGGTTTGCTGATTGCAAGGATGCCTTCATGTGCTTGCAAGCCCTCTTTAGGCCTTCCAGCTCAATGGGTGAAGGTTTGGGACTAGTTGCCATACCCAGGGGTGGAGCTACCTGCCCCGGCACCTAGAGGGGCACGGGAGCGGGGCTAACCAGCCCACGGGGCGGGGCTAACCACCCACACAGTGAGCGTGGGGAGGGTCACTGCTTGCCGTCAGTGCAGCGAGCTTCCCTAGCTGCCTGCCACCCGCACGGCGAGCGCCTGCAGCAGCATTTTCCCTAGTGGCCTGTTGCCCATGCAGTGAGAGTCCGGGGCTCCGCCCACGCAGCAAGTGGGGTGTGTGTGTGGCGCGCCGATGTCACCCACCCTCACAGCTGACATCCAGTGTGCATCGCACCCCCCCACACACACACTCGCCTTCCTCTGTCAGTGGGTATACCTGCTGCCAACCGCTGCCCTCAATTTAAGTCTCCATGCATTCTGTAGAACACTTGAATATAGCCAGAGCCCAGACTGGGGTGTGCTATGGGCAGTAAGGGCAGATGAAACTATATTGATCTTCCCACATCATCCTGCCTCACCACGAGAAGAGCTAGTTATGCATAATTTTAAAATAAATAAATGACACCTACATTGTCATCATATACGGTATGCTGCAAGGAACCTGTATGTATTGTTGTATGTGAGTTATTATGATTCTGTTGCTGGCCTTGGATACATACCTGTTCCAGTTGTAAACCTTTCTCCTCAGCAGAAGGAAATAATATCTAGGTCAGAGATCTCATTATTTCCTTCTGCTGAGACCCTGTGACTGTTCTGTGTGGCGATTTTATGTTTTATTTTTGTATTTTAACTTGTGGCACCATTTGCCAAAGGGCAAAATATAAATAATTTAAATAAATAAATAGATGCCTGTTGGGGAGCATGAAGCAATGGAAAAGCAAGAGAACAGGCAGAGGTTGGCACAGATGGATGAGAACAGGCACAGATTCCCCCAATAATAATAATAATAATAATAATAATAATAATAATAATAATCTGCCCTGACTCTAAGAAAATGTTGATTGAAAACAAACAAAACAGCATATGGTGGACTGGCATTATATGCAGCAGAGTAATATTTCCAAGATGTCTAGTTTGATTTTCCGTTACTTACTTATTAGGCAGGTTGCACTCCTGGGACAAGCAGGTTTATTTACAAGAACACATTGTAAAGTTTACCAAAATCCCATGGTTCTAGTAAGACTGAACTGGAATATTGATTTTATTTTTATTTCATTTTATGGAATTAATAAGCAGCAATAGCAAAAGTTCAAGAACTGCAGCTGTTATGGGTGTTTTTTGCTCAGCTTCTTCATGGCAAGACTACCAAAAGCACCAGGACTAGCTGTTAATAAAAGGCCAGAAGCTGGTCTGAGGGGGCACTCAGTAAAGTCGTGTCCTCTGTTAAAGGTCCTGGTGGGTTTACCTGGCTGCTTCAACAGTGCTGTAACAGTGGTGGGTGTCTGGATCTTGCTACACATTCAATTTCTCACTGTGCCCAAAAAGAATTTCACACTGGCATCAAATTTTAGCCTCACACAGGGTGTCATATTATGAAAGATTACCAAAGTCTGCCCCTGCCAAGAGCAACACTAGATCCTGTACTGGATCCAGTTGCTTGGCACTACTTGGCCAACCTAGGAAATAACAGGGGGCATTGCTGGTATCAGCAGGACTGACATTGGCCCTGTATGAGCTAAGAAGAAGTCTCCTGTCCTTTCCTTCCAACATAACTGGATCTCTGCTGCCAGAAGTGTCTCTACAATGCAGTGGTGGTGCCTCTTCCCCAGTGTCAATTCCCATCATTATCTCCTCAGTGCCTAATACTATATCACACATTAAGTCTCATCTGCACTATACAAAACAATATAAAATAAAAAAAATCCTTCCAGTAGCACCTTAGAGTGTGGTACATTTATGGTACCACACCGCTTGAAACAGGCATGGCTTCCCCCAGAGAATCCTGGGAACTCTAGTTTATTCAGGGTTGTACCATTCACCTCACAGAGCTACAGTTCCCAGAGTGCTTTAACTATAAATCCCTGCACAGTTCTGTGAGGGCGATAGAAGTCTCCTAGCAACTCTCAGGAATCATAACAAATTAATTTCCAAGATTCTTTGGGGAAGCCATAACTGTTTAAAGTGGCATAAACCAGTTTAAACATATAATCCTGCTCAAACATATGGACCAGATGGGGCCTTAATTTCACTTGACACCACAGCCTTCAATGCTAACTAAATGGATGATCAACAACAATCTCATTTAAGCTTCTACAATTATCCAAATATTTCATGAAAAAGCTGGTGCTCAGTGGTTTGGAGGCATGTGCTGCTAGACATCATTTATGCTTCTCACCTTTGATATTTGTCTTCAACATAGTGAAGCAATAGGGCTGAGACTAAATAACTTAGTTTGGAATCCAATTTTTTTAATTGCATAGGAAAGCCTCAGAGCACCATATTACGGTCCTAATAACAGGATGCTTTAACACATGCTCCTCGCAGCCAATAGTTAATTAATTACTCAGTTTATTGATTGCTCCCAATCAGTACTGGTGCAAATCTACTGTTTTATGTTCTGTTTCCAGATTTGTCTCTCCTTTGTGAAATTGCTTCCTGCCCTTCTAGCTGGGAGCTATGATAGCTGGTGGGCATCAACAAGCTCAAGTGCTAGGCAGCTCCTGGGAGAATGTAGGGCCAGAGAAACCCTGTATCTTGATCCTATTGGTTTCACATCCTCATTTTTTCCTACTCTGTGCATGTGTTAGAAACATGCAGACAGGGTCCCATGGAAGATGGGGCTTTGGTTCAAATAAAAATCAAAAATTCTTTCCAGTAGCACCTTAGAGACCAACTGAGTTTGTTCCTGGTATGAGCTTTCGTGTGCATGAAGTGTGCATGCACACGAAAGCTCATACCAGGAACAAACTCAGTTGGTCTCTAAGGTGCTACTGGAAAGAATTTTTGATTTTGTTTCAAATAAAAATGTCACCTTACATATTAGCCCTGAAGAATTTCTGGCGAACCAGAGCAGTGCACGGAAACGCCGCTTATCTTCCCGCCGGAGCAGTACCTATTTGTCTACTTGCACTTTGACGAGCTTTCGAACTGCTAGGTTGGCAGGAGCAGGGACCGAGCAACGGGAGCTTGCCCCGTTGTGGGGATTCAAACCACCGACCTTCTGATCGGCAAGTCCTAGGCTCTGTGGTTTAACCCACAGTGCCACCCGCGTCCCTGATGTTCACTTAGGTTGAGCATATAGATCACTTGATTTCTCAGCATTTTGGACAGGGCTGGCCCTGCTGTCAAGCAGAGTGAAGCAACCATCACAGGCAACAGATGCTGAGGGGCAGAAAGCAAACAAGACTATGTGAGGCATGTAGCCTGAGTCGTGCTTTCTAAGCCACTCTGTTTCCCTCAGGTGTGGAGGACTCTGCCCCATCACCAATTCTGAAGTCATTTGTTCAACTTTTGAACATGGAATGTGAGAAGCTCAGACTTGTCCTGGACTTTGATGAAACACAGTTGAGTATGTGAACTATTGAAAAGCATTACATTTTAGTTGCTCTGATGCCTGATCTTCAGTGGCTGATTCACACACATGTAAGGCGTCAAGTGAGCAAAATTCACCTGTGAAGCAACCCTCAGCAGTACATCATTAAATTAGAAAAAGCAATCCAGTGTGTCTTATGTTAGCATTGCATTGTCTTGTCTTCCAAAAAAAGACAAAATGCCTTTGTCTTGAGAACCCATGACTATTAATCATTTTGGGTTTACAGGCTCAAATATCGCAATCTGGATCCAGCTTTATGCAGTTGCTTGCCATCTCCCCCTTTTTTAAAAACCTCGAGGAACAAAGCAGAGAGATAAAGACATTCAGGTCTGACCTTTAATGATGTGAGCCTTGGCATATGGTTCATTTAAAGTAAGAGTGGTGGTATCTAAAAAGTCAGCCCTGGGTAGACCAGGCCATCTGCCAGTGGCTTTTAGGCAAATCAATTATCAAAAAGAGAAAAATATGCAGCAGAGTGCTTTCCCTCCACTTGTAGTGCTCTGCTTTTATCTTCTATGTTTTCAGCTTATGGTTGAGTGGAGAGGAGGCATTTTCCACACTCAAGCAATGGCCTTGAGATCTAATTAACTTGCTGGCAATAATAACCAGCAGTCTGTTCTCTCCCCCCCCCCCGCCCCACTGCTGCCTGACAACATGATTCAGTTGCATCAATTTGCTCCCAACAATTTTCAAGGCCATGAATCTCAGTTGATATCGACTGCAGCCAGTTTGAACTCTCCGCTGAGTTTGTTATGTTCAACAGATAGTAATTGCAAAAAAACAAGCATACCCCCTTCATGGCTCACCTTGTGATGGGCCACCTAGTTCCACCTTGCCATAACACGTGTGTGTGTGTGTGTGTGTGTGTGTGTGTGTCTGTCTCCCTGGTTTTTTCCCAGCTGGAACTCACTGGAACTCAGTTCCAGCACCTCTCAGGTGGGCACCACTGCCATTCTAAGAGAACGAGGGAGGTGTTCATGATGAGTTCTGGCACCTCTTTTTCTCGAAAAATAGCAGTGCCAGTGTATCACAGCCATCTCCCATCTTTATAGAATAAGGACCAGGGATAATGGAAGTTGGCATCCATCAACATCTTGAGGGCTCCAGGCTCCCCATACCCGATTTAAGAGCACTGTTTGTTTGTTTGTTTGTTTGTTTGTTTGTTTGTTTAATTGTACATTCGTATCCCACCTTTCCTCCAAGAAGCTAAAGGTGGCATACATAGTTCTCCTCCTCATCTTATCCTCACAACAACTCTAAAAGGTAGATTAGGTGGAGAGGTGGTGACTGGCTCAAGGTGTTTGAACCCTTGTTTCTCAGGTCTTATTCCAACACTCTTTAACCACACCACCACTGGACATTTTAAGAGTTTGAAAGCATATGGGCACGAGAGCTTTAGCAGAGCAATGTGAAAACAGCACACAAGAAACAGAAAAAGTTATAAGGTGAAATGGCAGGTTGTAATGGACCAGCTTTCTGAACGTGCAAGATAGCAATTCGCTAGATAAATTATGCCAGCAGGTGAGAGCTCATTACAGGCAGGTACGCTCTGCAGCATGGCATATGGCTTATCAATTTCATAGCATCCATCTCTTTAGTAGAACAAATGCTGCTTCCATGGCTGCAGCATAATGGTCCATGAGAATGCACTCCACAAGAAATGAAGACATTTCAGTGAATTGCGGTTTATTGGTTCTCCCTCCCAAATTTAAATGAGAACCATGACTTACCGTGGGGATCCCTTACCCTGGCATTCCTGGAGAGGGGGCAGTTAGGGCACAACTGAAGTCAACTTAAATTAGGCACCTTGACCCTTGTCGTGCACAATAGACTACCCAAATGGATTACCAGCTGCTGCCACCTCCTGAATTTATTTTATTTTTATGCCATTTTATATCCTGCCTTTCTGGTGCCTATGCTGACAGCAATTAAAACCAACCATAAACTATTGTGCAATTACAAAAAAAACACAATATAATAAAATCAAGGACAATGCTGCCTAATAAAACAAAAAACATCAGATCAAATACTATCTAACCCATAAAATAAATGTCTGGGTACAGAGAACGTTTTCACCTCACAGCAAAACACCATAAGAGAGAGGGGCACCTTAGCATCCCATGGTGTAGAGTCCCACTGTGGCGATCACACAGGGCCCCCGGTCGTTCCACGGACTATTGACCCTGTGCCACCACTATTCCGCTGCCACCAACCAGGATCCCCCTGGTAAACACCGAGTCTCAGTCAGGGTTTAAGTTAAACAAAGAATATCAAGAGTTTATTTTCACACACCAACAAGCTTTCGATATTAAATACACTATTACACTTTATCCTCTCAGTCTCATTTTCTGCCTTTAGCTCACTCTAACTCCTCTACCTCCCCACCACAAAGTTCCACACACCAACCCTCACAACCACCAACACCAACTGCCCACCGCTAACTCCAACTGCTACTTTTAACTGAACTAACTCCCCCCACCCCCCGGACTGAGTATTAAAGGCAAAAAGCTCCACCTCCAACTTCCTATTGGACAGCTTGTTAACCCTTTTGTCTCCACCTGCACAATCCTATTCAGAAGGAATGGCCAACGCCACACCCACAAATTAGGGACAGCCACAGAGTAGGCCCTTTCTGCAGCCCTCATCAGCCAAACCTCCATCATAGATGGAACATACAGAAGGGTCCTTCAGATCTTAGGGCATAGCTAGCATGGTATCTTGACCCTTGTTGTAGTAGGAAAAACCCTTGAACTAATACCCATTGTATTGAGAGAAAAAAGACACAGGTTAGTAGGTCAGGGAGCGGAGCCTGGTGGCTTTCCTGGGTCGCAACTTTGTAACATGCAATGGTTGATAGTCTTGAGTCAAGGAACCTGTTAAAACCTTACATGTGTGTCTGGCCCACTACCACCTTAGAATAAGACAAGAACCTGCTCTGCAACAGGCTATGGGCCCAGGCACACCAGGAATCTCCAGGAGATCCCAGAATAACCTTGTAAGGACTTGTAGCTGCCTGAAAGAAGGGAAGATTATTATGAAATTCCCAGAAAGCCCTGCTGACTGGTAGGAGATATGATGACAATCTTCAAATATATCAAGAGTTGTCACATGGAAGAGGGAACAAGCTTGTTTTCTCCTGCTCCAAAGGGTAGGCCTCGAACTGATGGCTTCAAGTTACAAGAAAGGAGAAGGAGAAAACTTTCTGAAAACAAGAGCTGTTAAACAGTGGAATGGTCTCCCTTGGGAGGCTGTGAACTCTCCTTCCTTGAAGGCTTGTAAGCAGAGGTTGGATGGCCACCTGTCATGGATGCTTTAGCTGAGATTCCTGCATTACAGGGGGTTGGACTAGATGGCCCTTGGGATCCCTCCCAACTCTACAATTCTATGGTTCTATTATTCTATGACTGCAATTATGCTAAACTGGAATTCCCAAAGTCTTTCTCAAAAGAAAACAGAGTGAAGAATGAGGAGAAGGAGAAAGCATGACCAGCAACTCACAAGTTTTCAGTGGGCAAGTTGAATAATTAGAATTTTTAATTGTGGAAATTTAAAGTTGAAATACTGTTTTCCCAAAGACCCCTACAAATGGGACAAGAAAGAGAGACAAGCAAAGGCAACATATAGCTAGTCAACTATTCCACATAAGAAATGAGGCCACAGGTTAGCATATCTGGGAAAGAGGCCTGAGTGGCTTTCTTCATTTCCCCTTCGCCTTCCTTGCTTGCTTCTGTCTGTAACACCTTACAGTTGATCCTCTTGAGTAAAGCAACCTTTTTAAACCTTACAGCTGTGTCTGCCTTCCTTGGACTAAGACGGAGAACCTGCTTTGCAACACACCTTAGCTTTAAAGTAAATAGGACTCTACTATTCTCTTGGGTAATAGTTCCAAAGCAGAGATGTAGGGTGAAATAAATCAGGCTGTTCATACCGTTCTAGGATCACACCTGCTGTACTTTTGCCAAACCATTATTAATAAAATATACAGAACGTACCACCACGATAAACGAGAAAAGTTTGTTCTGACTTCTGAACTTGTTGTTGTTCCTAGATAGACAGGCAAAGTCTTCTGCTTGATCTACTTTTGGCAGCAATAGCTGAGTTTGGAATTGGCCTCTCTCTCTGGCCTCCTGGCAGATGAGCAGCATGACCCATGCACAGGACTGGGAGAAGTATTTATGGATTGTCACTTGTGAAATTGTTGCAGTCAGATCTGCTTCAGGGTGTTGGCAGAGGTGAAAGGAAGGTCAACCTTGATTGCCCACTCAAGTTGGCACAAAGGCAGGCAGGAACACAGGGTAGGGTGAGGGAGCTTGGAGTGAAACAAAGGGTCAAACTTGCACATTTTCTGTCAATTAACCCATAACTTCCCAACTTCCCACAAAGCTAGCATCTGGTCTACCAAAAAAACCAAAACAACAACCCTGACAGCATTAACCATAACTTACCCAGTTCGTCCATCCACCTCCATCTATGTGCTCTGCAAAGAATGTCTTCCTTTCTCACGTTTCATTGGATGACCCATATTCTAGTGGCTTGGTCTCCCAAAGCCTTTCTGCCATTGTACACGTCTCTAAGATCTAACCATCTTAACCAACCGCAGTCAAGGACCCCTGGCTTACCCTACTCCTCTGTGACTGTAGTGCAATTCATCTAGTCACTGCCAGAAACCACAAACTCTCCTAGTGCATTGCTATGTATCTGTTTATAGATTTGTCATGGATACAGACACACACATACATACACACGTACAGCTATACACATCAACATAACAAATGCAGGTTTGCATTAATAACATGGCAGCTAAAAGCAGATTCACACATGACATTTCTGAATTTGAAAACTCTCCCCTATCCACACAGACACACACACACACACACACACACACACACACACACACACATTGTCAACATACCTCAGCATGCCACACTGCCACATTACTATGTGGAGGTGATTTCACAAGAGCCTGGTAGCTTAATGAAAAATGGTAGTGTAGACTCTAATCAGCTTTACCGTGATACAAATATTCCATTTATTTACATCTATAGTATACAATTCTCAATTGCCAGTAACAGTTAGTGCTTGAGGATTGCTCCAGATGAACTATTTCTTGGTAATCCATCCTTAGAGTACCCAAAATGAGGTGAGGATTTTAAATATAATCTGAGCTCCAGATGCATGTTGAGTATCTTCTTCCATAGAAGAGACATCTGAAAGAAATTATGATCCCTTTATTGTCCTAGGGATTTGCTCACATAACATGATGGATTTTCACATGGAATAAAAAGGGAGGGGACTGAGGTATCTTATTTCAAGAATTCCCAAGAAAACAGCACAGCCAGCTATGTGCTGACTGACACAATGTAGCTCATTATAATCAGAGTTACATCTAAATCAGTATAACTAATTATGAAAATTATCTCCATGGATTTTCCCCCTGATTAAACCCACACAGTGTTTCTTCTTTTCTGAACATATTTTGCCACATGCCTTCACTTCAAATCTGCTGCGGTAATGTCACAGTCTGATTTTTTAAAATGCAAAACTGAACTCCCAAACAGGACTTCTGAGCACATGCACAGTGTGATTTTCCACCACCAACAATCACAGTCAGTAGTCATTCAGTGTAAGAAGTCAGAAACTATGTGTGATATCCAGTGTTAATCAATCATAGAGTAGACCCACTGAAAGCAGACTTTATTTCAGTGGGTCTCGTTTGGGTATGAATTAGTTAGATATCACTCTATCTATGCCATCAAGATACTCTTGAGCCACTGTGATACCACATTCCAATAATACACATCGTGAAAGAGTGTCTGGGTTTTTGAGGGAAGGTGTGTGTGAGGGGGAGAGAATGATAGAAGAAAACACCTATGAGAACACAATCATTCTAATGCAATCAGGTCTCTGTTTATCCCTCATTTCAAGCTGCTGTCTTTGATTTAATACCATTGAAGCTGTGAAACATGATGCTGTGCATGTTTATTCAAATGTCTTCACACATTCAATGAGGCTTTTCCCCAAGTTAGGTGATGTCAGCTGTGAGGAATTCTCTCCCTCCCCTGATGGCACCAAGAAGCAGGGAGGAAACAAGAAAGTTCTTACTTTTGATTTATTTCAGTATCACGTTGAAAGACAAGTAATCCTGTCATTCCTCCTTGATGGCGTTGCTCGCACTGAGCTCCTCCCCCTTCCCTCTTAACAACAACATCTTCCTCTACGGCTTCCATCCATGGTCAATGGCCTCTGTGCCCTTTGTTCTTGCACACGTAATGAACACCAAGTTTTGGGAGAAGGGGGGTCAGTTATGCTGTCCAGTGACATGTCAGCTAGCTGCTCTGCCTCCCCTACTCCTTCTCCTAACACCTCATAACACTGCTGTTCACCTGTCTCTGAGCTATTATCTTCCTCAAAGCTCTGCTGTAATTCGAGACTGCCTCCCTCTTCTCTGAGAGTTACAGGGGAAGGGGGGGCAACCTCCACCATTCCTCTTCCTCTTCAATCCAGTCCCTGACAGGTGAATAGCTAATAATTTATATCCTACTTTTCTATTACCTGGATAATTTTAAAAGAGGTTTAGACAAATTCATGGAAGATAAGGCAATCAATGGGTACTGTTAGCTGTACTGGAATCTCTACAAGGCAACATGATTCAAAGTGCAGAACCCTGAATCACTTAGTGGCACCTTAGTCATCCAGATATTTTGAAAAATGCTGCAGTCATTTTTGAAAGCAAAAGCAATGTCTCTAAGCTTTCCATAACACCAGGGTGGGCTAACGGTGAGAAGAGGAGAGCAAATACAGAGTGGGGAGAGGACATAGAGGAATAAGTCTGTCGTCTGCCTTGTAATCAGAGGGATTGGCCAGTGTTCTACAATCCCAGTAGTTATTGTGGGGAGCAGCACTGCAAGGTTAAATTTTATGTCTCTTAAGCTGAAGGAAGATGTCAGAATGGGGAAAGGTGAAGAAGCACTCATGCGCAACTGACTGATCTCACTTTTAAAGAGCAGGAATGATTACTCAGAAAGTGAACGTCTTAATTCTTTCCACTTACCAAAATCAATTTTCAAAGTGTCTTGCACCAAAGCCTCTAATAATTGCCTGCAATGTAGTGGGCTTCTTACTCAGGGCCACCACTATCATGCCTGCAGGTTTCAGTTCACTTGCTCACAAACTCATAGAGATTAATTCCTTTTTTTGCTCACCCTGAAACTATAATGGCCAGCCTTGCAGGAAAACCGCCACAGGAGTCCTTCCGAAATTTGGCAGCATTCAAGCCCTCAGAAGGATGGCCATGCCTGCAAATTTCCCCCAGTTCTGCCAAAAAAAAAAAGGTTAGAGATCGTTCCCTTCTGCAGGAGTAGAGTGGTGATCACATTTTAAATTTGTTCAAAAGTCCCTAGAATTATTTACTTGTAATTTGCACAAGACTGGAGGGGCTATCATGCTTGCAAATTCTATCCACTTCTGTCAAATAAGAAAAGTTATAAGCATTTTAAAACTTCCCAATAGTGAATGTGGGTGGGGGAAACAAAGTGGCTTTGAACCATCAAGTCTAACTGTGTTGTTTTTTGAAGCTCTGAGTTGAAACTGAATATTATGGTTGGTGCACATTCCTACTAGATAGGCCTTTGGTCTGATCACGCAAGGATCCTTTAATGTTCTTATGTACAGTGATAATTTAAAGCAGATGCGGGAGATGCAGCAAGATAAAAGAAGAATTCAAACAATGCAAAAAGAAAAAAGAAAATACTGTACTAAGAAAATAAGAATTTAAACAGTACTCCCCAGATGAGTGCACACAGAATATCAGCCTGTGTCTTAGAAACTCATTCAGTGCTCAGTGCTTATTAAACATACTGTACTGGTTTGTATTTCCATTTTTTAAAGTGTTTTTTTCCTCCCTCTTCCTTACCACTTGTAGGGTGCAATGATCACTAAAGAGAGACTGAAGATACTTCTTCCTGTTCTTGACCATTTTAAACAATGTAGTACCTGAGCACTCAGCACCACCTCTGGACAATAGCAGAAAATGCAAGGGAGAACCAAGCTGAAAACATGGTTTAAATGCAAAGCACATAGGAGAGATTAATCTACCAAACAGATTCATAAGCAACAGAACAAAGGCACCATATCCTTTGTAGAATATGACAGAACTGATAGGTGGCAAGGAGAAGAGCAGGCTTCTATCTAATGTGAAAATCTAATCAACAACCTAAAGTGCTTTCTCTCACAGTGTAGAATAATTGCATGTTACACATTACAAAGTGGGCTTCTTCTTTGTTTCCAACATCAAATAAATATTAAGAATCAGATCAATGTTTTTGTCCTTTTGCAAGGTATTAATTTTGGTCAGGACTTCTTCACATTACCAAGACTCAGAAGGTGTGCTCTCTGAATGGTTACCCATGATGACATCTCCCTAGAGGGGTTCAGAGGTTGCGTTCACACACCATTTCTGCAATGTTTCCTAACTTAATATCTGCATTATATTTGAGCTTTCAAACAACGTAAAAAACCAATTCCAGAAAGCTTGTGGAATCTATTGGAAATTTAGTACTCATTTTTGTGTTAATTGCTTCCAGTGCAAAACAGCCCCATTAACCCAGAAAATCACTGGAGTAAAGTGACAAAATGTGGAGTGGTATATACCAGCATACAGTTCTTTCCTGCCATTTTCATGGGTGAATCATGGAGGAACAGAGAAGCACACATGTCCAGCAAGGTGAGGGAGTAGCAACATTGTCCAATGGTGTTTGTTGTGGCACACCACACCCATGGGTGTGAATGCAATGTAGTGCAACATGCTGGTTTTTCTGTCAAAAAGCCACTGTTCCATAACACAGTAGTTACTGCAGTGTGAAAGGAACGTTAGAAAATGTGACAGAAGCCTTACCAAGATTTTGAAATCTGGAGATAAAACAATTCGGGGGGGGGGAACGACAGTAAAATTAATGCAGTGAGCTCACCTTCAGCCCTCATAACGTTTACAAATGAGATACAAAAGTGGTCCCACCTTAATCATAGGCCTGTTTTAAAGGGAAGGTGGAGACCACGTGTGAAAATATGAGTGTTCTATTGCCCATTATAGAAACGGATACACATGAATGGACGATGGAAGTAATTTGGGAGAAAACAGCCTATTGACTTTAACGATGCCAAAGCTAATGCCTCCTTCGTGCCTTGTATGCAAAAACTTGCATGCCTCCAGCAAAAGTAATGGAACATTACTTGGCAATGGTTGGACAGTGTTCTCGAAGCTACTAACATGAGTTTGGCCAAACTGCGAGAGGCAGTGAAGGATAGGCATGCCTGGCGTGCTCTGGTCCATGGGGTCACGAAGAGTCGGACACGACTGAACGACTGAACAACAACAACAATTAGCAATGCATCAGCAAAAATAAGAAAACTAAAAAATACTGTTACAGGTAGGTAGCCGTGATGGTCTGCCATAGTCAAAACAAAATTAAAAATTAAAAAACATTCCTTCCAGTAGCACCTTAGAGACCAACTAAGTTTGTTCTTGGTATGAGCTTTCATGTGCATGCACACTTCTTCAGATACAAAAATACTGTGTCTTGGACATTATTTGAATCTAGTTACATCCTCTTGGGTAATCTGCAACTGTTTATTGTAAAAATTCTAACGTCGTCACTAAGCATGCAGTTGGTATCTCATTTGGCAGATCCCATAAAGCTTCCTTATAAAGATGAACTTGAATTAAAAGCTCATAATGCTTCTACGCATCCAGATAAGTGACAAATAATGTAATCCTGCAGTCCGCTATGCCTGGTTAAGCCTACTGAGTTCATTGGAACAAAGTGAGTAACTGAGTCCAGGACTGCAGCCAAATCCTTTATCTAAGGGAAAACTGACACAGCTTCTGTAAGCCAGTAATGCCTTTTAAAGTAGAGTTTGTCAAATGCAAAATTCCAAGAAAACAGCTGTCCCAGAAGAGAAGCTACTATGTCCAATCAGGAGCCATATTTTCAAATAAAGAACAGTCCTACAAAAATAGAGGCTGTGATGGGTCCATAAATTCCTTTTTGAATGTGTGGGTATCATTCACACATGCATACAATAATGTATTCATGCACAACATAAATTCAGCAGGCAGCTGATGATACTCTGGAGCAATGAGAGGCAGTTCTGCAGTAGGCCATGGCCAACGTTGTCAATGACAGGGAATGATACAATGTGTGGATAAGACTGAGAGGTTTCCAATTCATGCTTCTTTTCCCATTGCATCCACTGCTGCAACAGGAATAATTAGAAAAGTGATAAGTAGAACACTGACCCTGCTCTAACCCAGAAGAGACAGACTTCTTGAACATGGAAGGCACAGTGTGGGTCATTTCTGAGCCAGTCTCTCCCAACCTGTTGCCCTCGAGATGCTGTTGGAACTCCCATAATTCCCTGACCAAGATGGAAGGAGGTGATGGGAGAGTCTAAACATCTAAAGGACACCCAGCTGGTCTAAATGCACAGCTTAAGTGCTGACCTCCACATGGAGTTATTTTTGGACCATGCTACTTCAGACTTAACCGGTGAAGAAGCCCCATTTGTTAATACTCTCTACAAACATCCCTGCATGGAGAAAACAAGAATATTAGAAATAGGATTATTGAAAGTAGCTCTCAACCCTGCTTCTGTTTCATGCAAAGGGGGTCCAAGAAGACCTAAACCACACAGCAGAATTGTTCCTTAAAATGAGCACACTTTTTTTGCACCAGAATGAAGCAGCTCCAAATGTTTAGCAACAGAAGAGCTAAAATGTCTGCAGTATTACTAAAGTATAACTCTTAAAAGTTATCTCCTTAAAATAGAATTTTAATGACTTCATTTGACCTCTTTCATTTCCCAAGCTGTTTAATTAAAGTGACTCGGGTGGTAAGCCCTCCAGGTACAGAAATGAAGATTTTGAAACAATGATTGCCGCAGCCTGTTTTGAACCCCTGCAAAAGAGAAGCCTACAAATAGAAATGAATAAATCACAAAACAACATCACCGGGTATCCAGAGGAGGGAGGGCAGGAGAAAACTGAATTCATTCAATGAACATGTCACCCACAGCCTAAAAATAATTGTGTGGAACGGGCTCCAGGAAGCCTGCAGGAGGTGTGGCACTAGAGAGGAGATAAACCCTAAATAGAAAGACAGGGGTAACAGTGTAGGAGAGAGTTTCTTTTCTTCAGAAAGGAAAATTAAGAGTGATAAAAAGCTTCCATTTTTTTCTGCAAATTGCTGCAAAAATGTGAACTGAATTTAAGGCTGGAAAAATGAGAAACATGGAGAAACGAAGTTGGCAGATCCTTTGATTCCTAGGTGGGTGAGAACTTACCAGACCCAAGTTCTTTCTTGGAAATCAATGGGTTTCCACAGCTCTGAAAAAAATGAAATGTTTTGTTTGCCCCTTACATGCTGTACATAGGAACAAGCATAGGTGCATAGTCTTATACTGAGTCAGGCAATTGGTCCACATAGCTCAGTATTGTTTTCACTGGTGGACAGTGGTTCTCCAGGGTTTCAAAGAGGCTTCTCTCCCATATCTACCTGGAGATGCTGGGCATTGACCCTGGGACCTTCTGCATGCAAAGCAGATGTTGTGTCATGAGTTACTGCCGTTCCTCAAAGAGTTGTCCTTTCCTCCAGTAGCAACACCAAGTGTTAAACAGCTCCCTTTTTGAGGCTCTGGGGTTCCTCCCTGGGCAAGAAGGTATCCAACTCCCTTCTGTTGCAATATTCAACTTCTCCCCCACCTTAATTTGCTATTCCAGTTTGGCTCGCAACAAAAAGTTGAATTCTAGCTGTCTGGCCACACTGAAAGAGACACAGCATGTTCCCCTAAATGCCGCAGATCCATCCACTGAGTAGAGAGTTAAGTCAAGAAATAGTGGTATAATTTTAGCGAATCTGATTAAGTTTTAATTTTGTTCCACAGGGGGAGATGTGTTATCCGTTTAGAGATGGATATTGCTCAATGAAATTACAAAGTGGGGTAGAGGGAGAAAGACTGTGGCAGCTGCAACCATTCCAGAAGGTAGCCACTACCATTGCCAACCTCTATAAAGTGTGAATGCCTATCACCAGAGTTTCAAGGTAGAAGCCCAGTGTGGCTACCAGTGTGACATAATGAGGATGTGCCAGCTTGCATTAAAAAGCACTGAAGAACTATTTGCTAGAGATCTGCATGGTTCTAAATCTCATAAGGAGCCTTCAGAAGTAGAGGAGTCTCCCTGCTTCAGACTTTTACCCTCCAACTCTTGGGGAGAGAATGGAAATAATGGTGCAGGCAGGGGTATGGAGCTTAGCTTGTTAAACCACACTTGGGTATTGCTTTTACATGCAACATCATTTTGCACTCGCTCTGCTCTCAGCTGGAAGAACCTCACCTTCACCAAGCTTTGACAGATATCTCTTCCTTCAAACCTGAGAGAGAACCCTAGCTACCAAGAAATCATCTCCTGTCAATAGCTCCCATTGATGAATCATCAACCAATTACTTTTGGACTATTAACGAGTCATCAGCCTGAAAGAAGAAACCAATTTAGGCATAATCCACTGTGAAATTTTCCTGCTCTTTGGAGTGAATGGGAATATCTTTGTGTGTGTGTTTGTGTGTGGTAGATTGTGCCCTTTCACACCAATTAAAAATTGTGTCATTTTTTGTCACTTTGATCTGGCTTATGTGGGGATATTGTGTTACTAAATGTAGGAACTGTCAAGAGGGAAAGTAATAAAGAAAGTTGGAAATTTTGTTATGTTCTTCTTAGTTTCTATATAGAGATTTCAGTCCACACTTTAGCCAGAAAAATAACACTTGCAAGAAAATGTGACATATTTCGAATTTCTTCCTCTGTTATGCAAGTCAGTCACAAATAGGAGGAGGGTCAGGCACTATATTTTCCAATTATGATTTGGTGGTGGTGTTGACTGAAAGTTTCCATCTGGGTCATGAACTCACATTATAGAGGATTTTTGTTCCATGGTGAAGAAAGTTGATGCAGGTATAGATGGCTAACCTACAACCCTCCAAAGGTTGCTGGACTATCGTTTGCACCATCTCTGACCATTGGCCACACTGGTTGAGGCTCCTTGGAGGTGAAGGGCAGCAGCATCTGGAGGACCACAGGTTAGCCACCCCGACATGCAAGTATGTCCTCTCATTCTACATTTCAGGGATAACGCCAAGGTAGCCACCTACACATCACTCAAGAAGAGCAAATGCATCCTCACAAGAGAGGACAAAACAGTGCACAGATCTGCATGCAATTTGCATGTGCTTATTTGCACATAGATGCACATTCAGAAATTATTACAATAATTTAAACAGAAATAAAGACAACTCACCCTCCGGGGAAAGGCCCAAGTGCCCTGCTGGCCTACTTAGGGTTCTGGCCAGTTGTTAACAGTTGATGGGTGACTTCAGGGCCCATGCTCTCCCTTCTTATAGTTCTTTATGTTTAATTTGGAACTGGACTGGACCAGGAGGGGCTGGTAAGGATTGGTGGCACCACACACCTGACCTCCTGGCAGCGGAGTCACTACCATATACGGGGGGGGGTGAGGCAGCAGGGAGATTCAACGGCATGGGTGCTTTGGCAGAGGCAATCCAGTACTCCTTCTGATGCACCCACACAGCACCAGCCTCCCTGCTGCCTCGCCTTCTCCCTCCCAGTAAGTTGCAGTGACTCCACTGCCAGGAGGCCACGTGTACAGCTCCTCACTTACTACTCCTGGACTTGACTGGACTGCCCTTCAAATAAAAGAAAATTTAAAACAGAGGACTGACTGTCGTCTGTAAAGGAGACATGCCTTCCCCCAGGATATAAGAATAAACAAAAGAGAGGCAACATTAATTAAGGGTGCTGTCTCTTGTGACAAGTATTTGCAGTGGACATAACAGAGGCAAGAATAAGTCTTATCTGTTGTCCAGCATATGGACAAGAAGTTCTTTGTAATATATAACTAAAAGAAGTAGACGTGTTTGTTGCTGTCCATGTTGGCATTCACAGCGAGACAGCATCAGTAAATGGCTAAGCAATTCTTTTTATTCATCTAGCTCCTCAACCATCTCAGCCTATGGAAATAGATTATTGGTTAGTTAGATTACCAGTAGTACTGTCAGGACTGGTGGTCTCATCCTGAGGGAATTAGAGCTGAAAAATGGATCTTGGCTTGTGCGTGGAACTGGCTTTATCTATTAGGGAAGGAAAAGCACTCTGTAAGTCAAAAACTCATTTAGTAAATATGATTGGCTGTGTTTATCAGTAATTATGGGCAGGTTGATCAGGACTGGGACTTCATTGTGTACGCTGGGCCTTACCTTGAATGGTTTATTTTCTGAGTTTCTTATAAAGGACTGTGTGCTACTAAAAGATTCTATCTTCAGTCTTAAAGTCACTCAAACATTTCTTATCCACTGAGAAAAACAACATTGGTTATGTCCTCTACATAGCTGTCAACCTTTCCCTTTTTTTTAAGGGAAATTCCCCTTATTCCAAATAGGATTCCTCGCAAGAAAAGGGAAAAGTTGACAGCTATGGTCCTTTATGTGGCCTTGATATAACATAGAAAGTATTCACACATCTTGTTTTGAACTGCCACTTCTGTGGAGAACTAGCCCAAGGCCAGGTAGGGGTTAACTTTTCTGACAGTTAGAACCCTCAGGGGCGGGCTTAGCCTGAGTATAAAACACCCCTCCCAGTGGACAGTAAGGCAGTTGAAGTGTGGGCAGGAGGAGTTAGAGTTAAGTGCGGGGAGTTAGAGTTGAAGTTGAAGTGTGAGTCAAGAGATAGAGCTGGGAGTTTAGAGTCTTAGGTGGATGTTAGCAGAGAGGATAAAGAGATTGTGAAACGCGTTGTTATTGCTATTTAGTTAACTATTAGAGGTATTAGGCCGGTAACATTTAGAGGTATTAGGCCGGTATAGGACAACTGTTATAAGCTTATTGAACAACCTTTTATTTATCAGCAACCACAAGCTTTGTACGCAATAAACATCTTTTTAGTTCACAATATCCTCGTCTGTGGTGAATGAAGTAAGCAGGATCCAGCTAGTAGTCTGAAGGGCTGCAGCTGGGGACTGTTTGTCGTTGGTGCAGCACTCATAGACCGTAAAACGTCCAGGGGTGGGCTGTACAGGGCGGAGGGCCCGCGACATTAAAGTGGTGGCAGCGGCGGGACGAAAGATTGTCATAAAGTGGTGGTCACATCAAGATCAAAGATAGATCTAAAGTGTTGGCAAGAAGTGCCAAGGTACAAGAAGGATTTAAGGGTTACGCATTGTGTGAAGTGTGAGGCTTAAAGAGGATTTAAGCAAACTTCTGTGAGACTCTACAATCTAGGCAGAAAGGGGATCGCATACACCTGGAAAGGGAGAAGGGGAATTCAGAGAGGAATTACCTGGCCCTAGGGTGTGGTGTGATAGCGCCTAAGACTGTGAGATTGTGAGAGAGTTACAAAGATACTTTGCGTTTGAAACTATTTCAGGCAGAAAGGTTTATAGTGAGAGGTCGGAAAAGTACGCTGGACAAAGTGCACTGAGGCAACTTTAGGCGTGACTTTGGACCTAAGCTGTGGAAACTAAGCCTGGAGAAATAGTTTAACTGAAACATCCTTGATTTAAGTACAGAAATAATACCACCAAATAAATAGAAAATGCCACCTAGAAAGACTAAAACAGCTCTTAGGGACTCACAAGTAGAAAGCTCTGAAGACGAAAATGGGGTTTCCCAGATGGAAGAAACCAGTACTGAAACAGTTAACAAAAATCCTGCTGAGGGGACTAGTTTTAAAGCCTCAGAGGAATTTGAGAAATGGAAACTAGAACAAGAATATAAACTGAAGGAATTAGAAATGAGATTGCAAGCTGAGGCAAAAGAGAAAGAAATGACCTTAAATATTGAAAGAGAAAGAGAAAGAGAGGCAATAGCACTGAAAGAGAAAGAAATGACCTTAAAGTTACAAGCTGAAGCAAAAGAGAGAGAATTAAAGTTACAAGCTGAGGCAAAAGAGAGAGAATTAAAGTTACAAGCTGAGGCAAAAGAGAGAGAACTGAAAGAGAAAGAAATGACCTTAGTTATTGAGAGAGAAAGAGAAAGGGAGGAAAGAGAATATTTATTAGAAATGAAAAGACTTGAATTATCAGCTGCAGATAATAGAAACAACAACAATAGTTCCACACAAAATCCTAGCAGGGTGGATTTAAAAAGATTCCCTGACTTCAGAGATAAAGACGATCCTGAAGCGTTTATCATTTCTTTTGAGAGGGCTTGCGAAGATTTTGAAGTAAAAGATGAGGAGAAAATGCAAATACTGAGAGCTCGTATTAGTGGATCATTAACAGAGATTTATTCTCAAATGCCATCTGATCAATCTAAAGATTTTGAAGCATTTAAACAGTTGGTTTATGTTAGATTCGGAATTACTGCAGAACAACTGAGACAAAAGTTTAGAACAATAAAAAAGGTGCGTGAGGAAACATTCGCTCAATTAGGAGCTAAAACTACAAATTATTTAAACAAGTGGCTAGAACAGGAGGGTGCTGATTCTGTGGCAAAAATAAAAGAGGTGATCGCATTGGAACAATTTTATGACACGATTAATAGTCATCTGAAGTATTTAATTAAAGAAAGACGCCCTAAAACCATCCTGGAAGCTGCTAATCTGGCAGATGAAATAAATGAAATCCGAGAACACGCTTATGATGCCCCAAAATATAAGGACAAGCAGTGGGAAACAAATAAGTTTAAGAGAACGCAACAGCCCACAAAGTTTACCACAGAAACTGCCAAGAAAATTTTTCCCGCCAATGCAAATGTTCCCCATAACACGCCTATGACAACGGGGGGGACTGAGGGAAAAGTAAATAAATATAGTGAGGGTAAAAGACCTGAATTAATCTGTTGGCAATGTGGGAAAAAAGGCCATAGACAACTGGACTGTAGAACTGAAATCAGAACTAAGAGTGCAAATAATATCCCTCAGAAGCAGACATATTGTGTCCAAACTGTGGAGACAGAGCCAACTGCCAACATGGTTGCCACGGCAACCGAGGCCCAGTCTAGAGAACAGGCTGATGAGTTACCAGTGGCCCAAGTTGTGAGGTGCTATATAATTCAACAAGATGACATGCTATTACACAAAACAGGAGAAGAAATTTGGGTGAATGGTAAACAATATAAAGGCTTAAAAGACACAGGGTCTCAGATTAGTATTGTACATCCTGATTTATTAAAGCCAGAAGACTTTATTAAAGACAAAACAATCAGTTTAAAAGGAATATCAAAACAGCCAGAAATCTTGCCAGTCGCATTAGTTAATCTGACATATAAACAATGGTCTGGAAAATGGCAAGTAGCAGTTTCACCAGAAATCCCAGCTCCAATGTTAATCGGGTGGGACCTACTTGACCATGTACAGAGTGCATTTGTGATAACTAGGGCACAAAAACTGCGACAGTTACCTCAGGAGGAAAGGCCTGATACAATTGTTGAACTGACACAAGATACAAGTATAATACCAGTTACAAATAGTCAAGCAGCTAGTTTTGCAGCCAAGCAGAAACTAGATACAGATTTACAGAAGTATTTTCAAGCCACAGCCTTGAATACAGTATTAACCCCGGAAAGCCCGGAGCGGTTTATAGTCAACAATGGGTTGCTATACAGAGAGATTCTTTTAAAGCCTAATAGAGGGGGTAATGAAATCCACAGGCAACTGATAGTACCTACTGAATTTAGAACCAAGATAATACAACATGCACATGGCAGTATCTTTGGAGGTCACTTGGGAATCACCAGAACCAAACAAAGGGTGTCCCAAAATTTCTTTTGGCCTGGGATGGGCAAGCAAATAAAGTTATTTTGTCGAACGTGCCATACTTGCCAATTACAAGGACATGGGCAAGATAAGACGAAAGCACATGAGAGATCTTTTGAGCCAGGACAAGATATTTTATTAATCAGATCAGTAAACAGTGACAAGTTACAACTGACATGGGAAGGTCCTTTTAAGATCATTTCAAAACTGAATGATGTAAATGATATAATTCAGCACGGTGAAGGGAGGCGGGTCATGCATGTGAATATGATAAACCCAATCAAGTCCCTAAACCATGAACCCAATCTAGACTACAGTAGTCACGTTATTGAAAAAGCCTGTGATATTGGTAAAGGAGTGTCTACCTGCAATGTGACCAGTGACCTATCTGTGAGATCAGTTAGAACAACTAGTCAAATTTATGATAAACCATTCATCAGTTGGAAAGATAGAAAGAAAGACGTGCTAGAAGTTATAGCTGGCATGGGGTCCCATCGACTTTCTATGAAAGTGAAATTGTTTCCTACACTAGAGATTGTGTGGTGGGAAGATGGGTACCCTGCTGCTCAGGCAACACAAATAAATGCCCAAAATGAATGTAGTTACACAGCATTAACAGGGCTACCACGTCAAAGGCATACAAAAGTAATCTTAAAATTGCTCGAAGTGGGAACTAATAAATCACTACAGACCAAAGATGAACTGACAACAAGGGAGATTGCTATGAGCAATAAGCAATCAGAGCTTGTTAGCCTATTTTCATTAAGTGATCACGCTTGTCTAGAAAGCTTCAGCAAGCTGACTAAAAAAGAAGATATCCACAAACTTCTGAAAATAGTTCCCAGTGCATTTAAAAGCCAGACAACCAGTTTATATGCAGCTTATGATGATTTGGAGATGTGTGTACAAGTCTGCGAGCTTAAACATTTAACAGAGATCCTGAAGGAGGGAGAGGTTGAACTAAGAGAGCTTTTGATCCTGAGAAACAAGGACTCTACCCAGCTTGAGACCCACAACCGTTACAGACGCCTCGAGTGCAGAGATCGGAATGGGACTGTGTCATCTGGCCGGGGAAGACAGCTTACATCCCATCACGTTTGGCAGAGAAAAGACTGGTGCCCCGAGAAAGATACTTCTTGCGACGGTTAAGGACGATAAGGAGCGTGAAAGGATCCTAAACATCATCGCAGACGCCTTATAATGAAGACCCAAAGACAAAGGTTAATGGACAGTTACGGTTTTTCTTGCAATAAAGACCTAATGCTGCATGAACTATTGTATATAATGTTCACAACCATATGTACTTTTACTGAAGATGTAACTGTTTATGCTATAGTTAGGTAATATAGGTAAGAGTTATGAAATGTAATGTTTATAGTAATGTTTTAAACTGTTGTTTGTATCAGAGGGATACTTTGGCTAGTAACTCCTCTGATACAAACCTAAAAAGGAGGGAGGTATGTGGAGAACTAGCCCAAGGCCAGGTAGGGGTTAACTTTTCTGACAGTTAGAACCCTCAGGGGCGGGCTTAGCCTGAGTATAAAACACCCCTCCCAGTGGACAGTAAGGCAGTTGAAGTGTGGGCAGGAGGAGTTAGAGTTAAGTGCGGGGAGTTAGAGTTGAAGTTGAAGTGTGAGTCAAGAGATAGAGCTGGGAGTTTAGAGTCTTAGGTGGATGTTAGCAGAGAGGATAAAGAGATTGTGAAACGCGTTGTTATTGCTATTTAGTTAACTATTAGAGGTATTAGGCCGGTAACATTTAGAGGTATTAGGCCGGTATAGGACAACTGTTATAAGCTTATTGAACAACCTTTTATTTATCAGCAACCACAAGCTTTGTACGCAATAAACATCTTTTTAGTTCACAATATCCTCGTCTGTGGTGAATGAAGTAAGCAGGATCCAGCTAGTAGTCTGAAGGGCTGCAGCTGGGGACTGTTTGTCGTTGGTGCAGCACTCATAGACCGTAAAACGTCCGGGGGTGGGCTGTACAGGGCGGAGGGCCCGCGACAACTTCCTCCCCCCTCAGTGTCACTTCCTACTCTCTCTGCTGAAATCTCTGCCATTGTTAAAAATTACCACTCCCCCCCCCTCACTTCTTCTCCATCCCTGGTCTACTCAAACGTCTGCTGTTATTAAAAACTGCCACTGTGGTGCAGCACTACAAATACTCCAATGGGGACTGCGTAATGATAGCCTTCTTCTGATCTGAAAAGTAAATTAGGCTTTGATCCTATACACACTTACCTTGAAAGTAATAACCATTCAGTTCAGAGGAGCTGGTGCTTACTTCTGAGTAGACATGCATAGGATTGTGCTGTTATCTAATTTTAATATAAAGCCTTTTAATATTTCTATTCACAGAATTTTTGCCCAGAAATTTCAAATCACTACAGAAAAACAGCCCCTGCTCTCAGGTTTACGAGCTAAAACAACATGACACAAATGGTAAGTGGTTTAGAAGGAATGAGGAAATAAGCAAACTTGAGTTCAGGTTCCCTGGGCCAGTAACGCGAGATGAGCGCCGCAACCCTATAGTCGGACACGACTGGACCTAATGGTCAGGGGTCCCTTTACCTTTTTACTATACTAGTGACTTGAGATGGTATCTTGTTAGAATCATAGAATCATAGAGTTGGAAGAGACCACAAGGGCCATCCAGTCCAACCCCCTGCCAAGCAGGAAACACCATCAAAGCATTCCTGACAGATGGCTGTCAAGCCTCTGCTTAAAGACCTCCAAAGAAGGAGACTCCACCACACTCCTTGGTAGCAAATTCTACTGCCGAACAGTTCTCACTGTCGGGAAGTTCTTCCTAATGTTTAGGTGGGATCTTCTTTCTAGTAGTTTGAATCCATTGCTCCATGTCCGCTTCTCTGGAGCAGCAGAAAACAACCTTTCACCCTCCTCCATATGACATAGAGGACTTCTTAGGCTTTTGTTCTGGCTCCCAAATTCTACATTCTGGCCACAAGGCTTCTCCTTGCACCACAGACGTGTCTTCAAATATCTGCCCCACACTGCTGAGACTTTATAAAGTCTTTATTGTTGTTTCAGAACATGCTTTTACTGAATTTACAGTATATTAAACTGTTTTATTTCTCCAATATATATGATACAATTTGGATTTGAACTACTTGAAACATGTGGTGCGGCATAGAATAGTTCGAGCTGTTACCTTTGGTAAGGTTTTGATTGCTTCAAATAATTTTTATTTACTTATTTAAAACAAACTTTATGAATTAGAATTTATTTGATATACAAACTGAGCTAAGAATGGAATGGTAAAAGCAGCTGTTTAAAATATCTTGCTTGTTTTCTAGGAAATGCTAAAGATTTAAAGACTAGCACTGGTTGACTGCTGCCTACACCTCTATAATCTAGTTGTATGTTTGAAAATAAAAAAAGATATTTATAAAATGCAAAATGTGTGCAGCACTCTCTGCTTCAAAGGAAGTAACCACAAAGCTGCTCTCTATGGAGCACCCTACTGCACAAGGAAGTGGTGAGGCATTAAACACCATACAAATATGGTGTAACAGGTCCATTAGATAAAACACATTCAAGTAAATATGGATGCACCTAAGAACAAGTGAAAGTCATAAAAGCATGGAATATCAATGCTGGTATTGATATAAATGGTTGATGCAAAGTGCTGTAAGCAGACTGCCATGCATCTTCACACCTAAAATTGCCCTATACTTTGGGTTGTCAATATCACTATTATTTCATTCTTTGCTCATCTATTGATTACAATCCTCTGTGCAGCTGCACACTTTTAAAACCAAGTGTTTTTGGCTGATGGATCCAGTGTACTGAACAAATACAAATACATAGTTACTATGATCTGTCAGAAGGTACGAGTCAATTATTTGCAATAATATTGAAACTGCTTGCTGTTCTCAATTTCTGTGCCAATATTATATCATTGAATACCAAGCTTGCAACAGAGTGCATATTATATCAATGATCACTTGCAGACAAGGTTTCACTTTCTTCTTTTTTGCTACAGGATGCCTAAAATATACAGTGTCAAAGCATTTTTATTTTTTAAAAAAATAGCCACTATTGGTTTCAATATCAACAGGATTAGTTCCACAAATCAGAGCAGCAGCTGGGGAAGGAGGGCTATCTGATCGAAAGGGTGTTTTTGTTCTGGTCTAGAAAAATAGACTCCCAATATCTAAGCATTCTAAAATGAATTTAATTTTTAATATGCTCTCAAAACCTCTGCTAATGAATCATGATTGCTGTGTGAGTGAATCAAATTATTGTAAGTGATGATTCACTCCAGGTGTTCAAAAGTGACACAACCCCACCTCCAATTTCTCATTTATTATGCCATTTGATTTGGAAAGGAGGGTGTTAAGGAGCCTTGTGGCACTTCTTTTAACAAACCATAACATTTCTGGAAAAGATGGAGATACACAAATCATTTGCTTCTTCCTTTTCTTTGGCAGCATCAGCTCATCATTCCATGTCAGTTTGGTACCAACAAGCTGTTGCTAGGATGTGGATGTTTCCATGGCAATAAGCAAACCACTTAGCAGAGCTAACAAACAGAACTCTCTCTTTTGCTCTCAACTCCCTCCCACACCTTACCACGCTTGCTCAAGGCATATAGGTGTATTCACTATTATTAAGCCCAAACAAAGCTGAGAACACAGCATGGCTGAATGCATCTTTTCTTGTGTAGAACACATCTGCAAATTCGATTATTCCAGTGAAAGTTTTTGATTGGGGGGGGGAGGATTTAATTCACCCCTTGGGAGTAATGTGTGGCTGTCTGATATGGAGCCCGACTTCCAATGGATAAGCCAAAGTTATCTCAAGAGTCAGAAGGAACATCCAGTTTCTCTTAAATGAATGTGGATTGCCGAATGACCCAGGTGCTCTCTTGTTCTATCTAGATGACTTAAGGATGCCTGGTAGCTTCCTGTAGCACACTCTGCAAGCATTAAGAGACTGTGTGTGATTGCCACCTGTTGGGTCTGAAACTGTAACTACAGTGTTGTGAGCTGCGATGGGCAAATAATATGACTTGATGGAGTGGTTGCCCATATCGCTCCAAATACCTATTTCCAGCTTCAGAGGTTCTGTGCACACATTAAGATTATGCTGTTTTTATAGAAAATACTACCACTTTCAACTTTTCCTACATTCTTCAAGGTGTCTATGTTTTAGATGAGTCATCTGATGGCATGTCTTCAATGTAAACAAGGAGCTTGGGAACCTTTGTTGCCATTCATTGCCACTCTGTTTCCGTAGAAGAGAGGTAGTTGCTAAGTAGAACATAGGAAGTTGTGTTATTGTCAGCTTGCATTTCTTAGTATTGATCTGATGTGTAGAGATGTTTCCTGTTCTGCTTAGTTCAAGAGGGTTCTGGAAGCTTGTCTATATGAAGGAAGGTTTCTGATGTTTGGGTTATTCCTTCTGGGAAGCTGAGTACAGCTGGTTTAAACTGGTTCTGTTATCCTTTCTGTCAAGGTCATTCTGACTATAATGGTCAGGCCAGGAGGAGCCTGGGTTTCACACTTTCTCTTTCTATCTCTTTGTTCTGGTGTGGTGTTCAATATGCAGTGTTCAGGTTTAGTCTTATTATAACTTCTTGTTAGTTTAATTTAAGTCTGCTGCAACTGGATTTTTTATGGACTGTGCCAATCCTGAATGTATTGGATTTGTGACCATTATGCTTATTTGCCTTCAGTAGCAGTAAAGCTCTGCTGGATGAAATACAATTGCCTCTGGTCTATTTTAGGAACTCTGCAATAGGTTTAAGTTTTGCTCCACACACAACAGTGATGCCAGGTCAGGCCATTTGTCCCTCTAGAGTAGTGTCCACTCTGACTGGCTACAGATCTCAAACAGAGCTCTTTCCCATCACTTGCTACCTCATCCATGCATCTCTAGAGACTTAAATCTGGGACCTTCTTGTCATGGACTGGCTAGACACAGAGGAATGGTGGGAGGCACCAGCTAGGGAACCCCCAAGGAAACCCCCAGGGGAAGATGGCTCAGATCCAGGGGATTGGTGGTGGGACAATGATGCGAGGTCAAGGGGGGGGAAGAGGGAGCAGACTGAGAGGAGGAGGTGTCGGAAGCTGGAGCAGGAAGAGGCTGGGGCAGAGAGCAGTCCAGGCTCAGAGGCTGGAGAGAGGAGGCTGGAGAGGGGCCAAGAGACAGCAAGGAGGCAGGCTATTTAAGAATGCAGGAAGTTTCCCCCTCCTGCTGCAACCAGCTCCCCTCTGCCCCCCCCCCATCTCCTAGAACATGCATATAAATGAAAAGAGCAGAGGAGAGATTGGCTGTGCACAAAAGCAGTCTAAGATTGCTGGGGGGGGAAACCTGGAGAGGAAGGGACTTAGGCAGCTGTGGAAGGGGGGATATTCTGTCCTCACAACAGCCTCATTGAGGCAAGACCCACAGAGTGGAGTTGCTGTAATTACTAGGCCAGCATTGTTTTGAATAAAGATTTAAGTTCACCGAGACTGTGCTTTTTATTGCTACACCTGACTCTGGCTCCTGCATGGAAAGCTGATGCCCATTGGCACTGGTGGGGCAGAAGGCAGAGAGTCCAACAATAGGCAGATCCAGAGCAAATGACAGATGGAACCAACTAATTCTAGTTTGACCTTCCTCCTCCATGCTGAGTTTTACCAGGACAATACTGAGACTAAGGAGGAACGGCAGGCACAGCAACCCTAAAGGTAAAGGTAAAGGGACCCCTGACCATTAGGTCCAGTCGCGGACGACTCCGGGGTTGCGGCGCTCATCTCACTTTATTGGCCAAGGGAGCCAGCATACAGCTTCCGGGTCATGTGGCCAGCATGACAAAGCCGCTTCTGGTGAACCAGAGCAGCGCACAGAAATGCCGTTTACCTTCCCACCGGAGCGGTACCTATTTATCTACTTGTACTTTGACGTGCTTTCGAACTGCTAGGTTGGCAGGAGAACCCTTCCCTAGACTGGTTGTAAGTATGACAGTGGAGGAAGCTAAGGAGCTGGTTAAATGCAGACTGGGTTTAGTGGAGCAGTGCCCCAACGGACCAGCTTCCACTACTTTACTATACTTCTGTGTGTAACTTTCCCCAATAATAAATTGTCAATCTTAAATTGGTTGTTTTCCCTCATTAAAGGCTGAGTCACAGAATGGAAAGAGCAAAAAGCCAACCAAGTTTCTTTTGTTGCACAAAGTATTTCAATAGTTAATGTTCTGAGTCTTCCACTGTAATTTCTGGCAAGTCCTTTAACAGCCAGGCAGAAATTCAACAGGAGCATGGATGGGTTCAGCAATGAAGAAATCTTCACCTGCAAAGTTTCTGCCTGACACACAGACAAAAGGGTGGCAATTTTTTAGCCCCATCCAAATATTATAATTTAAATCATAGAACGCTTCCATATGACACAAGATGCTACCTCACTTAGCTAATAAACAGAAAATGCTATAGAAAGGGTTGCCAACTGACCAGAAGAAAAGAGGGTGATCTGTTCCTGTGCCTTTCGCAGCAACACAACCTGCCGAAAACATCAGGTGAAACATTTTGTAGCATGGATATAAACCCGCTGTTCTTTGAAGAACAAAATTTGTTAAAGGCATTGAAGTAAGAGGCAGTTTAAAAACAACAACAACTTGGCAATGGGAAATAGCTCATTAAACAAGTTACTACCTATTTAGATCTCTCATTGCTATTTTGGTGCAGGGGTGATTTGTCTCTGGTGCCAATCTTGCCAATTTTTCTGAACTAGCAGTAAAAAGAACTCGTGCTGTCCTTTGGGCCTGCGTGAATCATGGGCAGATGATGAACATCAGCATGATTAAGAGTACCAATTCTCCACAAACCCATTCACATGGAAACTATTTAGCGACAGGCAGAGAGCATGGAGTGATCAAGTCCCAATGTGCATGAAATGCTTCAGTGGCTAAAGAAAAACAGGATGAGCAGAAATGCTAATATGTAGGTAGAGGGGGGAGGGAAATGGTTTACAGTATTTCACATTTAAAAGTAAACCTACATAATTCACAGTTTCCAAAACTATACACAAACTGAAAGACAGCAATCCTTCAGAAACTGCACTTCTCCAAATTTTGCAATGCAGTTCCCCAGCCAAGTGATGCATAGAAAAATGCATATATTATTGAGTATAGCATACAAAAATGCATTGTATTAGGTTAAATTATTTTTTTAAAAATGTGTGTATTACACAAAATTACATACAAACCTGTATATAATTGTTGTTGTTTTTATTTTGATTGTGTATTTTGTGGTTTTATATTTTGATTTTATTCTATGAACTGCCCTGAGACCTCTGGGTATAGGGTGATCGATATATATATAGAGAGGGGGGGGGGAATTCGGGTTAAAATGCTAATTAGTTTTCAGGAGGACTTTTATAAAAAAATCATCATCATCATAAACTGATGTGGGATTCTAGAGGATTGAATTGCAGCTTAAGAAACAGAGAAACAAAAAATGACAGATCCAGCCATCCCTAGGAAAGGGGATTATGAATCCTTCATTGAATGGTAAGGAGAGGATGGTGATTCCCTTTTGGGTATACTACAATTGTTTCTTCTGAAAGACAAAACCTCTGTGTGTGTGTGTGTGTGTGTGTGTGTGTGTGTGTGCCTTGCTTTTCTAAAATAAGACCATAAGAAAAGCCCTGCTGGTTCAGACCAGTGGGCCGTCTAGTCTAGCATCCTGTTCTCACAGTGGCCAACCAGATTGCCTGTGGGAAACCTGCAAGCAGGATTTTAGCACAAGAGCATTCTCCCCACCTGTGGTTTTCCGCAACTGGGATGATGATGCAAGAAGGTCTGTGGGGTGGGTGTGTTTCCCTAGGCTAATGATATGCACAACATATTTTTAGGAGCTGTGTCTAAATATTTCCAACATACTGTGCACAATATGGTTGTTTGTGCCTTCCTTCAATATGTGATAACATTTGTTTAATGATTTTTCAGGCACCGACCCAAGCTTGGCGGTACCTGCTGTTAAGTTCTAATGAAACCGGGGGAGAGAGTTGCTTACTAAAACTGGAGCAATGTATTCAGCAGCGCCCCCTCCAACTTTCCTTTCAAACCCAACTACAACATGTTGCCTTGGGAGGAAATAGCATTCATTGCAAGAGAACTTCATTCCTTCTTCATTGTTAGGGCGCCAACAAGTTGGTGTGCTGAAGTGCAGCAGTCAGTCAGATAAGCCAAGGTCAAACAGTCCGGGTCAGAGGCCAGCTGAAGTCAGATATCCGTATGGGGTCAGGAGAAGCCGAAGTCAGAACAGTCCAAGTCAGGAACCAGCCAAGTCAGTCAGGGAAAAGCCAGGAGCCAGGAACAAGCCAAGGGTAAGGAACAAGCCGAGGTCAGGAACAAGCCAAGGGTCAGGGACAAGCCAGGAGACAGGAACAAGCCGAGGGTCAGGAACAAGCCAGGAGTCAGGAACAAGCCAGGAATCAGGAACAAGCCAGGAATCAGAAACAGAACGAGCAAGAGCAACCACGCACTCAGCATATCAGTTGCAGGTGCTAGTGAAGGGAGGAGCTAACCTTTCTTAAGTAGCTGGCCTGCAACCACGTCTCTTACGAGTTGCAGCTGCCTCTAATTGTTCCCTGCATCTCTCAGCTCTACGCTCTACAGCTGAGAAGGGAGGAGGGGAAGGGCTGTTTCTCTCCTCACAAGGGCCTGATTCTGGCTCGACTTCCTCCTCCTCCTGTTCTGGTCTTTCCCCCTCTCCATCTGACTCTTCCTCTTCCGAGGAGTGCCGCCACCAGTCTTCTCCAGGTACGAACTCCTCCATTTCCCCAGGTTCTTCCGTGGGTGCAGCCTCACCAGGGGGGGCTTGCCACCACTCCTCCTCATCCGGCTCAACCCTGACATTCATATGCATGCTTATTGTTTCATCCTTAAGTTTCCCTCTTTGATATTTTTTTCTTCTAGTCTTAGGATCACTTGCACTGCTAAGATTTTAAAGTTCAGGGATACACCTGCAAACCAGTTCTGTGTCAGGAGAAAGCATAATACACATTGCCAACAATGAGGAAGAAATGCGCTGGCACTCTAAGAATGTAGGATAAGTTTATCATTCCTTTTTATTTAAGGAATGATTAACAGCTGCCCCACAAATGATTCCAAAGTGACGTGCAATCGAAATATAAAATTGTGTACACTTGAAAACGTTGGCAGCATTAAGATAAATTCAACAGTGTGAATCAGTTTTGATGGATGGAATAATGGAATACTGAATGGTTTAATTAGTTTTTGTAAAATATGCAGTGATTTATGATATGCAAAATGAACCTTGGAAAGAGAAGAACAGAAGTCATTGATATTTTAAGGATGCATTAATGAGTATTCTAAATTGTAAAGCAGAAAAATTAATAAAAATTAACCAAAAAAAAAACCCACTCTCACCAAAACTGATGAAGTGTAGCGGTGGCAAAATGACACTGGTGCATTTTAAGCTGTTAATATGTACAAAGCTCAAGAGAGAAAAAGATGCAAATTTTAAAGGGGATTTTAAAAAGGCACATGGATACTATTATGATTTAAAAACAAAACAAAACTGTGAAGTTTCAAGGTTTGCTCTCTTTTGTGTCTCCTCCTGAAAAAGGGGAGGTGGAGTTCCTGAAATGATTTACAGATTCAGCAGCAGGTAGCAGCAATGAAGACAATTCCTGGTTTTACTTTTCTTTTTCTTAAAGCATTTTAATAGGGGGGACTTCAGGCGTCTTCTCCTCATTGCCCCTCCTTTCACACCCTCCTGCATCTGCTCTGGCATTGCAATTAGCACAGTGGGAGCCAGAAGTTCTTGCTCCATTGTTTCACTTCCCCTTTAGGCTGTGATGAGATTGCAGGAAGCAAGAAAGATTCTGTCCTAGATGTGTGCGTGTGCAATTTAATAGTGGATATATTCGAGGAAAGGCCTTTACACTTTGCAAATTATTAGTCTTCGCTAGAGAAATCTCTCTGTGCCAGGGCCTCGTGAAATCTCCAGCAAATATTTCGATTTCCTATTCAGAAGAATAGACATCTTTCTATTGCAGTGGTCCAGATCCACAATTCTCAAATTCACTGTCTCAGTGATGGAACTGCTGACACTGAACATTCGGATTTCAAAGAGCCAGGCATGTTTCTCCTCCTTCTTGTAGTAGACATAGCTCTGGGAGCTAATAGTGAAGACCTGGAGAAATGTGCAGTGACTAGCTCACTGATTTAAAGTGGCTGATGGAACGCAAATGGTTATAAATGTTTTGTGGCCTGCACATGAATTTCGTGTTTGCAAAGTGTATGGTTGGAAAGGGCCTAATAGGATAGGATTCCAAAGGATATGATTCCCAGGTAAGTGTTACAGGCTTAAAAATGCTTACACTGTGGTGGGTTGTGCCTAATAGATTGAGCTAGTTTAGAACCTGCATAGGTGCCAACTCCTGGGGCCCTGGGTGCCCAAGCACCCACAAAATTCCCCATGAAGGGGCGGGGCATCCACAAATTTTGGTGCCAGGGCCATGCACACTGTATGGCACCCATGGCCCCAGACACCCATGGTTGCTGGGCCAAGTTGGCACTCCTGAGAACCTGGTTTCCAGTAGTCACCCAAATTGTACTTGCAATATTACTGGTCATTTCTGTTTAAATCACTTGCAAATGAGAATGCTATTTCATCTTCTCCACTCTCCAATTGATTATGAAACTAGTGGACCCCTCAGCAAATATTTCTTTAGTAATTAAAAAAAATATGCCACACACTCTAGATTATGGATTCATTTAATGCTTTTTAAATATATAGTTTGTAAATGGTGTCCATGTGGTATTAGCTTGAGAAAGGGGAGCTAAGAAAAATAGCCCTGCAAAATGTAGAAAATAGATTGTAAGCCTGCTAGCATTTTCATATTGTGTCTGTTAAAAAATCCATCTCATCTAACTATCTGGATTTATGAATAAGATTCCCAGGAATTGTGAACTCATATATATCAAGTGTCATTTCACGACGGAAGAGGTGATGAAACAGTAGAGTGAAACTACGCACATCTCTGGGGAGCTTTCATATTTCAAAATCATATGAATAGCATTTTTCTTTTTTATGCAAAGGTTTTTCCAGGAATCCTTATGTACTGTAGAAGCTAGTCATAGTAATTAATAATTGCAGAACCTGGGAGACAGTCTGTATTTAAAGAGACTGATTTTTAGTTCCAGATTGGCACAAATCACTATAAACCCCAATCCCCCCCCCCTGTAGCAATTTATAGCTGCCTCGACCTAATCCAACACCTAACTATGTTCTTTTCCAGCGGAGGGAAATTTACCTCTCCTCAGACCTCCACTTACTATGATGCTAGTATAGGAGTTGCGAGAGTTCGGGGGGGGGGGGACTCCTAGGCAGGAGAACCATCAGTTAACATTGAATATTGGAACCTTCCAAGCACTGAAGTTGCCTCACCCCCCAAGCCTTGCTGCCCTCCTAGTCAGGGCCTTTGATCTGGCACTCCTGATCATAGCTGTCAACTTTTCCCTTTTCTTGCGAGGAATCCTATTCGGAATAAGGGAATTTCCCTTTAAAAAAGGGAAAAGTTGACTGCTATGCTCCTGATCTTGCTTGCATCTGCCTGTATCTATGTGTAGGACTCCCCCCCCCTCCTCACCTGATTTCAATAAACTGAATTGTGCTTAGTTATTGAAACAATATAAAATACCTACAGTTAGAAAGTGTTGCTGCTGAGCAAATCAAGGGCTCTTGGAGAAATCTTCCCTATCCAGTGGCAATTTCCAGCTGCCTAAGTCTGAGAGCTGCTTTTCCACATCCTGGCCATCCCGGTCTGGGCTTTTGCATTGGAAGTTGCCAATCAAATGATTTTCACTTCTCCATATATGCAGTGTCCCCTTGGGCTCACTTTAAAAGACCTCAAAACTTCCCTTTGCACATTAAATGAATGCTCCTTTTTCTGATTGGCTTGCTATTGGGATGCTTTGGTTTCTTTCAACATTTGCTCCATCTTGGCTTACACATTTATCTCACAGAAAAAATCCCACCACTGACACCAGTCTGTCAGGAGCTCCTCGCTTCCCTGAGCAATGAAAAGTCAAGGGACTGCACCTGTTTGGATGCATAAGCACTGGATATTTTTGTTGTTGCTGTTGTTGCATTTGCTTTATTTTCAAATAAACAGGTAGACCAGGGGCAAATTAATCCCCTCAATAGAAAGCATAGGTGTGAATCCTGCATCATATTCCCCAAAGAAAAGCCCTTGGACTCCAAGGTGCTTCCCTTTCAACTAACTCACAGCTCTGACAGTCTCGCTCCTCTGTCCTTGAATACAATAAAATTTGCTTTTAACTGTCTCTCAGCCCCTCCTCCAAATGGGTGTCTGATGGATGTCGTGTGCCAAAGGCTAGGGCTATTAAGGTACATTTATGGTTCACTTCAGCACCCTGAGCAAAACCTTCCTGATAAACCCATTGAGAGTAAGCCAAACTTATAACAGCCACAATCATATTGAGGAAAACACATCTGCTTTCTCAAACCATAATGGTGACTGTGCATTTGATGCTGTGCCCTCCAGGCTTAATTAAACTACTTACTTGCAAAAAAAAATGTCGCACTCAAAGAGAACTAGATGCTGACATTTGAAAATGTATGAAAGACGGGAAGAATTGGTGTCTGTTGAACAACTGCCGTAACACTAATTCTGTACAACTCCTGTTTAATATTTTTGATTATTAGTTGCATTAACAAATATTGGAAGGCAATGGGTGACGGTTCGTTTCATAGAATCACAGAGCCATAGAGCTGGAAGGGACCCCAAGGGTCATTTAGTTCAACCCCCTGCAGTGAAGGAATCTCAAGTAGATCATACACGACAGGTGGCCATCCAACCTCTGCTTATAAACCTCCAAGGAAGGAGATTCCACCACCTTCGGAGAGAGTCTGCTTCACTGTCAAACAGCTCTTACTGTCAGAGACTGTTCTTCCCGATATTTAGTCAGAATCTCCTTTCCTGTAACTTGAATCCATTGGTTTGGGTCCTAGGCCCCTCCTCCTAACCCCACCCCTCACACCCTGATCGTTCCCCTCTGTTGGAGGACAGAACTGTACCTACAACATGTCATGTCCAGGTCTCCCTAAACTGCCCCACTGCCAGTCCAGTTGAGCTCTCAGCATGGAAATGTTGTCTAGTCCTTCACCTCAGCCACGTAAATATATCAGATTGCCTCTGGCTTTTTTCTTATGAAAAAAATTATAGCCCAGGTACCAATTGTTGATTTTCTGGATGGCCTAGTCATTTATTGCTGCCAGATCAGATTTGGTTTTTATGTTTTGCTTTGTTTTGCTTTTTAAAGCAAAAGCACTTGCTCACATTTTCAGTTTTATTCTCAGTACAACATTGTAACCCACTATCACAAATTGCCCAAAGATCACAAAATGGTTGTCTGGCTTTGGCATCTGCACATAAAAGGGTTATAAAAATAACCATGGCATGTTTCGCATACCAAAATACAGCATTTTGTCACCCAAATGATACTACTTTGCAATGATGCCTGGTATTTAGGCAGCTATTGCAGTTTTATGAAAGCATGAAGTTACAAGGAGTCTGTGATTGTCTTTCGCTCTGCCGTGAATTGATGCTACTTCACATGCCATTGATTTTGATGCAAGGGGTACATTATATGCTGAAAATTACAATCCTGAATCCACTTACCTTGGAATAAGAATAACTGAACTCAATGAATTTACTTTTAAGTAGACATACATAGGATTGCACTATAAATCTCTCCCAATAAAGCCAGTTAGTTGGACATTATCCGTGCTGAACTTTGGGCAGAATCATGCCGTGTGTGTGAAAATAGAGGCATAGCATTAAGCACAGAGAATGAAAGAAATCAAATGGGAGCAAGATAATCTTGACAGATCAGTACCGGTATTAGGCTCTTAGCTAAGGCACATAAATTTAGTTGCCTTCAGAGACGAGCAGCAGATCCAAATGAGCTCAGAATTCCAGCTTAGCAAAACGTGCTTAGACTTCAGTTCCACAAATGCCGCAGGATGCATTTGTTAGTTATAAAAGGTAAAAAGTAAAGGACCCCTGGATGGTTACATCCAGTCAAAGACGACTATGGGGTTGTAGCGCTCATCTCATTTTCAGGCCGTTTGTCCACAGACAGCTTTCCGGGTCATGTGGCCAGCATAACTAAACCACTTCTGGTGCAACGGGACACTGTGACGGAAACCAGAGTGCATGGAAACACCGTTTCCCACTGCAGTGGTAGCCATTTATCTACCTGCATTGGCATGCTTTCGAACTGCTAGTTATATTCCAGCATGGCTGCTGTTAGCGGGTGGCTCAGAGGGCCTGAGCCCAAGGTCTGCTGACCCTATGATTCCCCTTTAAAAAATGTAATCCCCCCTCAAAAAAACCACACCTTTGCTTACAGGGCAGTTGGGCACCCAGAGGCATCTAGCTGTCTGCTAATGGTATGTAAATTTGTATCATGGACTTCTGCTTAGTAATGCTCCTGTATTCCAGGGTGAGTTTGAGAACTCTGTCATTTTTGCTTTTCCAACTTTTCATTTTTTTCAAATCATAAATTCAATTCTCCACATTTCTGCAATGATTTGCAATTGTTATAAATGCTGATGGAAAATTGTCAGCATTTTAGTGCAGATTTCTCCTCATAAACATATTGCTGTATGCAGTTTTGACTGAGATCCACATTTCACAAGCAGTGCTTCATAACATAATGCATCTTTGTATGTTATTTTTTTTGTAATATACACATTTTTATAATAGTTGCTCTTTTTTGTAACTTGACTGGAGAACTGCATTGCCAAAATTTGGAGAACTGCAAATTCTCCAGTTCACATACCATTTCAAAAACTGTGAATGTGCCATGTTCGCATTTATATATGAACGGAACTGAATTTTTCCCCATCCCTAATTTCAGGCCACTCAAAGCCTAATGCATGCTTTAAAAGCCAAAAAAGGCTAGATCCTATGATATCCAATCATGGAAAAAGCCCTCCCAGGTATCTCCTAAAGGCAGGAGATGCTATTGTCACAGATCTAGGGTACCAGAGTCTGTTAGTGAATGGTAGAAATTAATAAATGGTACTATTTAAATAATATTTGGGATATGAAGGGAGAATGCATGCTGCAGAACTGTGCGAGACAATAAATTCCTGGGTTACCTTATGCAAACCAACCTAGTCTGGCTAGCTAACTGCAGAGCCATTGAGAAAGATTGGGGAGCTAGGTACTTGGCCATGAAGGGAAATTGGCAGTGCAAAAAAACTATCCTTCCCTCTGCTCTGAGGCGTGGACAGAGGCAGGAGATTTCTGAGGTTGCCAAGGTGATGGGAGGAAGTAAGCAGAACTCCACGCACTGACTGGAGGAGGCTGCACTGAGAGACGGGGGCCATGACTGACTGCTGCTTTAGACCCAGGCTTCCTGAAGCTATGTGAGGAGAATGAGAGACTCTTGGAGTATAATGTTCTGCACTCTCTACATTGAAGACTTTAGATGTAAATATGTGTAAAATAAATCACTAGTCTCCACTATGCCTCGATTTTCCCAGTGGAAACACAACCCTGGGTGAGCGCCTGAAACCCCTTGGAATCTTGCTACCCATTGGCAGAGATTGAAGGTGGCGCACAACCTTCATAACACCGTGTTAGCTGACTCGGTCTTACCCTGCAGCACCTGTGCGCCTTGAAAATCAGCTTTAGATGGGCATCCTCCACAGCAGCAGGAGGGAGTGGTCAGCAAAAATGGCCTCACCCACTGAGTCCTTCCATTCACATTCACAGGAGGGCACCTTGCGATCCTACCCATGAAGTCAAACCTCTTAAGGAGAGTCAGAGTCCTCCTGGTTCAGGCATTTACTCAGCTGGCCAAGACTTTTATGGGATGTAAAAGATGAATGCTAAGCCCTCGCTTCCAATAGCTTCTTGAAGTACTTTGTGATGTGGATTCTCCACATTTGATGTCCCAACTCACACTGTTGGTACCACTCAGAAGTGCAGAGATTGCCCAAACATGGTTCTCAAGGAATCAAGTTTCTATGATATGTTCCTTTGGAGAGAAGGGGCATGCAGCCTTTCTTCAACCCCACAGAAGAACAGATGACTAGGAAAGTATCTAAACCAGGGTTTACTTAAAAAAGAAAGAAAGAGCAGCCATTGATTTAGAACTGATACGCTTTCCTGAAAATTTGATGATATTTTGTGTCTGAGATCAGCTTCTATTTTTTCCTTGGGGTGAGGATGCCTACGATAGGAGTTTGCAACCCTACATAGTTATCTCATGAAGTGGCTGACTGATAGGAGACAGCCTTCCTGATTGGCAGTTTGTCTGTTGTTGTTGTTCTCTCTCTTTCTCTCAGAATATCTTCCCAAAATTTTCACCCAAGGAAATCTGTCTTCACACCAAACATTGATACCTGTCTATATAACTTCAGCTTTCTCCCAAAACAAATTAGTCATCACTTGGGCAGAAGTGACATTTCAGGTTTCCCTGAGAGTGGCTGCAAAGGATGTGATTACAGGTAAATCTGTCACCAGCTCTGAGAGCTAAAGTGCCTTAGGAAAAGACAAGATTCTGAACAAGGGCAACAAACAGTAATAGGTGCCTTCAGCCTGCCTTCCCTTGCCTGCCTCCGGGTTTCCCTCCTAAAAGAGGAGAGTGGCCTTGTGATCCTAAGCACATTTACATGGAATTCAACTCCTTTCATAGAATCATAGAATTGTAGAGTTGGAAGGGACCATGAGGATCATTTAATCCAGCCCCCTGCAAGGCAGGATCCCACAACCCTGAGATTAAGAGCCTCCAGAGTGATTCAGTCAGAGCATGAGACTCTTAATCTCATGGTCATGGGTTCAAGCCCCATGTTGAGGGGGGGGTGAATACTTCATTGTAGAGAGTTGGACTGGATGACCCTCATGGTCCCTTCCAACTCTGGAATTCAGTGAAAAAGGCTTCTATGCTCTACCAACTGAGCTGTCCCTCCAGTAATACTTGGGACAATGATGTTAATATTCAGTGCTCATGCATTCTTCTGGACTCTGCCTGCTTAACATTTTTTAAAGTACCCAAACTGGGATGCAGTCCAAAATCTTTTTGAAGTGATCTATAGTTGCGCGCAAAAGTACAGCAACCTTTCTTTCTTCTGCCTGTCTCCAACACATACAATTTCTGCAGAGGAGCTCTAAAAAGAACACTTTCCTCTTTGGAGTATCCATTGTTATGAAAGGAAAATCAGCTGAAAGCAACTATTTCTGTCAAGGGGAAGTCCAATAAGAACTTTGTTCTTACACCAAACAACCTTATGCAGGGGATATCTGTCTCTGCTATTGGAAAGGCCATACCTTCTCTCAGTTGCCAATCCCTCCTCGTAGATACCATTGCAATCTTTTGCAAAGAGCTGCCGTTTTCTGTTGGCTTTGTTCTTGCAGCCTTTGTGGTAGCAAATAAATGCATAAGGTCAGGCACAAGCCCTTGCAATCTCTGTTTCTTTTGCAGTCCATATGTCTTACCTTGCAGTCAAGCAGAACAGTGAAATTAGCACAGCGAAAATGAAAATGATGGCAAAAGGTAGCACCTATGCTTTGACTAGAACAAACTGTGCGCAAGTTAAAATCAACACATCAGTTTTCTTTCTCTGCACAGTTCTTTTGTTGCTGCTGTTAATTTGGGGAAGCACATTCATACAGACCACTGACTCCTCACACCTGAATCGTTATCATTATTTTTTCTAACACAAATACACACAGGCAGATTTTATTTCACCAGGCATAGCTCCACAAAATGTTTTTGAACTTTGCAATCCTAAGGACTAGAAACTTTGTGTGTGCTGAATTTTTAAAAAGTGAAATCCTGAGGATGCTGAATTCAATATATTATATGAATTTCTACACTTGTGTGGTCCATTCTAAGATGTGCAATACACCAAATTCTGACAGAGCCCTTAGATGACTGGAACTTGCGGTAGTTTCTAAGGTGTAGCAGAAGGGCAAGCACAAGATGGACCGAGCAAACAGGATGAACCAAAGAGACTAGTGAAAAAATAGAGCAAGTTGCCACTTCTCCGCCTAGTCTACCTCACACAGTTGTTTGGATGACAACAAGGGGCACTATCCAAGCATGATGCCTGTGTACTAACTCAACAAATGAAGTTTTGTTGCTCATCATTAAGGTTGTGCAAAGATTATCTGATAGGGGCTTATATTGCTCATGAACTTTTACATATTGCACTTCAAATGGCACAAGGTTCCAAAGGAAAGGGTGTGTGTTTTTTACCAGCAACAATACTTTACAGCTTGAATTCTGGGTACTTGTGATATTTGTGAAACCGAAGAGTTTATTTGCTCAGGCAACAAATGAGCAACTATTGCATCTGGAAAAAAATGATGAAATCAGCTTCTTATTCCAAAAATATGTTGGCATCCATCTGTCTCAATAGACAGTGGAGTGCACCTCTAGGGATGAAGTCAAATGCTGGAGAATCACAGCACTTTTTGTGGCTTCAGAAACTGGTAACTTGCAATTGCTTATTCCTGTATTGTTTTTTGCTCCATTAGCAGCACTGAAGTGACCTCTCCAGGGAACAAGCCTGGGCAATGTGTTTGGAGGTCTTGGGCTGCGTAGATGACAAGATCTCCTTCTCGACTTCACTGATGTGGTCCAAAGGGAAGCAGAGCAATATGTTTGGCACCAGCTTGGCTGCAGGAGTTGCCAGAAGGTACCCTCTAACCATCTTAGGGAGTCCAGTTCAGATTTGTAGGGTTTATTCCTTAGCCATTTCTTCTCACAAAGATGTTTCACAACGCAGCAAATAGAGATTATTGCTCAGGGTTCAGTCCCAAAGCCTTTCTCATGAATAAGTATAGCAGCTAGGCAGTAGAGGTTTAGGATTAAAGTTTTCCTTCTCCTGGATGGGACTTGTCAACCTGGGAATGTATCCCATCTGCCCAATGGAGTTTTTAAAGTCCAAAACATATTGTCAGCCTAAAAACTCTTGAGTTTTGTAACTGGAGCAAATTCAAACAAAAAACCAAAACCTACATTTAACAAAGTCAAACCACAGCTGAAGTTAAGAAACTCGTGAATTATCCCATTGGGAGTGTCATTTAAAAAAATTACTATATTTTATTTGACATTTTTGCATGACTGATCTGCACCTCGTGGGGTTTCATTTCCGCAGTTTGCCAGAGCAGCCCCAAATGGATAGCTCCATTAAATAATCAAGCCATAGTCCCAGGTTTTGCTGGAACATAATTGTAATTCTATGTTTAGAAAGGAGAAACACAGGAGCTGCTTCAAATAACACTTTCTACTACTCAGCATGTGTAATCAAACAAGGCAATATATACAGCTCAAAGCGTGCTGTTGACTGTTTTTTGACCTCAGTCACATGCACAGAGTGTGCGGCCATGAAAATCCAAGGTAACAATAATGTTGTTTCCAAACAATGTGTACTACTGAAAGCATCCTTTCATTTGACCCATGTTTTCTTGATGACAACAGTCATTGTTAGGGAACATAAGGAATGTTTGTAACAAGTGCCTGTAGCTTCTTTACTTATTAATTTGTTTATTGACTAATTTGATAAATTAGCAGGCACAGGAGAGCCCCTTCTGAGGGGATGAAGCTTGTTCAAATATGTGCTCTCAGTGGCTGCTAGCTACAATCACTATATTATGCCTCTGCTGTTGGAACCAGTATGCCTTTGAGCACCAGATGATGGGAACTGCAAGTGGGGAGAGTGTGGTTGCACTCAGGTCCTGCTGATGGACTTCGCATAAGAGACTGGGCAGCAGCAGCTTTCTCAAAACTTCTGGATCCATGGGGTGCCTCTTTAAGACCACGCCTCTTTCAATGTGGTGGGCATAACTCCCTCCCATTCTGACTCACTGGACTGTCCAGCCCACCCTCTCCTACTGGATTTTACCAGCCATGAATTATGATGGGCAAGGGCAAGCATTCTGTCCAGGAACTCAGGCTGCAACAAGGAAATGGATCCAACAGACAGTTCTTATTGGTTCTTTTAAACAAAGGAGACCTCCACCTGCTTACTTTTCTTAATTGTTGTTGTATTCCAAAAACTGGAATAATTAGATCCTGCTGTTAGCACATTACTACTAGACCTATGGCAGCTTTTAGCATAAAAAAATAATCTATTGACGGAACATTTTAAACAATAAAAAATGTGGTGAAGCAACAGAAAGGCAACAGCCTCCCAACCACTTCTACTCCAACATTGTGCGCACCTTTTCCCCTTCTAAAAAAAATATGCTTGATATCATTTACGGAACGCCATGTGTTCCCTCTCTCTGGTACTGGAAGCTCACACCTGACCGGATTTTTAATTTTCTTTTTCGTTGCAGTGAGCAGCAGTAGAACTGTGCCCGTTGCAGAAAGGCTGTCCTGTAATTACTATGCGAGGGACACTTCTGGCAAGGGTATAAAAGCGGTAGAGTCACGCTGTCATTTGTCTTCCGGATAAGAGCCCTCTTCGCTTTCCTTTATTTAAAACAAACAAAGCACCAATCTGCTGGCAACCATTGGGCACTGCAGCCTAATGCCATCTCATTGTTCTAGGAAAGCTGCGTGAACGGAAAGAACAAACTTTCCAAGTTCGTTACATAATCCAAGGTAGTCGCAGCCCGTGACTCGGACTGCAGACCGATAGTAGCTAAACCCCCTTCCCCTCAACCTAGAAAGCACCTTGAACTCAGCCCTCCGCCGCTCCCTGTGCTGGAATCCAACTCTCCCGCACAATTAACCCTCTTCCTACGATTATTAAACCTGGCGGCTGCTCTGGTTAGCTAAAGAAGGGAGAGACCGGTGAAGGTGAGGGTGAGGGGAGAGCCACAGCTGGCTCACGAAGCGAGACAGCCTCAAGTGCTCCTGCCTCTGTGCAGGTTGGGTTAAAAAGAGCCCCTCCTCGCCTCCTCGTCCCATCAGCTGGAGGCTCCTCCTCCCCATGCTTAGCCATCCCCCTGGCACAGGTGAGCGCGCGTGTGCCAGAGCCAGCTGTGGGAGCGCACGTGTGTGCGTGTGCGGGAGCGCGCGCACATCTGGAGGGAGGGAGCGCAAGCTTTTGGATTGCTTCCTGCCGGCTCCTTCGTCCCGAGCTCCTTGGTGCCTCCTCTGCGCTCTCCGGCCCTGGGTTTCCTTTTGCTCCGTGCGCTCCTGTCGAAGGAAGCGGCGGCAGCTCAGAGCAGAAGGCAGCGCTTCTTTCGTCTCCCGCTTTGCCACTGGCTTAGCCGGGAGGTGTAACCCACTGGTCCGTCTCCCTCCCTCTTTCACTCTCCTGCGTCTGGGGCAGCTTTCGACAGCAGCAGGGGTCCCGCCCTCCTTCACTGCAAAGGGGAATTTTCCTTGGGGCTGTCCGGTCAGCACCACGGACAGCTCCCTAGCCGGCCGCTCCAGCGCACGCAGCCCCTTGGAGCCTCGCTGTGGTCGGGCGGCCGCTGGGCGGGAGAAGCCCTCTCCGGGACCATGGGGGGCGAACCCTGGAACCAGAGCGAGCCCAACAGCACCCAGCTGTCCTGCGGCGGCCCCAACAGCAGCCTGGAGGCAAGCGGAGGCAGCCTGTGCTCTGCCCACGGGGTCAGCCCTTCCATGGTCACGGCCATCGTCATCATGGTTCTCTACTCCGTCGTGTGCGTGGTGGGACTCTTCGGCAACTTCTTGGTCATGTATGTCATCATCCGGTAAGAGGAAGCGGGTCTCGCGGGGAGGCGGTGGCGGGGTGCTGCCTGGGATCCAGAGAAAGGGCCATTCCTGCAAATAGGCAAGGAAGGGAGCTGGGGGCAACTTTTGGGGCGATGGTTCTCCCCACCACCCCATCATGGAGACTGGAAAGGGGGGTGGTTCCCTGGTCTTTTTCAGGGTGCTCCTTCAGGAAGGTGCAGCCAGGAGAAGTGCAGTGAGGAAAGACCCAGAGAACATAAGTGTGCCCTTGAGAACCCTAAAACGGCTTCCCCAATGCTGCTGGCTGGGATTGATGGGAATTGTAGAGGGGACACCAGGTTGGGGAAGGCAGACCTAAAGGTTTGGCTGGGAGGTGCTCTTTGGAAGATCTTCCAAAACCAGGGATTCTTATTCATGTGGGACCCATCTTCTGCAGAAACCCATTTGCACAGTTCATGAAAGGAGATATTTGTTGGACACCTTTGAGATGGACCAAACTGCAGGAAACCAATTGGTGGCCAAGGTGCCATGGCGCCTCTCGTCCTCACCAAGCCCTGGCTATGCTTACCACTGCCACCATGTTGATGCCTCTTCGCTCAGGAGGAACTGTATTCGTGGGACTTTAGTTGTGGTGGTGGGGATCATGTTGAGAAGAGATGCAGTCATTGCCTCTTGTTTTGATGCCTAAGGACTGATATGCATGGCAGTTCTGAAGACTCTGTGCTGGCAGCAAGAAGAAGTGTGTAATTGGAAAAATAAAGTTGCAACAGGGACCATGTCTGATTGTCCAAGTAAATCGGTTTGGAGTTGGAGTGGTGGTCAGGAGATCAGAAGACTTTCTTTTTAAAAAGAGAAGAAATTATTCTTGAGTGAGAATGTGAATTTTTACGAGTGAAGAGTTTAATATATGTATTAGATAGGAAACAACTTTGGGTCATAGCTCTTCCTATATCCATGGAGAGAGAAAAGAACAAAACAATAACCCCTTCACAAGTAGCTCAAAAGCAGTGCCTTCTATGCTCAGGTTTGCTGTCTTAGAAATACATGTCTGTGCTCTTTTGCCTGCCTCCCAGCTAATAAATCACTTATATATAAAGAGATGAATACCAACAATCCTTTCAGAAAAAACTAACAGAATTTGATGGTCATATCCCCCACCCTCTCCATTTGTCCTACTGACTTTCATACCAAAATGTTCCCTTTGTATTTTAGTTGTGAAAATATCTGAACACCCCCCCCCCTTTAAGGAATGCATTTTCCGGGCAAGTAAGTTCCTCTTCCAAAGAAACGTTGTGCAATATTTTTCCACAGAATACTTCTGTCAGATGCAAGTTTACTGCAAAGAGATTTGTTGCCCATTTTAAGGGAGGGGGGACAACACTCTTCTGTATGTGGAATGGGTTTTCTTGTTGCCTTTGTGAAATTAGATTTCTTTAATGAATGCCAGGTAGGACAGCAATCAAATTTGCTCCTAGCACCCAGCTAACATTTAGGAGAAACGAGATTACAATCAATATCTAAAAGAACACAGCACCATCTATTGAAACGATTGATAACAACAGGTGGAAATGGCTGCTTCTGAGAGTGGTATTGGAATGGGGGGGGGGGGGGCGGGACCAGAGTTTATTTATCTGAAAAATTCTACCTGGGATGGACAAAAGCCTAAAGAAGCAAAATCTTCATTTGAAAGTAATAAAGGTATTCAGTCATATTTTAATATTTAGTAGCACCTGTAACAAAATCTTGCAGTGTACCCCTCTCAAAAGTTCCCTTAACTTACTTCCCTGGGAAACTATATAAGCAATAAGCAGCTGAAACCAGTCTCTTTTTTCCAGCTGACACTCAAAATTCATTGGCAACTGAATTTCATTTCTTTTTGGTGGGGTGTGTGTCCCCCCAACCCTTGGGTCCATGTGTTGACATTCTATTTCAACAAACCTCAGAGTTCTCCAAAGCTTACTGATACCACCCTCTTTTTTTCTCTCAATGGCCCAGTTTTGACTACATAACCACCAGCACCACCCTGGCTTCGGGTTCTAGAGGGCCCTTAGGCAAGACAGGCCCTGTGCTTCCCCACACTCAGGGAGCCTCCCTCCTCACCACCATTATCACCAGCAGCTGCTTCTACTGCTGTCCCCATCCTCTTCATCATTGTGATGACCCGCTTGCTTGCCAGGCAGAGAGCCAATGTGCAAGCAGGCAGTGGCATCGACTGCTCCTCCTCCTCCCCACCACCACCACTGGTTGAACCAGACAGGTGAGTGATCAAACAGGAAGAGGAACAGGTCCAGGGAAGCTCTTGTCAGGGAACTCTTTGCTGGGTCACCCTCAGCAGCTGTCCAGCCACGCCAACACTTGACACCAGCCCTGCATTCACCACCTATGTCTGCTCTTAGCGGGAAGGAGTGGTGCATGTTGTTACTTATACAGTGCTATGAACTCATTGCAGGCTGACCTGTATTGCCTTTTTTTAATTATTTCATCATTTGGTTAAGAACTGAGCTAACTCAGGTTGCACAAGTGGAGATTGTGACTGAGAAGGAACACCACCTTTGACAATGATTATCTACTGTTTATTTCAGCAGCATCAATAAGAAATCTGCTCTCTCTCTGCCTTTCTCTTTGCAATGCTATTTCCATCTGCCTGGGAGTAAGCCCTACTTGACTCAGTTGGCTTACTTCTTCGTAGATGCATTTAGAATGTCATTGCTCTTTCGTTTATCCCCTGTTCTTCCTATATGGGACTCAGGACAGCATGTATGGGGCTCCCACTGAACCTCCAGGAGTTGAGTCCACAGTCCCACACTGCTATAAGACTAATTATTCAAATGCATTTCCTTCCTGCTCATCATTGCAAAATGACTTAATTGCTTTCTCAATAGTGGTTAGAGTGCTGATTAGTGCCAGGGAGATCCAGTTCAAATCTCCACTCAGCCATTGAGCTAACTAGTTGGCCTTGTTATGACAATAAAATAGAAGAAACATTGTGAGCTACCGAAAGGTCTTTGGAGGCAGGGTAGAATAGAAATTATATATATGTGGGTGGATGGGTGGGTGTTTGAGCTGATGAATGGTTTCCCACTCCATACCCCACAATGCCCAAGAGCAACATTTTCATTGACAGCAGTGGATTTGAACTCCAGGAGGCACATTGAGAAGCACATCAGCAGCAACCTCACATACTGAACATACAAAAAACCCAAAGTAACAGGCATCCTTTTTAGGTCTATAGGAAAGAGTAGATTAATTTTGTGTGGGGAACTTGCATTTCAATCTATACTTGGATATGAAGTTCTCTAAGGCTCAAATTACATGTGATACGTAACACCCCCCCCCCTTTTGGTAAATCTAATTTTTTATTGTTTTTACAGAACATTTAAAAAGTAAAGCAGGCATAGTGTGACAATGCAGAATCCAGACATTGTTCCTTTTAAAAAAATGAAATAAAGCAAAGTATCTGCTGGGAGAGACCATCTTGAGTGGGTGACTGTATAACTCCTACTTTTTAAGCGTTTGTTCATTGATTCCCACCCCAGTAGCCTTCGCACCTGTGGGAACAAGTATATTGGGACCTGCAGGTCTCCCTTTCTGGAGAGAAAATCAACGTGAGGTTGGGGAAAGTGGCATAAGGAGAGGTAAGAGTGAAGCAGAATGGATAATCTCCCTTCTGTTGGTGCTCTGATAAAAATACCAGTCTCCCACAACTGCTTTTTACTTTTTAAGAAAAGAAAATGCAGATCAAGTGGAGGAACAATAGACATCCAAGTATCATGTGTACTGATCATGGGGGACTCACTTTCTCTTGGTACTGTGAACAGTTCTATAGAATAATAATCATAGAAACATACAAACATAGAATCATAGAGTTGGAAGAGAACCCAAGGGCCATCCAGTCCAACCCCCTGCCAAGCAGGAAACACCATCAAAGCATTCCTGACAGATGGCTGTCAAGCCTCTGCTTAAAGACCTCCAAAGAAGGTGACTCCACCACACTCCTTGGCAGCAAATTCCACTGCCGAACAGCTCTCACTGTCAGGAAGTTCTTCCTAATGTTTAGGTGGAATCTTCTTTCTTGTAGTTTGAATCCATTGCCCTGTGTCCGCTTCTCTGGAGCAGCAGAAAACAACCTTTCTCCCTCCTCTATATGACATCCTTTTATATATTTGAACATGGCTATCATATCACCCCTTAACCTTCTTTTCTCCAGGCTAAACATACCCAGCTCCCTAAGCCGTTCCTCATAAGGCATTGTTTCCAGGCCTTTGACCATTTTGGTTGCCCTCTTCTGGACACGTTCCAGCTTGTCAGTATCCTTCTTGAACTGTGGTGCCCAGAACTGGACACAGTATTCCAGGTGAGGTCTGACCAGAGTGGAATACAGTGGTACTATTACTTCCCTTGATCTAGATGCTATACTCCTATTGATGCAGCCCAGAATTGCATTGGCTTTTTTAGCTGCTGCATCACACTGTTGACTCATGTCAAGTTTGTGGTCTACCAAGACTCCTAGATCCTTTTCACATGTACTGCTCTCAAGCCAGGTATTGAGACATTCTAGAGGTAAAGTCTGTCGATCAGAAGAAAAACTTCTTACTTCCATTGACCGGATTTGAGTAAGCCTTGTGTCTGCATAAACATGAATACCGGTAGAGTTACAGCCCCCAAAGTATTTTTCATTTCCTGAAATTTTGATTATGAGTCATGTTTGATTACACTCTGAGAAATAGCATCCCTGCCACTGCAATGCAAAGAATTAAGTCATTATTGCAACAGGTAGAAATTGGGTGTCCCGATTTATGTCTGCAGCCAAACAGAGACCACCCTGCCTGACAATTGCACAGTGTGAGGACCCTGCGTGAAAGGAAGTATATGCAGAATGCTTCCATTCTGGTAGATTATTTTAGATCCATACAGGCAATTTATATTTTAGGTTAATACAATGACTGAAAGGATTTGTTTAATCCAAGACTGCTCAAAACATCTGAGAAAGAAGAGCATACAAGTCCAGTCAGCCTCCCTAAATCATGGGCTGGAATTTACTCAGGGCATTGTTAAATGGTGGTATTTACTAATGTGCTAATGGCCACCAATTTAGATGACTTTAAAGGGGGATTAGACAAATTCATGAAGGACAAGGCTATACAATCACAATGGCTAAACCACTTCTAGCTTCATATTCAGCATACCACTCAGTCATAGCTGTCAACCTTTCCCTTTTTTGTGGGAAATTCCCTTATTATAGCATTGGGAAACAGCAGGGAGGGTTGACAGCTACGGGTATGTATATAGCAGTGGGGAACAGCAGGGAGGATTGACAGCTATGCCAGTGCTACTTACTGTGAAACAACAGTGGAGAAAGGCTATTGATCTCATCTTCTACTCATGGGCTTCATATCTGATGGGCTACTGTGAACAGACACAATAGGCCTCCTGAGAGACACTTCTTCTGTTCTTGATCAGGAGTGGGGAACCTTCTTCAGATAAAGGGCCACATTGCAACCTCCTGGGGGCAACTTGCCACTGGGTGGAGCCATGGATGGTAAATGTTTACCTTTGTACAGCAGGCTAATTTCTATACACACTTACACATCCCCTTTCATCCAAGTGCGTGAGAGGCATTAGCAGAGTTCAAGGCCTCATGGCAGCCAGCCAAAAAGCATTCTTGGAGATTGCAAAACAGGACTGAGGAGTAGCCTGGACAGATGAGGGTGGCTGGGGAGGGGGTGGCCTGGAGAAGGTCCTTAGGGCCAGGTAAAGAGGCTCAGAGGGCCATATCTGGCCCCTAGGTGAACCTGAGCAAAGCCTGCTTGGTCCAGTTCCACTCCCCTAGCCACGGCCCCTTGGCTGCCATGGACTGGCCAGTTTGAATAGCGGGCCTGGTGGGAACCCATGAGCCTCTGCTGTGGCTGAGGGGACATGATAACAGCCAGGAAAATGTCACGGTGCAGTGGGGCAAAGTGGAGGTGCCGCGGTGGGCCACAACCGCCACTCACAGTGAGGTCCAGCCACCTGAAACTCAGTAGGGGTGGTGCTTATCTAACTTATTGCAGGAGGGAGTTCCATAGAGCTGGGCCCAAAGTGTTGATTTCCCCTTCAATGATCTTGACTTGGGGTATACAGGGTAAAGAGGTCATTAAGGTTTTCTGGGCCTAAGTTATTCAGGGCTTAGTACACTAATCTTGAACCTGGCCTGGTTGATCCACACACACCCTTCCAGGAGAGCAGGTAGCTTTCTTTGTATTTGCATACTTTGATTATATGACCTGATAACAGAGTTTGAGGGCCAGAACTTATTTTACCCTAACAGACGGAGGGATAAGGAGAAGCATTGTTTGATCTTTCCATTTGCCTTCTTGGCATTTAAATACTAGATGAACTTGGGCCTGTTCCCTAGAAACATTCTTTGTTTGAGACTGCACAGTTATTGTGACCTGTAAACAAAGACCTGAAAAAGAAACCAGAATGTCAGAGTTGTACAATATCAAGAGGCCTGGAAATAGTTCTGCCAGGAACAGTCATTTGGATACAATATGTTGCTTTTGTGAATCCATTAAAATGATCTCAAGCACAAAGCAAATGATTTGCATGCTCTCCTGTCATGTCTAGTGTTGGTGCCAAAAAATTGCCCTTCAGTTTCTCAGAAGCTTTTTTCCTCTGAAAAGGAGGCTTCAGTTTTAATGCCCCATTTCAGAGCACATTAGAAATGCTTTAGAAATTTGATGGGGGTGCATTTTTGAGCTTACTGTGAGGTGGCCGGGGATGGCGTTTTTTTCATTGTAATAGGCTTCGGAGGGAAGCTGTCATTCATGCCAAGTGTACACCCCTGCCCCATAAGCCTGTTTGCTGTGTGGGAGGGTCAAGGAAGAGAGGCCATGAGCTACATCTAAACAGAAGTAGAATCAAAGTGTTTGAACAGCTGCATTGGGGGCTACACAGAACGTTTCCAATGAGTATTTTTAGGACGGAGCTTTCAGTCAAAATGATATCAGCCTTTTACACATATGAAGTGGACCAGGCAGTGCTGCGTATTGAGAATCACTGGAATGTTGCATTAGTTGCTATGGCTGTAATCAGTTATATTGTCTTCAGTAAATTTGCTAAAAAGCACCTTTTAAAACATGTATAGTTAAAAATAAGATCTTTGAGTGATTTTCTTTCAGATGAAATGTTTGGGGGTTTTTTTGGTCTGTTGCTAAGGTAGAAAACGAATTGTCAGTTTATTTAAAATATTTGTATAGCACTTTCACACAGCTCAAAGAAAATGTAAGAAAACATTTTTAAAACAATAATTAAACACCAAGCAAAATACAAATCAAAACTCAATGGTTGTGAGCTGAAATCTGGGCAACCTACCAATTGCTTCAGCAGCCAAAAAAAAAACCTCCCTGATTTTGCAGTCTCTCCAAGAAGGCTGTAAGGGAGGAGTGGATTCTGACCTCATTGGGGAGGTTATTCTAAGCTATTGTGGCAAAGGCTCTATTTTTTTTTTTTTTTTATAAGATTTTATTATTTTCCAATAGAAAAAAGAGAACAAAATATAACAACAACACATAGCATAAACATCAATAAAAACACAATAAACATTGAACATAATCAGCAATAAACAATAAACATAATCAACATTGAAAACAATAACAACAATAAAAACATAAAAATGACATATACAAACCTTAACCAATATCTTTCTTTGAATATTTCTTGTTTCTAACTTCTCTGTTTGGGGACTTCCCCCGTTCCCTCCACTGTCTTCAGAAAACATATACTTCTTCAAGGTAGCTTTATATATTATTCAATTCACTTTTACCCAAATTTTAATATACTTAACTTTCACTTAGTCAAATATCTCAGTCACTATGTATCTTATCTTAACAGCCTATCTTAACATATTTTGACATATACATCTTTCACATAACAACAATTCCCCTTACCATTCATATCTAACACATATCTACCAAAGCCGATGTTCTGTTTAATTCTGCTCAAATATTCAGTTTAACTGATTTAACCAAATAGTCTTTGAATTTTTTCCACTCCTGCGACGCCTTCCCCTCCCTCTGGTCTCGGATTCTGACGGTCAGTTCAGCGAGTTCCATATATTCCATCATCTTCATCTGCCATTCCTCCATCGTTGGTATCTCTTCACCTTTCCATGTTCTTGCCAATAAAATTCTAGCTGCTGTTGTGGCATACATAAAAAACACTCTATCCTGACTGGGTATCTCTTCATTGGTTATGCTCAGGAGAAATGCCTCTGGTTTCTTACAAAAGGTAACTTTCATTACCTTCTTAAGCTCATTATAAATCTTGTCCCAGAAGGCACTTACCACTGGGCACAACCACCACATATGAAAAAAGGTACCTTTCGCATGTTTACACTTCCAACATACATCTGACATTTTGGTGTTCATCTTAGCAATCTTAACTGGTGTCAAGTACCATCTATAAACCATTTTCATTATATTCTCTCTTAAACCATGACAAGCAGTAAATTTGATACCTTTTTGCCACAATCTCTCCCAGTCATCCATCATAATATTATGTCCGACATCTTTTGCCCAATCTATCATTGAAGATTTAACCAGTTCATCTTTTGTATGCCACTCTAGCAAAAGATTATACATTTTGGAAAGGTTTTTAAAGTTCGATTCTATCAGTTCTGTTTCCAGTTTTGATTTTTCTACTTGAAAACCAATTTTTTTGTCTATTTTAAATGTTTCGTAAACCTGATAGTAGTGCAGCCAGTCGGGGACCTGACTTTTTACTTGATCATAGCTTTTTAGCTTAAAGGAGTCCCCTTCCTGCTGCAATATGTCCATATATCTTAACCAGTTTGCAGACATATTCGGTCTCTTATATGCCTTGGCCTCCACTGGAGAGATCCATCTAGGAGTCTTTCTCTCAAACAAGTCTTTGTATCTAGTCCAAACCTGATATAGGGATTTTCTCACAATATGAGACTTAAAAGTTCTGTGGATTTTAGCCTTGTCATACCAAAGGTATGCATGCCAACCAAACATATTATCGTGTCCCTCCAAGTCCAACACATCCACGTTCTCTAGTTTAAACCAATCCTTTAACCAGCAAAAGGCCGCAGCTTCAAAATATTGCCTTAAGTCCGGCAGGGCAAAGCCTCCTCTGTCTTTAGAGTCTGTTAAAATCTTAAATTTTATTCTTGGCTTTTTGCCCTGCCATATAAATTTCGATAGGTCCTTTTGCCATTTTTTGAAACAGTCTAATTTGTCCAAAATTGGTATGGCTTGGAATAAAAACAGCATCCTTGGTAGGACATTCATTTTAACCACTGCTATTCTTCCCATTAACGACAGTTTGAGTCTTGTCCAAATCTCCATGTCTTTTTTTATCTCCATCCACAGTTTTTCATAATTGTCCTTATACAGGTTCAAGTTCTTACTTGTGAGATTGATACCTAGATATTTTACGGATTTGACAAAATTGAGGCCTGTGGCTTCTTGAATTCTTTGGATCTGTTCTGCACTCATATTTTTACCTAAAACTTTGGTTTTCTGCTTATTTAGTTTAAAGCCAGCTACAAGTCCGAATTGTTCAATTAATTCCAAGGCTCTGGGGACACTGCCTTCTGGTTCTTGCAGGGATAGCATCAAATCGTCCGCGAAGGCACGTAATTTGTATTCCTTCTCTCCCACTTTAATTCCTTTTGTCTGTTTATCTTTCCGAATCATATTCAGAAGGACTTCCAGGACCGTAATAAAGAGTAAAGGGGAGATAGGGCACCCTTGTCTTGTTCCTTTCTCTACTTCGATCTCCTCCGATATCACACTGTTTACAATAACTTTTGCTCTTTGTTCTGTATAAATGGCCTTTATGCCATTTAAAAAATTTTCTCCAACTCCCATCTTTTCCAAATTCTTTTTCATGAATGTCCAGGATACTTTATCAAAAGCTTTCTCTGCATCAACAAACAATAGTGCTGCATCTGTGTTTATGTCTCTCTCCAGTTTTTCTAAAATGTCCACAATGATCCTCGTATTATTACTTATTTGCCTTCCTGGCAAGAAACCTGCTTGGTCTCTATGTATATAATCTTTCAACACTCTTTTCAACCTTGTAGCCAAAACATTTGCAAAGATTTTATAATCCACATTCAAAAGGGATATTGGACGATAGTTTTTCATTAGAGTCTTGTCAGTATCTGGTTTTAAAATCAGTGTGATAAAGGCTTCTTTCCACGTCTCTGGTGCCCTATCTCCTTCTAGTATTCTATTGCAAGTTTCTCTTAACGGCTGTGATAGCCAGTCTTTCAATATCTTGTAATATTTTGCTGTTAATCCATCCGGTCCTGGAGCCTTCCCCAGTTGCATGTTGTTTATTGCATCTTCTATTTCTTGTGTCGTTATTGGGTGGTTGAGAGTTATTAGTTTTTCTTCTGGGACCTTTTGCAGTCCATTCTTCTCCAGGAATCGGTCTATCTCTGCGTCATCTATCTTCTCCTCCTTGTACAGTTGTTTATAGAATCTCTGGAAACACCATCTGATTTCCTCCGGTTTCTCTACATTTTTTCCATTTACTACCAATTTACTGATGACATTTGCCTTTTGTCTTTTCTTTAATTGCCAAGCTAGTAGTTTTCCACATTTATTTGCAGATTCAAATGTTCTTTGTTTCATCATTTTCACTTTCCATTCGATATCTTGATTCATAATATTAGCGTATTGGGATTGCAAGTATTTGATTTCTTTTTGAATTTTAACACATCTAGGATGTCCTCTTAGTTCTTTTTCCTTTTCTTTGATTAATTTCAACAATCTCTCCATCTCTGCACTTTGTTGTTTCTTCTTTTTTGCCTTTTCACTAATGAGGAATCCTCTCATTACCGCCTTACTTGCATCCCAGGCAATCCTTTTCTCCACATCTGAGTTCCAATTGATTTGAAAATATTCTTTCATCTTTTTCGCCGCTCTTTCTACTAGCTTGGTATCTCTCATCAATGCATCATCCATTCTCCACCTAAAAGAATCCTTGGAAATCATTTTTAGGTTTACCTGTACCGGATTGTGGTCTGAAAGCGTTTTAGGACCGATTTCTGCTTTTTGTAGTTTTGGAGCCAATTCATTCGAGATCCAGATGTAATCTATCCTCGACCATGACTGCTGAGATTCGCTGAAGTACGTTGCCTCTGTTTCTGTGGGATTTTTTAATCTCCAAGAATCTACCAAGTTCAAATTGTCCACCATTTCAAAAAAAGTCTTTGGGAGTTTCCCGTCATTTGTTAATTTTGTTCTTTGAGATCTGTCCATTAATGTGGAAACTGCCCCATTAAAATCTCCAAGGCAAACTACCTTATAGTCCAAATAATCCAACAGCAAGTCATGGATTTTTTTTGTAAAAAATCGACTTTCCATCATTTGGTGCGTAGAGTCCCAGGATTAAAAATTTTTCGCCTTGTACATTAATTTCAATTGCGATGTATCTCCCTTCTTCATCTTTAAATAGCTGTCTTGGGCTATATTTCTCCTTTGCGTAAATCACTACTCCTCTCTTCTTGACCTTGTCCGATGATATGAATTCTTGGCCTAATTTTTTGTTCTGTAGCAATCTTCTGTGACGCCGAACTATGTGGGTTTCCTGTAGACATATTATATCCAAATTCTTCTTTTCTATGCTGTAAAACACTCTGCGTCTCTTTGGTCTCTGGTTTAATCCCCGAACATTCCAAGTCATTAACTTGAGCGCCATTTCTTTGTTTATTCCTCTCCTCCAGTTGCCTGTCCTTTCTTATCTTGTTCTGGATCTTGGCTTGGTCCTGGTGGTCCCGGCGGTGGTGGGAATACTTCTGGAAACTTGTAGAGCTGTGCTGGATCCAATGGAGTTCCTTTGAAATGTTCCAGATGCTTGTCCAGGAACTTTTGCTTATCCGCCAAGGACCTTATTCTTATCTTTTTCCCTTCAAACGTGAATGCCAGGCCTTCTGGAAATTCCCAACTGAAGGAGATTTTTCTTCTTCTTAGCTCCGTCACCAGGTCGTTATAAGGAGCTCTTTTATCTAAAAAGAATCTGGGGATATCCTTGTAAAAAATTACTTTATTCTGCTGTACCACCAGGTTGTTTCTATAGTGTAAATCCAGAAAATAGTCTCTGTCGTGCCTATCGTGTAGCACAATCAAACAGTCACTGACTGTTTTAGTGCTTTTCTTTCCTCTGGAACCTCTTGGTCCAAATCTGAAGGCCTTCACTATGCGTGCTGAGACGTTTACCTCTTCCAACTCCCAAAAAGTCGAGAATAGTTTCACAATATAGGCTTTCAGGTCTTCCCCCTCCAATTCTGGAAGACCCCTTATTCTTAGGTTTCCTTCTCTCTGATGTAGTTGCAAAAAAGCAAGAGACTCTTCCACAGTCCTCTGTCGTGTTCCAATATTTTCGATCTGCTCCAAATCTAAATTGTCCAATTTTTCCTCCACCTTTTTTATTTTTTCTCTGACCACTTTAATTTCCTCCGAGTCTTTTTTTAACGTGGTCACCTCCTGCCCAATTTTATTAATTTCGTCTCTGTTCTTTCTTACGTTTTCCTCAATTTGTCCAATCGATTTTTCTAACGTTTGGGTGGAGGCTTTAATATCAGCCTTAATATCCACTTGGAGCTTTTCTATTGCAGAGTTGACTGTTGTATTCACTGATGCACCAATAGCATTAACCGATTCTTGTGTTTGCTTCAACCCTTCGGTGACACTTTTTAAGCCTTCTGCAATTTCTGCAACACTTGCAGCCAATTTCTCCATTTGTTCCTGAAGAGTTAAGGAAACAGAGCCTTTCCTTTTTTCAGAGCCAGTTCCTTTAGATCTAAGTTCCATTCCTTGTGGGCTCTGTAACTGTAATCTCAAGGTCACTCCAGTTGCTATAGTAACAATCTCAGACATTCACAGCAGAAGACCAACAGTCCCAAAAGTAAACACCAGGTGGCCTGCAGCTAGCCTTCTGAGAACAAAGAGGCTGCTGAGCCAGGAGTCCACAATAGTCCATTAATCCAACTTTTAGGCAAAGAGTTCAGATTTTTCAGAATTGTAAATTCCTTAAAGCCAAGAAGAGTCTATTTTAAATAGCCCAAGCCAGTAGCTGTTTTCTCACTTGCAGTGTAACCACCAAGTCTTTAAAGTAACTTGTATCTGGCTGTAAAAGAGTCAAAGTATCTCCACTGGTAAACAGTCACTGTAACACTGGAACACCAACAAAGAAAAAATGGCAACAATATAACCCAGCCCGCTACTGACCCGGAATCCTAATCCAGAGGGTGAGGGGCTTCTTCTTTTGCCATATCAACTGTTTTTGGAACTTTAAACAAACTTTAAACAACTTTTAAATCACTTTTAAGAAGTTTGGCAGAGTTCGCAAAACTTTCCCGTTAGCCGCGGCTTTGATCCTTTAGCGCTACCAAGCTCGCGCAAACAGTTCAAAGGGAACAGGCTTCCTTTTAGAGTTTCCTCTGCAAGCAGTGCTCTTTAAACTTGTGAAATAATCCAAAATTTTGACTTACAGAGTTTCTTTGGAAGTTTCTATGTAGGAAGTGCCGGGTGCTCGGGTCTGGCGGGATCGCTGCTTTGATCCTCCGCAGGCAGCCGCTTCTTCAGTCCCGTGCTGGGGCTCCGCTCGCCCGATTCTCCCCCTTACGAGGGTAAATCGGGAGCGAAGACAGCACGTCTGGGACCCACGAAGCTGTCGGTCCACGGGACGCTCTTCCCGTGGCTTTAAGGGACCCGTGGCGCAGGCACGGAGCTCCCTATCGCCTAACGGAGGACGGAGCCGTCGGACTCCCGTCCGCCATTGACTCGGCACCTAACCGCATTGTGGCAAAGGCTCTAGTCTATGCAGGGATGTTTTCACTCATACAGTGAGGCTCTATAGGGAAGGTTTGAAATGCAGTCCATAACCAGTAAATGCAGGGGCTCATTCATGAAATTAAAGACTCTCTAGTTTGTCACTTCCAGCCCAGGCCAATAAGTACTTTCAAGGTAGCCAATTTAGCTTGGTGCAGAATTGGCTAAATATGTTGTCACCACTTAATATTTTTCAGGAGGCAAGCCAAAACAACTTACAAGGTGTCTTCAAGGACAGTCCCATGTAAAGCACATTTTGAAGCAGTCAACCTCACAGCTCGCCCACAATTACATTCGTCATGCCTAGAAAGCATGGGTCCTTCCCCCACTCCTTCCCAAGGGAAAACCCACTCTTCAGCAATAGATCAGAACAAAAGATCAGAACAGAGTGGCTGGGGAAACCCAGCCAGATGGGCGGAGTAGAAATAACAATAGATTATTATTATTATTATTATTATTATTATTATTATTGAAATCAGCTCTGATTGAGCACTATGTCTGCAAAGGATGATTACCATCCTTCCTATTACAAACGCAACCCTCACTTAAGAGCCTAGGGTTTGCTCTTGTTAGCACCATGTATTTCTTGTCAGGATTCAACTTTTTTAACTTTATCCCATCTTCTAGGCCAGTGTTTCCCAAACTTGAGTCGCCGGCTGGTTTTGGACTACAACTCCTATCATCCCTAGCTAGCAAGACCAGTGGTCAGGGATGATGGGAACTGCAGTCCAAAAACAGCTGGAGACCCAAGTTTGGGAAGCACTATTCTAGGCACTAGTTTTGCAAAACTAGGACAGGTGCTCCTTGATGTCTTGTTATAATTGATACCCCAAACCAAAAGGCACTCTTTGTCTCATATGATCAGCTGCCCAATGACCAAGCTCAGAGCTACAACAATGAGATGGAAAGAAGTGGAGTAGGGTAGTGTTTCACACACCTTTCACAGGTAAACATGCAGAGATTCCACATCAGTAGAACCAGGGGTGTCCATTATATTGCAACATTTTCAAATGCAAAAAAAAAAAAAATGTGGCAGTGTTCAAAATTCAAGAAGTTGGGGTTAAATGCCAAATAATGCCAAGTTCTGGCATCCTTGAGAAATTCCCTTCTAGCGTTAGAAGAGTGGCTGAGGAAACCCAGGCAGATGGGTGGGGTATAATTAATTATTAGTAGTATTAGTAGTATTAGTATTATTTACTACTACTACTACTATTACTACTACTACTCCCTCCCTTTTTAAAATGTAATGTTGAAGCCTTCTGAGCTGCACAGTGAGAAACCGACTGGGCAATTCCATTCTATACTCACACCTGTGAGGCACCCCATTTAATTCAATGGGGCTTCATTCTAAATAGCATGAATAGAATTGTGCTGTCAGTCTTGGAAGTTGGAAGGGGTGAAGCAACACTTTTAGCAGCTAAGGGTGAGCCTTCAATGCCTGTCTAGATCTTTGCCCCTCAAAATGAGTAGAAGAAGCAAAAAAAGATGATACAAGATAAGAAAATATAAACTAGCGTGCATCATTTATACAGATCTTGTTGCAGATTGATTTTTTAGCATGGAATACAAACACAGACCTTACTGTAGCCAATAAAGCAAGCCATCTCCTGCCTCATCCTGACTGTCTACATTGACTAGTGACATCTCCCAAATGTTTCAGTTGCAGCAGGACTTCTCAATCCACCCTGGCTTCCAAGCCCTACTAAGTGTAATTCTGCCCTTAATGGTCAAAAGCCTTAGCACAGCCACTTGCTGGCGTTGCTTATGTACCTGAATGTTAACTTTGCTTAAGAGAAATTTCATTCGGAAAAGATATTAGCAGCCATCTGGGGAAGGCAAATAAAAGAGAATTGGGAGCATCTTATGAGTTTATATTGGAAGGAAAATAATAGATCTTCTGCCAGCTATCTTGAGTTGTACTGCTAGGATTGCAATAAAGAAATACAAATAAAATGTTTGGTATCGCCTCTTTTTTCATTTAGCTTTGGCTCTTGTCATAAATATGTAATAAGAACCATGAAACAAAATTATGAGAAAGTGTCAAAGCGAAAATAACTTTAATCATAGAAAAAACACTGGAGGTGGGTATTACATATTCCATCTTGAATACCGGCTCCTTATCTGTCCTATTCTCACTCGGTTACAATAAAGGAGCAATGTAAACACTGCCCTCGCAAACAGGAAATCATCTTTCTTAAATGGAGAAATATGCTGTTCTTTATAGGTGTGGAAAAATGAGACAACTTCATCATAAAGATAGGACAAAATGCAACATGGCCTAACCTAAGAATATAAAATGTAATATGGAGAAAATGAAGAAGGAGGTTAATAAAAATGTAAATGATACTATTTGAGTAGCTGGACAGCACATATTTCTTAGCCAGATTTCCCAATAGCTGCATAGATGGTTGCCCAGGGCAGCAATTTATAATGGGTACCAGTACTGCAGCATCAGATAGAAGAGACCTTTCCAGAGAAACATTGGTATGCCTGCTTCTTTTCCTCAGGAATATCATTAGCACAGTTTATGAATTCAGGTTGGTTTATGAATTGTGTGTACATATAAGTCAAGAGTAACAGGGTCTGGCCTGTTTGGCTTAGCAAATAACTACCGGTAGTCACAGGGATAGGATTGCAGCCTTTGAATATCAAGCTGGTAGCATAGTCAAGTGGGGCGACCTATAATTTAATTCTAGTGATTGAAAGGAATAACCTCCAGGATATTCTGCCGCAGCAGGAGCACATATGCAAAAAAGCACCATAAATTTTGGGAGACGGAGAAAGGGGCTCCTTTCAAAAATGGGATTTAGATGGGATTGAGTCAGCATCAGAGCCCTAGCTTGAAAAAGAACTGCCCTTATATTCACACACCCCTACTATCTTCACGCTGATCTCAGGTTTGAGAAGGGGAATGTCCTCAGTGAGGACCCCCCCCCCCGCTCCATTAAGGCTCTGGACAAGGGTTGTGCTAACCATGTTATGAGTTAGTGCATTTTCTTTAATACTCATTTTATTTTTCAGTCTCTTCACATATAAAGAGGCCTGTGGGGATGCTAAAGCTGTGCAAAATCCACGTGGCTATGGCCAGGTGCAGGACAGGAAGCACATAAAGTGAATTTATGCAACTAGCCAGAGTACGTCTCCGCTTAAGCCATGCCTTCCTGCTCTTGATCTCTCTTAGATATCTCAAAACGCGGGTATCAAGTGCCTTTCTTGCAGACACCTTTGCCCTTTGACTTGGGTTCAACGACGCTTTGTGGTAGACATTTATTTGTTGCTCTTTGGCAGCATACAGGGCAGTTAAGCCCAAGTACCTCAGACGTAGGTGGCGCTGTGGGTTAAACCACAGAGCCTAGGTTTTGCCGATCAGAAGGTCGGTGGTTCGAATCCCCATGACGGGGTGAGCTCCCGTTGCTCGGTCCCAGCTCCTGCCAACCTAGCAGTTCGAAAGCACGTCAAAAGTGCAAGTAGATATATAGGTACCGCTCCAGCGGGAAGGTAAACGGTGTTTCCGTGTGCTGCTCTGGCTCACCAAAAGCAGCTTAGTCATGCTGACCACATGGCTGTACACTGTACACTGGCTCCCTTGGCCAGTAAAGCGAGATGAGCGCCACAACCCCAGAGTTGTCCGCAACTGGACCTAACACTCAGGGGTCCCTTTACCTTTACCTCAGTTAAATTCTGTCCAGTGGAATGGGCAGCCTTGTCCTATAGGGATGCTTTAGCTGCAGTGGCACAAGTAGGAGTTTATGCCATATGTACAGAGCATCCCAGCTATAAGTGAAGCAGAGCTTTGGGGCTCAGGGTTGTGTCCATAGAAGAGATCTACAATCACTTTGGTTCTCATTGGGTAAAATGCTGTGAAATAACCACCTTGCTCACAACCTCAACTAAGTGCCCCACAAGAAGAACAGGACAGAGCAAAACTCCAGTGTGGTGAAGTGGTTAAGAGTGGTAGGCTCATAATCTGGTGAACCGGGTTCGTGTCTCCGCTCCTCCACATGCAGCTGCTGGGTGACCTTGGGCTAGTCACACTTCTTTGAAGTCTCTCAGCCCCACTCACCTCAAAGAGTGTTTGTTGTGGGGGAGGAAGGGAAAGGAGAATGTTAGCTGCTTTGAGACTCCTTCGGGTAGTGATAAAGCGGGATATCAAATCCAAATTCCTCCTCCTCCTCCTCCTCCTCCTCCTCCTCCTCCTCCTCCTCCTCTTCTTCTTCTTCTTCTTCTTCCAATGCAGGAGGGGCATCCTCACCCTTCCTAGAATAGCTTTCCAATGGCATGATGGAGAGTTCTGCTCTCCTCTCTGTAAGAACATTGTTTTATAAGTATTAATAAGTATTTATATACAGTTATATACAGTTATATACATTATTGTATATATCTGCTTATGTGCTTGTTCCTTTAGGAAACCCAGAATGTATAGGTACAAAATAAGTGCATAAAATTATTTATCTAATTATGTGTATAATATGTGAGAAATGTTTATATTTCTACTAGAACAGGTGGGGGGAAATAGCATGCTTCTCATCAAGATCAAGGAGAAAAATGGGAATTAGGGATAAAATATCTACAGATAAGCTTGATACTGAGTCCCCCCCCCCCCCGAAAATTCTTTCTGTACAATATTGCTGCACCAAGGCACAAAAATGTGATATTCTTAATCCCTAGTCCTCAAATCAGACACTAGTCTGGTTATAACTGCATTTGATCTTGTTATAGCTTTTCATTCCTCTCCTTTGTTGACTTTCTTAGATATACCAAAATGAAGACTGCCACCAACATCTATATTTTCAACCTTGCCCTGGCAGATGCCTTGGCAACAAGTACGCTGCCATTCCAAAGTGTGAATTACCTCCTGGGAACATGGCCGTTTGGTACCGCCATTTGTAAGATTGTTATCTCCATAGATTACTACAACATGTTCACAAGTATTTTCACTCTCTGCACGATGAGTGTGGATCGCTACATAGCAGTTTGCCACCCAGTCAAGGCTCTGGATTTCCGCACCCCCAGAAATGCCAAAATTGTCAACGTCTGTAATTGGATTGTTTCTTCAGCCATCGGCATCCCAGTTATGGTGATGGCAACCACCAAAGAGAGCAATGGTGAGTAAGGATTTCACACACCATTTCCAGATGCTCAATTATTTCAGCCGTAGCAGGAAGGCAGGGAATGAAGGAGAGAGAGGAAACTCATGCAGAAATCAAATTTCTAGGTTACCTTCCAGTGAAAGCCATAAAATTCAGTAGCACATGTAATTTACAATGTAAAGGGGACTTTTCTATACCGCACACTCAAATGGGGGGCTCAAAAGGCATCCACCCCCCAAATGGTGATACTACCACCCTAGTGAGAAATCTGACACTGATTATGGAAATGGGGGGGGGGGTGGATCTTAAAGGGAGGGCATTTGCAAATTAATATCAAGAAAGAGAGGAAAGATACCCTCCTAAACATTAAGGTACTTCCAGAACACCCAGAAGTAGGAAATTTGGTATACACATACATAACATGAGTCACAGTGATTAGTGGGAATGCATCCAAATAGGGTATTTTAATACCTAATGAGAAATAATGTTTACCTAAAAACAGGCTGACCCTCTGGCAAAGAACAAGCCAGGCCACAAGTACGATGCAAAATAGAGTTGTTGAAGGTTTGTAGGTTCTTCACACACTTCCATCAAACTGTGATTATGTGGGTAGAAAGAAGAATTTCTAGAAGCTGCTAGGAACATTATGGTTGCATAAAGGGAGCCTCATTTAGAAGTTGTGCGTCTACGTTTTATTTTTATTTTTTGGCTTCATCTATCTCTCTTTATGTAATCCATATAAACTAAGCGGTTTAGGATACAATCCTGCACCCACTTTCCTGGGAGTAATCCCCTTAGAAGACAGTGGGAATTACATCTACATAAGTACATACAAGGTTTTGCTGTTAATCAATAAACTAATCAGCTAAGAATGGGGTTATATTTTGTCTACTACAAAGTAAACCGGTCCATTCCAGTGGGACCTGCTCCCAAGTTAATGTATATAAGGATCACAACCTTGAGTTGTGGCTCATTTAGTGCTGGAGACCCAATTTAAGTTGTGGGACTGTGATTTAAAGGCACACTTTTATATTTAGATTATTTTAGAATTAGATAGCTACTTATAACAGGGAATGAAAAAGCAAGATATTTAAACATGATGTTTTTTTCTAATAGCAGTGAACGACACTTTTTTGTTATTAAACAGTAAATTATCTCAGACTTTCTTTTGCTCCTAACCGGAAAGAAGGAAGGAAGGAGACATCTATGAATTCCACTAAGTTATCTAACAGTCAAAGTGATGCTTTTTGACCAGAACTATTGCTGGTCAGCTTAAGGAAGCCTAGTTATGTGAATCTTATCTCCTATTTTCTCATTTTAGAAGAATGCTTTTATACGGAAAATAGGCTAATTTAAGCCAGCAAGACTCTATTCAGGGATCTTTTCCTTGCACAGATGCACTTTATCAGGGTCCCTGATAATGCAGTAGGTTCTGCTCATTTTCAAGCAAGCATGAATAAAACTTCTGCAGACAACTCCCAGTCAACATGAGAAGTTCAGGGACTGGACAGGCACAGGGAAATTTGGAGTGGGACTTGTATGTGTGGCCCTGCCCTTATTGACCTTTTGAACACTGAATCTCTCCCCCCACCCCTAAAAATTCTATGTTGTAAACATCACACTAAAAGCGAGTGAGTTTTCTTACAGGCTCACGCCACAGTATAATATAATTATGGCCTTGGAGTGGAGGGGGTGAGAGAAAGAACAGGATTAAATGGAAATAAATAATTCTGTCAAACCTCATTTATTCCTTTTTCTTTTCCTCCTAGGATCTGTTGATTGCACACTTATATTCTCTCACCCAGCATGGTATTGGGAGAACTTGCTGAAAATCTGTGTTTTCATCTTTGCCTTCATCATGCCTGTCCTAATTATCACGGTATGCTATGGGCTCATGATTTTACGCCTGAAGAGTGTCCGAATGCTCTCTGGCTCCAAGGAGAAGGACAGGAATCTTAGAAGGATCACCAGGATGGTCCTCGTGGTTGTGGCTGTCTTCATCGTCTGCTGGACCCCCATCCATATTTACGTTATCATTAAAGCCTTGATCCATATCCCAGAAACTACTTTCCAGACTGTCTCCTGGCACTTCTGTATTGCTTTGGGGTACACAAACAGCTGCCTTAATCCCGTCCTTTATGCCTTTCTAGATGAGAACTTCAAAAGGTGTTTCAGAGAGTTCTGCATCCCAACAGCTTCAACCATGGAGCAACAAAACTCCACCCACGTCCGACAAAACACTCGCGAGCATGCCTCCACCGCCAACACGGTGGATAGGACTAACCAACAGGTATGACTAGCAGTGGAGATGTCATCTCTGGATTCGGGAATCCCTCCTGGAGATGACATGAATTCTGAAATTACAGTCTTTACTGATGTGTAGGTTCTGGAAGATGTGACAGTCTTTTTGATTTATCTTCCCTAGCTGGGGCGATACACAAACATGGAATGATGAATCCAGACATCATCAGTCCCAATCGGGTTTTGGGAAACTAGAGAGCTCCCAGATGTACCTTGCATGGCCAGGCCCTTGTCTGTGTATCATTGTGATATTTATTCCATAGCTGAGAAAGGAGGAGATGCTTTCATAGTGTTTGAAGCAACAGAATGTTTGCTATTGCTTAACATTCTAGAACTGTATATATTTTAAGAACTGCCTTGTACCCAGTCGGAATCAATGTAACTAAGGTCTATCAGCCCTACTAGCACCTGGCCTTACAGCCAGCCCACAGGGCCCTTGATAGCCCTCCTTCTTTAGACTTCTGATTGGCAAGCAATAGACTTTCAGTCAATACTTTTAGACAGGTCTGCATCACCATGATTCATTTTCCTACCATGGCTTTTGTGAACAAGTAACCCATAGAATTCTTTGGTTGTGATCTCACCTTGAAATAACTATCTATTTTGCAATGGGTCATGTGGAAACTCACAATGGGGAGGTGTTTTTGTGAGCAAGCTCAAGTGGGCTGAACTCACAACAAGCCCACCATATTCTATTGAGTATTCACAATTTATTCAGTAGAGGTATTCCCAGTGCTCATTCCAGGGGTGTGTGTGTGTGTGTGTGTGTTGGGGAAGGGTGTTCTTGGAAAAGATGCCCTCTGTTGGCCCTCTGTTGTGCTCCTTGGGCACAATCCACACAAATGTTCAGAGGGAAAGAAAAGGCACTTGAAGGATGCTCTTTCTTCTCTTTGCTCCTGCCACTGCTCATAAGCTTAGAGGGGACAAGTGAAGAGGGAGCAACACCATGGAGAGGGGGGGGCAGCAGGCCCAGGGTAGAGGACTAGTGTCCAGCATCTGTCGGTGCCCAACAGTACTTGCCCCAATATCCCAGCCCTGTGAACTACCCAAAGTACAGGTTTGTTTCACCTTCATTTTGTAAAGAGTAACTGCCAGGGTTGATTCCCACTACAGCCATCAACCACTCATGTGATACACATATCCCCTTGCTTTCAGAATAGAAATAGAAATAGAATAGAAATAGAAATACTTTATTGTCACTCTGTACCACATGTTTACAGTGAGATTAAACGAGCCCCCCCCCCCCAATCTCTCATTCCTTGTCTATCAGCCCTATCTATGTGCTGTCGTACAACCACCGACCCCGAACGTCAGCTGCAGTGTTGCTATCTTCCATTCAGCAGCCTCACAGCCCACAGATAGAAACTGTTCTTTAACCTGCTGGTGCGGCTTATCATGCTTCACTATCTCCTGCCCAAGGGCAGGAGATTAAAAAGGTGCTGGCCAGGGTGTGAGTCATCCCTGAGAATGTTCCTTGCTCTTTTGAGGCAACGGTCTTCTGCGATAACATCTAGTGGACTCAGCCCATGATGTCTTGTGCTGTCTTCACCACCCTCTGTAGGGACTTTCTGTCCATGGCTGTCAAACCAGCGTACCACACCATGATACAGTCTGAAAGAACACTTTCTATCGTGGACCGATAGAAGGAAATCATTAGTTGTTGTCTAACATTGCTCTTTCGCAAGACCCTAAGGAAATGAAGTCTCTGTTGGGCCTTCCTGACCACCTGGGCTGTATTGACCTTCCAAGTAACTCTCTCCACACAGCCCCCCCCCAATATACAACAGGGCTAGCTCCCCTCTCTTCCTCCAAAAGTCCAACACCATCTCCTTTGTCTTGCCAATGTTTAGGTGCAGATTGTTCTCTGAGCACCATGTGGTTACCTTTTCAACCTCCCCCCCCATACTCAGATTCGTCTCCACCTGTAATTAAACCCATTGTGGTGGTGTCATCAGCAAACTTAATAATTGCAGTAGAATTGTTCAAACAACACTTTCTCCAAGTCTGGCCCTTTTGCATATTTCTTCTTTATCCTCCATGGTGACTCTCTTCCTTTTCTTAGTAATTCGTCCCTTTTGCTAGGGACCACAGACCACATTTCTGGGGCTCCATGACAGATTTTCATTGTGCATACATGGTGGGCATTTGCAATGATGGTGAAGAAATCTTTGCAGAAATAAGGGACAGCTGATCAGACAGTTAACAAGGTTGCTGTTGGTGAAGAGCGGCAGGAGAAGGGAATAGATGTTCCTTTTGGGTCACCTGATCTAAAGGTGTTGAATCTCTCTGACCAAGGCCTGCTCAGAATTTACCTTAAGTATAGTTGCCACCTCTAAGTAGCAAGCAAAGATATCAAGATTGTTTACAGATGTTACTTCATTATCCTGAGACAAGCATTGTGGCTGAACTGAAATTCAACAACTCGGAGGGAGGGAAAAGGGGTCACACTACTAATATTGGTATAGAGATATGGTAAACTTACAGCAATAAGCCCTGAGTGCTCACTAGAAGAAATCAGCCCTGAGTGCTCACTAGAAGGACAGATCCTGAAGTTGAGGCTCCAGTACTTTGGCCACCTCATGAGAAGAGAAGACTCCCTAGAAAAGACCCTGATGTTGGGAAAGATGGAGGGCACAAGGAGAAGGGGACGGCAGAGGATGAGATGGTTGGACAGTGTTCTTGAAGCTACTAACATGAGTTTGGCCAAACAGCGAGAGGCAGTGAAGGATAGGCATGCCTGGCATGCTCTGGTCCATGGGGTCACGAAGAGTCGGACACGACTGAACGAGTGAGCAACAACAAAACTTACAGAGGCCTCCTAAATACCTTTATGTTTCAACAGGAACGCTGAGTGCCCCTGTCTAACAGAACTACTCTAAAATTGGCACATTAAGTGAATTTATGTGCCTGTTTCTAAGGAATATCCCTGAATGGGTATATGAGGATTTATAAAGTCCTCCCACTTTGCCTGTGTGGTTTGTTGAACCTTGCCTTGAAATGGCAACCTGTGGGCACTTGGCAATATTGTAAAATTTCATTCTTATCTATTGCATTCATAAACACAGAGTTCAGGTGAGTATGTGTGGTTCTCCCTTCCCCACTGCAATTTAATGCTCACCACAACAAGTGAGGTAGGTTTGGCTGGATGGCATGATAGGGAACCAGTCCAAGGTGACTCCATGAGTTTCATGGCTGAACAAGGAATTAAACCGAGTCCTCTCACTACTCTAATTCAGCTCTCCAGCTCTCCATTTCTCTTCGCATTTTTCATTCAAAGTGGTTCTGAGATTCAGGTTCAAGGCCCCTGTCCTACTGCGTCAGTCCAAAAATGCCATATATACACCCTTTCCCGTATTTATTTTAGCCAGGACATTTTGCCCAAGGCATTTTACTATCTGAGGCAAGTGATGGGATGGCAACAACCCCCAATTCCATGTACAGAAACTGACTGGTCTGACAGCCAGTTCTTATTTCAATACTGGCAATGGGATAGTGTCCTTCACTGCACCTGAGGGCAGCAGGCTAGTTTCAGGCATTTGGGGGAACCAATGCAACTATCATTCTGAAATGTGCAGGCTGCACCCCATCAGAGGAGATGATAATACCTGCAAATTCTATCCAATTCTGGAAGAAATTGAAAACAGATTTTCTTTTTGTTTTAAAATGTCAAATTTCAAAGGCACCCTGCATGCAAACCCCCTGTATATATCTGCCTACAACAGCCTTTCTCAACCTTGGGTCCCCAGAGGTTTTTGGCCTACGACTCCCATCATCCCTGACCACTGGTCCTGCTACCTAGGGATGAGGGGAGTTGTAGGCCAAAAACATCTGGGGACCCAAGGTTGAGAAAGGCTGGCCTACAATTTGGCAGGTGTGATCCAATGGGGGGACAGGGCTGCTATTCCTGCAAATTTCATCTAGTTCTGTGAAAAGAAAAGAAAAGAAAAGAATCACTATTTTCAGATTCCCCATTACAGTGAAAGTGGCGCCAGGGAAACTTTATTTTTAGCAGATGGAATTTGGTCTCAAATAATGAGTTGAATTGGAAAGAAATAGAACAGCTCTGAAACAGACCATACTGCTTCCCAAAGCTACAGATGCATGCTAAATCTTGTGGATGGCACACACCCCCATGGGACTGCAGCTCTTCAGTATGCTCCAAGATTTAAAAGGAACCCACTGTGTGTAGAGACATTCTGGGATCATTACCTTTCAGCTTGCTATACCTCTGTATTTATATGACTCATTTTCAAAACTGTTCCATGGCCCTCTAGCAGGTGAAGGAGGAAATGAGAACTACCTCATATTTTTGTTGAATTTGTTTGTTTTCCCAGCATTTCAACTTTAAAAATAAAACCTTAAAAGTATGGGGGTTGTTTTTTTTTACTTAGTAGTAGCAATGTGAGTCTGCAGTCATAAACAAAAATGCTTAAATACCACTGGAATCAACTGGATTTTAGTGGCCTCAGGATAGGATTGTTGCTTAAGACATTACTGTAGATAACATTACATTCAAAAATAGGGTCAGATTTCAAACAATAGTTTTTCATCAATGGCTACAGAAAAGAAAACATCTACTAATGCAGTCTACAAAGGACCCATTGAAGCAGAGGAACAATTGTACTCTGTGTTTGATATATTATGTAATGGTGTGTGGGTGTGGGTGTGGGTGTGGGTGTGGGTGTGGGCACTGTATTTTTATATTCTATATAGTCTAGGATGTGTAGGTCCAAATCTTCAATTGGTATAGGTTAATGAAACTTTGTTCAACTCGGTGATATCTTACTAGACAAGATGATGCTCTGCCCAGCATGCCCCAGTCCTCTGGGTAGAATATTTCATTATTAAGAATCTTCTGAAATTCTCAACTACAAGTTTGGTGACATGAACCCACAAGGCAGACACTGGGAACCAAAAGCTTGTCACAAAGGGAACTACCATCTCAGTTTCAAAGTCCAAATGGGTCTACAAATGAACTTTCCCCACAAATCACTCTCATTCTTTAGAGTAAGAAGAGTGTGGCATGTTACTAGAGAAAGCAAAGATAATGTTAGAAACAACTTATGGAGTGTGAAATGTTGACAACTGGGGAGAGGGGGTGTTGCATGGGTGAGAAGGAGGAATGGTGGAGGAATTTGATTCAGTTCATGTTGAAAAACAAATCCACGCTTTCTGAAACAATATGAGAACTGAAACTTTGGAAAATAAAACTCGCAAATTGCTGCAGAAATGTGGGGAACTGAATTTAGGATTGGAAATTAAGAACAAAAACTGACAGCCCCTTCGTAAACATTGTGGTTCTACTGGTGGTTGTTAACTTGAAACCTGAAAAGCAAATATGTTTCTTTGTGTGCACCTTCAGATATTTTCTCCTTTAATCTTGCAACTGCCCACCTCCTTTCTGAGATAATAGGTCAGTTCCAACCAGATGGGCTTTTAGAAAGGTTTTGAGGTAAGAGAGAGAAATGGCATCACCCAGCTGATCTGAGAGACAATTCCAAGCCTATGGGGCAGTAGAGTCTTTTGAGGGAGGTGCAACATGGGATGCTGCCTTAGAATGAGTCAGGCCACTTGTGTCCATCCAACACAATATTGTCCATGCTGACTGCCACCACTTTCCAAGATATCAGAAAGGGCTCTCCCAGCCCTACCTAGAGATGTTAGGGCTTAGGCCTGGGACCTTCTGCATGCAAAGCTGATGCCTCACCACTGAGAAGCAGCCCTACCCCAGTCAAGAGAAGTGCCCATGTCCACTGCTTCTATTTTCCATCCTGCAGTTCTGTATTTTACACTCATATACTGTTGTGCAATTTTTAGCTCATCCAGTATCAAAAGGAGTCCTGAGAGGCAGGCTGATTACCATTTACACAGGAGTAACTGAGGCTGCAATATTATGGCTTCTCCGTGACTACCAGGGGAGCGAATGGAATTTGAAGCTTGAGGCTCCTACCAAGCCATCTATTGCCTCAGGTTGGGTCACTTATTCTAAGAAAATACACTAGTGATGTATCAGATACATTGCATCTATTGCAGAGATGAAACATCAAGGTTTACACTGGAACCAGCCTGGGTTTCTCAGGCTTCGTTGTTCCTTGTTGTCATGTGAAAGGGTATTCCTACCACCTCAAAATGACTCCACTCTGATTTGCCCCCTGAGAAAAGAATGGCTCGTGCTGAGCAAATCCACCCAGCATCATTTGCAGGCAGCAGGGTGGAGAAATTAGCTCATTTCTTTTCTCTCTCACTGTATTTCTTTCCTTTCAGTTGGAACTTCTGGAAGCTGAAACCACACCTCTGCCGTGACAGGGCCCCCTGCCGTGTAGCAACCCAAAACCAGTGCCACTGGGTGGCTGTGCTATAAGTGTGGTGGGGATATGGAGGAGACTGGTGCTCTCTCTTGCCCGCCCCGCCCCAAGGCAAGTGCCTGCATATAGTGTCCATCAGAACAATTTGCCCCTGTGGCAAAATCCCATTGCACAAATAACTTCAAAAGAAAGTCTGACCAAATGGGAACTTTGCAATCATAATCTACGGTACTGAGAAATAGAGCCACACAGAACATGATTCTGAGATTAGACAGCCTTACCTTAAACCAAACTCAAACTGCAGTGGCTCAGAGTCAGAGTAATTCCATCTGCCCCCTATTCCACTCCCTAAAAGGATCAGAGGTATGGGGAAAAGGAACCCAGTGGAGATTATCACTCAGAAGTACCATACTTTTCCGTGTATAAGACAAGGTTTTTTTTACTCTAAAATAATGTTTAAAATCTGGGGGAGGGGTCTTATACACGGATAGTGCATATGTGGGGCGGGCAATTGGTTGCAGCTGCAAGCAGCAGCTTGTTAGCGGCGATTGGGTGGGTGATTGGTGGCTGCAACAAGGGCTGCTGTGGATTGGCTGCTGCTCCAGCGACTGTGCGTGCGATTGGCGTCTGCTGGCGGCGAGTGGGCTGACACTTGTTTTCTTCTGTGATGTGTGCAATTTCAGCGTCCAGTGAGTGATTGATTTTTGGGGCTCAACAACTTTGGCAATCCTCCCCAAAAAAGCTCAACAACTCTGGGCCATCTCACCCCATTTTCTTAAATTTGAGTCCCCAAAAGTAGGGGGCGTCTTATACACAGAAAAACACAGTATATATCCAATGCATTTGAATAGAACTTGAAATAGTTCATTTTTATCTATATGTGTTTAGTTCTGCAGATTCCACCCCCCCCCCCATACAATTATTTCCAACATATCATTCTCAGAGAGAGAAAAATTATTTTCAAGCTAGCTGCAGTAACAAGACTGATCAAAGCTACCTCTGAGTGTTAGTGGAGGTTGTAACCCTCATCTGCTGAAGTCCTCCATTTCACTAAGATTTCATCCAAAGAAGATTCTTCATCTATATTCTGTGCTGACTTGGAAAAATAATCTCCTTCTTTACACATTTACAAATATATGAAGTGCAAAATTATGGAGTGAGGCAGCAGATGGATGGAGTGTAGAAAAGCTTTTGTGTTGTCGCTGCTGAATGTATGTATAAAAACAGAATACAACTGTAAATATTGTAAAATACCATAGTCAATACTTGTATATTCAGTGATAGGTTAGGAAATAAATTACATTCATATATTATTACATGTGCGTAAAATAATTGTTTGTGTGTGTAAATAACTACACCTGTAAAGTACTTGAGCATTTTTAATATACTTAAAATTGATTTACTACTTATGTAGCAGGAAATTATAGATTTTGTTTAAAGTTAAAAGATGGGCAGTCATATTATATAAGGTTTTCTGTTCCGTTACCAATGCCATCATCTGCTCCTCTGTTTTATGATAGCAGCAAAAATAATTCACAGCTTACAAAAGCATACTCTGTAAAAAGGGGGGGGGAATCTAATCTCCAGAATAAGCAACAGTAATAATTGTCTAGATAATTTGTAGTTCTATATCATTTTCTACTTGCTGTATAGTGTGTGCTGTAATTAAATGGTCAAAAATTACCCAGGAAGCAAAAAGCACTTTGATGAATTTGTGTGCATTAAAAAAGAAAAATCATATCCATGGTTTCTTTTTAAAAATTTCTGCCACTGCATTTTCATTGCTGCTCTGCTCAGTTGTGGAAGTGGTATCTACCTAGTGTGTAAAAAAGGAAGTCTACTCTTCATCTTGACTGAGATGATGAAGTTCAGTTACTTTTAAAAGTGAAATCAAGTTACCTTAGCTTTTTGAATTCACATGTACATGATTATGTAAAAACATGTATGAAAAAGTGCCTTATTTTTTTCTTGCATCTCAATTCTCTTTTGAAATCATGTTTTTTGCTAGCTTCAACCTTTGGTGAACCAGTTTTTTTGAAATGTATCCCGATTTTGATGCAAAAAAATGCATTGCACCAAATCATTCCCCTAACCACTGGCTCTTACAGGTGTTGAACTGAGTTTTACTCAGAGAAACCCACTGAAATTTCAGTGGGTCCACTCAGACTAAAACTTAGCTGAACACCATCCCAACCTTTCATTTTTAGAAGTTACCCACCTAACCAACCATCAAAGCTACTAGGCTCAAATCAACCTGCAAAGGACGAAGGAGAGAAAAGAGTGGTAAAATCTAAGGAAGGGTGGGGGGAGAAAGAAATGAGGGGTTTGTGTGTCTTCAACAGGAAGTAGGTCAATAACTTTGAGCTTCCCAATTTTATTTTATTTTTTTTATTCTGGGATAATGCATTCTTTAGATATACTGACCTAAAACCCACCCATCAAGGCAACAGTAAATTCTACAGGTATAGTGTTTTCTGTCACCTATGCACATGGGCATAGCCGGCGGGGGCAGGGAGGGGCAGCTACCCCCACTAAATTAATAAAAATACACAGCAAACTGAGGTTCTCCCCCCCCCCAACAAAAGGCCTGCCTATGCATACAAGTGTGTTAGCATGTACAACACAAGGCTTCATCCTTTACCACTCAGTATTGATTCATCTAGATTGTAGATCAAGAAGGAAAGGCTCTCAACTGCCTACAAATCTCTGCATTTTCTCTCTGCATTTTCTCTCTGTGGGGTGTCCTCACTGGGGCATATTGCTGTTGCAAGCATTAGCATCAAAGAAAGCTGGGGAAGGTTTTGCGAAAACAGCATGCTACCTAGTAATAAAGTAGATTGTTGAGGAGCATGCTAAGTGAGGAACTGTCTGGATGAATCCCAGAAACCAAGGTCCACGTTTATGAAGGTCCTATTGAGAACATTTATTTAACAGAGGAGGCATGTGGCTCTAATAAGCACACAGGGACACACAAATGCAAAAGATATGGTTTGGCCATGGTGGATGTCAACTGCATGTTTACAGACACCATTCCTCCTCTTCAAGCATTCCAAGTGTTCACTGGGGGAAGCAAGCCTTTTGCCCTGCAAAGTGTGATTTGTGCCTGCCACCAAAGAGCAATTCACAGGAACAGTAGATGGACTTGTTTTGGGGCAGGTGTGCAGGATCTGGACCAAGAGTCCATAGGATCCTAGGTATTGGAACAAGCACCAATCCAAGGTCAGGAAAGAGCTTTCTCAATCAGGAAGAAAAGAATTTTGCTCAGGTTAAGATCTGGATGAGCCCCAAAACTAATGGCTAGGCCAGGTCAGAGCAAGCAAAAAATGATAATTAAAAAATGGCAGTCCTCTTAGCAGAAGAGCTTCAGAAGGACTTTTCCCATTTATGCCAAGAAGAAGTCCAAGGTCACATGTTCAGCGATGCATTGGACAAAATGTGATCTTCCATAAAATATCAAACAACATGAAGGTTTGTAGCTTAGTGGGAAAGTATTGCATGCAGAAGCTCCCAGATATTTCCAGGTAGACCTGTCCCTTCCTGAAACCACAGAGAGCTGCTGCCAGGCAGTGTAGGCAATACTGTACTTGATGGACCAATTGCCTGACTAAATATGTTCCTATATTCCTATGTTCCTTTATTCCTAACAGCAAAGTATGCGAGCAAAGGGCAGCCATCAGCAACAAGGAGGTTGCCTGGGCACCATCTGGTGGAAAGGCAGGATAATAACAAACAAATACTGTACAGCAAACCAGTTGTGTATACAGCTGATGAGAACTAGGCTGCTGCTGATCTCTCTGAAAATTGTTTTACACATCACTCTTGGCCTCCTAATTAGAGCTACTGAAACACTGTAATCCCTTGCAGATAGAATCCAGGCAAGTCAGTCCCTGGATTAAAACTAATTTAAATACATGTTTGCAAAGCGCCCAGCACAGTATGCATCTGCATCTTCAAATCTGGCTTTTGAGAATCAACATGTAAAAGTTTTCTTTGCACAGATGTGAGCTGGTTCACCCCAGTTAAGCCAATTCCTGATATATGGGAAGGAAGTGTCTTACCATCTACAATGCAAACCAGGCCCAGTTTCTTACAGTTAGGGGATAGGGCTCCACAGGTGGAAAAATACAAGTTTCAGTACTAATAGTAAAAGGGACAAAGCACTTTCTTTACTCCAGAAAGTCAGGAAACAAACATGCAAACCAGCACCTGTCTTTGGCCTGGAGACTGAACTAGCAAACCATAGATATAACTCTGACCAGGTTGTTTGCAAGCCCAACTATTTTCTGGGCAGCAGTTGGCCATTGTCTTAAGCAGCTTCCCCATATCTGGTGTCCCCCAGATGTTTTGGAGTACAACTCCCATCATCACTGACTCATTCTGACTGATGCTGCTGGGAGTTGTAGTCCAACAACATTTGGAGGTCACCATGTTGGGTAAGGCTGATCTTAAGGCTCCTTGATTCTAAAGAAAAGCCCAATGACTCTTGCAAGGATGTTACGTTATTATTGGAAGCATCTTACTTGTTATCAGATGAAAAACTGAACACAAGAGTAGCCCCAGCAGCCAACTTGTCTAAACCACTCGATTAACATTACTGATCTGCCCTCAGTGCTCCAATACTCCATGTCCATTATGAACCTCTTGAAGAAAACGTAATTAAAGCAGAGCTCAGAGGTTACTGAATTCAATAGCTCTCCCACATCCTCTCGGCTACTTCAAACCATTATTTCTTTTATGCCAGGAGTAGAACGATGTCTCTGAGCATCACAACTTCTCTCCGTGGGTTAGTCAAGCACAAGAATTTGAAATATTCGTTTGTGTGAAATATCGGAATTGTTTTCAGTACATTATTCAACGTATCTTGCTGAAAGTGATGGGGGGGGACCTCATATCCAAGCATAAACAAACACTGCTGAACTGTGCTTTTTCTGAGAAGGTGTGAATATTCATTGTAAATGTGTTACAATAAATTGTGACCTGGCTTCTTTGCCCCCGATGCATTAATAAAGAAAAATCTGATTCAAATGCTGTTTTCATTTATGTGTGGTGTACAGCTGGTGAAGCTGGTGGAAACAAGCAGCAGAAGGGGAGGGCAGGTGGTCAGGAAGTCAGCCATCCCTGCATGGCTCTCCACGGAGACGGAGCACTGCTTGGGTGGGCCCATCTCTCCACGGCCCCCACCCCAGGTCCAGCTGCCAAACAAGGTCAGAGATCCTCCCTTCCACTCTCTCTTGGGTCAGTCCATCAGAGTTGTACAGTCAGTAGCACAAATATATTTACAGAAGACACCTATGCATGTCTATGCAGAAGTAAATCCAACCAATTTCAGTAGGGCTTACTCTCAGGTAAGAGGGTATTGGATTTTAGCCCTAGTCACCCGAAGCAACCCTACCATGAAGCAGGTTATGTAACTGTCTTCAAGCAGTAAATTTGGGGCTATTATTTCCTGTGACAGTGAGAGGTTGACCCAAAGGGCCAAATCCATTGAAGAAAAATTCTCAGCGAGACTCACTGAAATGAATTGCACAACAATTCATTGTAGTGGGGCTTCTGGCTGGAACTTTCTAGGAGATTTGTTCAATAGACGGAAGGTCCCATATCATTTTCTGCCTCCCATGTCAAAATGTTTTATTGACAATACAACTCACTACAATACTTTTTAGATTCAGCATTCCAAGATGTAAACATTATTGAGGAATACGAATATATAAAGGTTCTCATGTACCCATCGGTTTTGAGTTGTCCTTTTTTTAAAAACAAAAAACAAAAAACCCTGAAACAACAATGCTTATGAAAACATCTTTGTCACAAATCAGCTTTCATAGTCAGTTACTGTTACAAAAACCACACACACATAATCACCAATAATTAGGTTAGATTGCTCAATAAATTCTGCATTTTCATTAGCAATCAAGGCTAGTTTGCAGTTGCAACAAGAACCGGAATAGGCCTTATTAAACAAAATTAGCTTTCATGCTGAGCTCAGCAATAGAAAAGAAACTCAGTAGATCTGAAATGTCTTTTTTTTAAAAGTAGCGTTGATCTTATGGGAGTGAAACTTCTGCCTTATGAGAAGTATCTGGTTGCCAGAGACATTCAGCAGAGGAAAGGAAGAGAATTTCATAGGGCATTGAACAAAAGGGAGAAGCTTTCAGGCAAGGGCAGAGTTTGAACAGAAAGAGGGGTGGGGGCAGAAAGGGATCACTACAACTTCCATGAGGATAAAGGTTCACTGTATGAATAACTGTCCTCTTCAGATTTAGTCTGCCCTGCTACACACACCAGAAACTGAAGCAGGAAACCAGGGTTGGCTTAGCACTCTGTGTGAGTGATTGGTCTTCAACTGGTGGGCTAGGATCACTACGGCAAGGGTAAAAGGACATGTGGCCCTCCAGATGTTGCTGGACAGGGATAGCCTAACTACTGTTGTCTATGTTCTGGTAACCTCAAGGTTCGATTACTGCAAGGCGTTATACGTTGGGCTGTATCTGAAGATGGTTCAGAAACTTCAGCTGGTGCAGAATTCAGCGGCCAGGCTGCTTACCGGAGCAAGATGGTTTGAACATATTACACTGATCCTGGTCTGACTGCACTGGCTACCAATTAGTTTCTGGGCCCAATTCAAAGTGCTGTTTTTGACCTATAAAGCCTTAAACAGCTCAGGACTGCCTCTTTCCGTATGAACCTACCCAGACCTTGAGATAATCTTCCGAGGCCCTTCTTCATGTGCCTCTTCCTTGAGAGATCCAGAGGGTGGCCACACGAGAACGGGTATTCTCTGCAGTGGCTCCGTCTGTGGAATGCTCTCCCTAGGGAAGTTTGCCTGGTGCCTTTATTATACACCTTTAGGCACCAGGAAAAAACGTTCCCTTTTAACCAGTTGATCCTATTTACATCCTATGCCCTTTTAAAATGTGTTTTGGGGGGCATTGGGTTGCTATTTTTATTTTTATTAGGTATTTTGTGGTTTTATATCTTGATTTTATTCTGTGAACTGCCCTGAGGACCCCCCCCCCCGGGTATAGGGCAGTATATAAACTCAAATAACTACTACTACTACTACTACGGTACTACTACTACTACTACTACTACTATTACCCAAATCCCAGGCCATTAACCATGCTGGCCAACAAAATCTGAAGATTAGAGATTCCCCATTCCTGCTGATCTAAGGTGTTGCAGGAGCAACATCAGTACCATGTACAGATATGTGGCTTAAAAAGAGAGAGATTAGTCCTCAAGTGCATGTTTGGGCTAAAGGTGGGTCCCAGAACAGAAAAAGCTGGAGACTAATAGTGTCAAAGTTTTGACTTGTTTTGGCCTGTAACTGTTCCTCAAAGGTAACCTGCTCCTCAAAGGTGGGGAACCCCTTTCACCCTTGTGGGCAACCTTCCAGGGGCCACCTGCCATCCCACCAGCTCCATCCAACTCACCCAACTTGCAGTTTGTGGGTGTGAATGGGCAGGCTCCCTCAAATAAGTGCTATCTGTTAAGTTGTGGGTGGACACAGCAAACGACACAGTGATTTCCAAGCAGCTCTTGTTTATTCTCAGGCTGGAACAGAAGTGAGCTGAAGGCCTCAGCAGCCTGCTTATATAGAACTCAGCTACAAAGCAACAGTAACAACTTTCCGCAGTTAACCAATCCCTGAACGTTACTTTACAATCCTTCTTTTGCATATGCGGACCTGAGTGAAAACTGCAGCAGAATGAACTATATACACACACCCCTAGTGGCCTAGGGTGAGAACTTCAATACATAACACTATCGCTTAGCAGAAGGCGTTGAATCTGTGTGCAGCTTCCCCATGTGGTGAAACACTGAACTGAACTGGACAACTTTCTCTATAAAACTCCCTCAGGCCCTGAACTGACTCCACCCACCCTGGTTGGCAGTGGAACAGACTCCCACATGAGATGGTGGACTCTCCTACATTGGAGGTTTTAAAGCTGAGGTTGGGGGGGGCATCTGTCGTGGATGCTTTGGTTGACATTCCTGAAATACAGGGGCTTGGACCCAATGACCTTCAGGGTCCCGTCCAACTCTACAATCTATGATTCTTGGTCAACTCTGTTGAGTTCAATGGGATTTACTCCCACAGGATTAGCCATGGGGAAACCCCTGGGCAGAAAGGAGTAGAAAGGGTTTCCTAGTTCAGCTGAGTCTTCAGTAGAAAGGGTTTCCTAGTTCAGCTGAGTCTTCCTTGAGCAATGATCTTCTTGAGCGGTGGCGTATTCCTGTATCCTTCATTATTGACGTCCTCTGGTTCAGATTTGCTCTTTAAGCCTGGCTATTGGCTTGTCCCACAGCTTCTGGTTCTGGGTTCACCTCAGATTTATGTGTCCAGCTGACATTGCCAGGGTCATAGCACTGTGGTGGTACACCTGCCCTGCATGCAGAAGGCCCCAGCTTCAATCCTCAGCATCTCCATGTAGGGCTAAGAGAGTCCCCTGCCTAAAACCCTGGAGAGGCCCTGCTAGTCAGTGTGTAGACAATACTGAGTTAGATGGACCAATGGCCTGAGGCTGTTTCCTATGTTCCTGATGAAGTGACCTTCTATTGGAGAAATTGGGTTCTAAATTGGGGAGGGGCAGGGGGTAGAGAGAATGAGCACATTCATATCATACATTGAAAGCACTATGAAACCACTTTAAACAGCCATGGCTTCCCCCACAATAATTCTGTCAAGGGTGCTGAGAGTTGTTAGGAGATCCCAGATTCCCCTTCCAGGGCTACAATTCTCAGAGTGCTTTAGCAATCTTTCTTCCCAGGGAACTCTGGGAAATGTAACTCTGGGAGTGGAATAGAGGGGGCGGGGTGTCTCCCAACAACTCCCAGCACCCTTAACCAATGGCAGGTCCCAGAATGCTTTGGGAGAAGCCATGACTGTTTAAAGTGATATTCTAGCGCTTTAAATATGTGGTGTGAATAAAGAAGGAAGAAAGAGAGGTCTCTTCCTCAGGGCAGTCTGTCAGAGAACCAGCCCATCATTCTCATGGGTGCTTTGCTTGTTTATGAATTAGCACAAAACAAAAACAAACATCAGCCAGTTAGCCATAGCACTCATCTAGAAAAGAAATCCTACACCTTTACGTGAAACTTATATTTAACAAGGGTTGTTTGTATGTGAGAATTTATGTCTAGGGCATGGCAAGTCATGGCTGGAACTGAACCATGACTCTAAGGGGTCGGAGTAATTGGTCTGTATTGTGGTGGGTCTCTGCTTCTAAGCACAAATCAGCACAGTTCAATAAAGTTTTTAGTCCAAGTAAAGAACTAGGAAACAGCTGCATCTCTTTGCTTCAGTGTGACATGGATAGGCAAAACCCATTACTTATGCAAATATAAGCAAATTATATTCTGCCCTCTGGTCAAGGCATCTTCAGTTGATCAAATAAATGCATCCATCATACAAAACAGGAACAAAAATGAAAATATATGCTAACAAGCCCTTGTAGTACCATGAAAACCCAGCAGGTTGCGCTTGTGTGCTATTTTCAATAACTAGTAGATTCTTTAAGCAATTTGTGGAAGATGCAGAAACACACACACACACACACACACACAAATACACATTCACACACACATACTGCTTTTTCTAGTGATGCAAGCAGTTTTCAGGTACCGTATTCAGTCTTGCTGTCATAGATATTAGAACACTTTGTTTTGAATTTTTAAAAGCATTTAGAATAAGTCACGTCACAGACAATAAATTCTTTACCATGTTCATTCAATTCTTAAGTTTGCAATCACAATGGGAGTCATCTTTTACTCAAGGTGTAATCTCTAGGCTGCAGTCCTCCTATACACACCTACCTGGGAGTAAGCCAGGATTGCTCTGGAAGGAGTTCTTTTCAGGAAGTACTTAATTCAGCTCGGGTAGACTGGCATCTCCAGAGGTTGGTGGACCATCTGCCAGAAATTCTTTAGCTGTGGTTCCTGCACTGCACAGGATTGGACTAGAGCAGTGTTTCCCAACCTTTGGCCTCCAGCTGTTTTCGGACTACAATTCCCACCATCCCTGACCACTGGTCTTGCTAGCTAGGGATGATGGGAGTTGTAGTCCAAAAACAGCTGGAGGCACAAGGTTGGGAAACACTGGACTAGAGAACCCTCAGGGTCCCTTCCAACAGTTCAATTCTACACAGCACTACTGGCATTAAACAGAGTGATGAAGTGGTTAGAGGAGGAGTTGTCAAATGTGGTACTCTCCAGATCTGGTTGAACTACAACCCCATCACAAATGACCACTGACCTGAGTTTTCCCAGACCTGCTGCAATCATAGGAAGCCAGTCCCTAGGGGCTAGTGGCACTTCACACACCCCCTCCCAGTTGACTGGCATTGTCATTCAAATGGTGTGCACCTGCACATCTTGTGATCAATTATGTGTAGCAGGACTTAAATGCCCCCCCCCCCGATACTTTATTCAAGTTGGCACCGCTGTTTGCAATGTATACCAGACTGGCACTCATACTTGGAATTGTCTTGTCTTTACCAGAAGAAAAAGAAAAGAAAAGAAAAAGTTGTTCATTCTCTGCTTATATGAAATTTCAAGGGCAAAAGCAGTTTCTGTCTGCCTTCTCCCACTTGCAATAGAGTGGGGGACTTTGGGACAATGTCAGGAAGGCGTTATTATTAAAAAGCAAAACTTGCCACAATCCAAAAAACAGCTCAGTCAAGAGAAACAAATTTAATTGGAGTTGTATATTCCGTTACGAGTGTTTCACACAAGCCAGGAAATACTATTCTAACTTAGCATCACAAGAAAGCCGAAGAATTTCCTTCCTTCCTGCTAGAAAATTCACCTCACATAAATTAAAGAATGCTTTCTATAATTACAATGAGTTTATTTGTAAACTAAGAGATTCCTCAGGTCGACTGCTTTTCTGGGACTCAGCTGGAATTGAGCCAAAAAAAAACCTACCCATTTTTTAAAAAAATAAATAAATTGTGATTTTGTGGGGGGGGGGGTAATGCTAAAATGTGCTTCCCCTTTTCATTTTTGGCAGTCCTTGTAAAAATATTAATTTATCCTGAATTCTATGTTGCCCTTCACTGCCTTCAATGGCATCATCATGTTGCAAGATTTGATTGGCTGTGTTGACCTGTATCATTTTATGCACTGATGCGATATCACCTGTAGCATCATGGCATGATCCATTTCACTACAAGATCACTGACTACAACCACATTTGACAACCCTTCCTCCATGGTGGGCAGGAGATGGGTGGACAAAAACATCTGGTGCAGGCCTGTATTCAGGCTGGTTCCCAACATTCCATCACACTCTAGCATATTATTGAAACTAAACCCAGGGGAGAGATGCTATGCAAAGTGGACGAAGCATTGTCTTTAATGGCTGGAGTCAGCGCCAGGGACAAAATTGATTCTTTAACAATACTGTACAGTGAATATGGGTAGTAAGCAACAACATGCATTTGTAGGGTAAGTCGGCCAGATGCATTCTGCTGCAAATTAACAAAAAAAAAATATCCTGTTGAAGCTCCCTGCAAAGTATACATTTTCATATTGAGTAGAAGAGTTTTCTTTTTTCTTTTCTTTTAGCTCTCTGCTCCATAAAACAGGAAAAAAAACCCAGAAACTTAACACGAGTTTGCACAATGCTGCAGAATTTATTTTGGCATGAAAAACAATTTGAATGCAACTTTCCCCAGATGTAAGGAAACAGCTTTTTTTCTGGCCATTCATAAATACGGTGATGCTATGACTGCAAAAGGTGTTCACTCAACAGATGACAAGGCTTTTTAACAGAAGACAGGCACCATCCTGTCATCAGCAAAGGTTACAATCTTAATGGAAGTTTAGACAAGCTACAACAAAAGGGTGGTTTGTTTGTTTTTTTGTTTGAACCCTGGCAGCATTTCTACAACTTTTTTTTTTTTTTACTTCTCTTAACAAACTTTAAAATAACCATGAATTTCTTATTTACAATATGTACATACTCTTTAAAACCCTTAACGTCCAGATGCTGTGCTTGCTAAAACATTTATGTTATGAAGGTCAGCCATTTTAAAAAAAAATGGAATTCCAATTCCCGTCCACCAGATAATTGCTCTCCTCAGAAGTTCACAAAGACTAGAATCATTGTGATGTCACCACTTGGGTAGTGGCATTCTATCTTGAAGGAAGGTAAGGTAAATCACTCACTTAAAGGAAGACAGAATGGTGAAGAGCCATTGGTGAAGACAGAATGGTGAAGAGTATCTGTTTTGCATGCAGGAGGTCTGAGGTTCAATCCCAGGCATGCCCTGGAAGGGCTGGGAAAAATCCCTTCCTGCCGGCCAGTGTAGACAACACTGAGCTAGACAGACTGCCTTGGCTTAAGGCAGCTTCCTATGTTCCTAATATTGATTGAGATAAGAAACAATGATCTGGCTAACGGGTTGAGTTCTCCACTAGAAAAACAAAACAGGAAACAGTAGCAGCTTAAACTATTTGTAAATGAAGACAAACAGTGTGGGGAAAGTACCACACAGTCCACTTCTCTCAGATAGTGCTTTCGATGAAAGATGGTTGCAGCATCGTCTCTGCTTCTGTGCTATTTTCTTCAGGTGTATTCAGAACATCCTGCTGCTGGTAGATATCTTGAACCAACATGGTGTTTGAATCCTTCCACTCCCTGTACTTCCTTGCTGTTAGCTCAGGATCCTCCAACAACTGGTTAATCGTGGCCAAGTCATGTTCCTTGCACTAAAAGAAAGAAAGAAAGAAAGTTCATGAAACTGGAAATGTGAGTTGACCACTAAAGGTCTCTCATATCTGTTGTCCAATCCTAATGTTCTCCTCTCCAAGCTATTGGCTCTGGAGACCTTGTTGTTGTTGTTGTTGTTGTTGTTGTTGTTGTTGTTGTTGTTGTTGTTAAAATACCCACATTGTAAACACAATCATGATTGCAGGGATTTTCTGTGGCTGCTAAAAATTACAATGAGTTAAATGCCTCGACAACAGCTGAAGCACAACAACAACTCCACAAACACTTACCTTTAACGTACTATTCAGTGCTCGGATTTTGTGGAGTTTCTCATTAACAGTTGGGTTTTTGCACCTCTTGATGAAGGATTTTCTCAGTTCCTTCTTCGTAGAAGGTCGCCTGTCCCCCATGGGAGACAAACTCGCTTGCTCTAAGGACTTGTAAAGTTTCTCCATTTCATCTACGGAACATTTTGCATCTGTAGGGAAGACAGAAGACAGGCTGTGTCTAGGGCTACTGAGTTGTACTAAGTGTGCTCCTTATTTGTCTACTAGCTCTCAAGTGACCATACAAAGGATATATATATATATATATTTAGAGAGGCTTTGTTTTAATCTCTTCCAAGTTTTCCTAAAGTTGTTTTCCCCACATTTAAAACAGCCAAGATTTAGGTCTGTGGTATACCTGCAAATATTTGTATTTGAATACTTCCTAACGTGTGCATTTAGTCATTTCACAACGCTGCACAAAGATAAACACCCTGTCAATTGTACTCGGACAAGAGCTAAATATAGACCATGCTGAAGAAAAGAGCTGGTTGTGTCGCAAGACCATGACAGGAAAGAGCAATACTGGGGCCAATTTGCTGCAGCAGCATTTCCTGTGCATCTCACTGCCTCATTAAACATGCCCTAATTATGGCCAGAAAAAAAAACCACTTTTCTACTCATTGTAAAAAGCAGTTGCATATAATTAACAGAAAGTCTCATCAGAATTTATAAATGTACACATGCATAAAGTGTTTCTGTGACAACTTTATGGAAACTCACACTGACGAGAGAGAGCAAGAATTAGCTGTGAATGTGTTGTTTCGTTTAGACTATAGCTACTCAGTAAAAAAAAAAAAATCATTGATGGATGATATTGTTGTTGTTGTTATATTTATTTATACGCCACCTTTTTCTCCGACAGGGACTCAAGGCGGCTTACAGATAAAATAAGAATATCTCAAAACATAAGAAAAAAATAGTTTAAAATAATTAAACATTAACAGTGTGTGAGAGTGTAACATACAATCACAACAAAAACAGTCTATAGATCCCTACTAATAACAACTCTGATGATGTCAAACTAGGGTGTCCATTGTGGTGCTGGATATCAGAACAAAACTATGTTCATCAGGCACTTGAGCCTTTATCACCGTTGAGCATTTGCTTTAGAACATCAGTTAAAGTTTAGAGGAAGGAAGTGGTCACCCCTGGAACCAGCACAATGCCACTTAGCAGTTATCAAAGATCTTGCTCGCTTGTGTAACCAACCACCCTGCCTTCCCTCAAGGCAAGGAACGCTGTCCCCCACACACAAAGAAGGAAGCAACAGGCTCTGTCTCATATGATGGAAACATTTAATGGTCCTCATAGACCAGGGTTCTCATGAAGATTTCATGCTACTTCAGGCCCTCCCCCCAGTGCATCCCTTCCCCAAATTTATGGAATTTGTATGGGCATTCAAGGAGAGCTTGCAGGAAACACAGGGTTGTTGTGGCAAATGGGAGCTGTAGGCTGTACAGTGATACCTCGGTTTAAGAACAGTCCAGTTTAAGAACAATTTGGTTTACAAACTCCGCAAAACCGGAAAGAGTGTCTTGGTTTGAGAACTTTACCTCGGTCTAAGAACAGAATCCGAATGGTGGAAGGGCACCGGCAGTGGGAGCCCTCATTAGGGAAAGCGCACCTCGGTTTAAGAACGGACTTCTGGAATGGATTAAGTTCATAAACCAAGGTACCACTGTATATGCATCAGATGTTTAAATCTCATTCCTCACTCAAGAAATTCTAGGGACTATGGCTTACTCCTCAAAGAGCTTGAGTTTCCAGGACTCAAACTACAGTTACCAGGATTCTTTGTAGAAGGGGGTGCTGTAAAAGAATGGCATTTGCACAGCCTACATCTAAACCATCGGGAGAGCACCAGTTGGAGGGGCTATTATACTATTATACTACAGTGGTACCTCAGGTTACAAATGCTTCGGGATACAAATGCTTCGGGTTACAGACTCCGCTAACCTGGAAGTAGTACCTCGGGTTAAGAACTTTACCTCAGGATGAGAACAGAAATTGTGTGGAGGCGGTGTGGCGGCAGCGGGAGGCCCCATTAGCTAAAGTGGTACCTCAGGTTAAGAACAGTTTCAGGTTAAGAACGGACCTCCAGAATGAATTAAGTTCTTAACCAGTGGTACCACTGTATTATAAATAATGCCTCATTATGTTGCAGCGATGTCTCATTTTCTAAAGCGTCCCCCTTTTTTGTTCTCTTTTATAATCAGTCTTGCTGCATCAACAACTGCCAAAGGAAATAAAAATGGCCGTGGTTGGACACTGCTCCCCCACTCCCCAAAAGGCCTGTAAATTGGAAGAGAGGCCTATGGACAGAGGGGCACGTAGTCACAATGCTTGTTTATAGCCTCACAGTCTCACACACAAACAAGAAGCCACAGAGATTTCTGTTTATTTTTCCTCTTCTGGTTTTTTTTTAAAAAAATTAAAGCCAGGAAGTACTCTTGGCAGGCTGCAAGTCAGGATGAACAGAAACATAATGTTTAACCCTTTCTTTTTTGTTCGTGGGGCAGGGTGGGGGGTGGGATCAGTTTCCCTGTGCTGCTGCTTCCATGGAGGAAAAGATAATGGGATCCCACAATTTTCACACACACACCTCCTTGGGTAAAAGAAGGCGTTTGTGAAGGGAGATTTAAGTTGAATAATGATCATTCAATTTTACCTATTTATATAAGCAAAAAATCATTCATTTCAAGCCCTGGACTGGTTTCAACAAATCACGTCACTTCCTTCACCCATACTATCACTAAATGAAAGCAGAGGGGGCAGGTCCAACTGTTGGATCAATCACTACAACTTAAGTGTAGATATGGCACCAAATGATGGTGACTGAACCTGGGACTGTCTGCAGGTAAAGCAAACAGGATACAAGTGATCTGTTCCTCTTTATGGGTCAGGCAGGAAGAATATTGTAGGGCCGACAGATCATCTACTGCTTGACTCACCTTTAGGCAGGGTTTTCGATGCTGCTATTCTAGGCACGGGTAGGCTAGCCTTAGCACTGCATAATGTAGATGTAGCCTCATTCAAAGAGACCTGAAAGCTGCAGTCGGGTTTGACAGTCTCGCTTTCCAGTGTTCTGTTACAGCCTGTTACCAAGTGATCAGTATCCTGAGGGTTGCCAGAGGCAGCTGGAGATTGATTGTCCATTTCTTCCCCAGTGGTAGAGTTGTTCACGATGTCGAGCCATGACTGTCTCTCTGGATACAATACTTTGGACAACGAGGAAGACGAGGATCCTTCAGACTTCATTGTGCTTTCCGGCGAGGACAAAGAACATGATACTTCACTTGATGCGTGCGATGTCAAGGAAGGCTCTTCCTGGTCCTGTTTCTGAGAATAAATAAGAAGGTGGGGGTGGAATAAAGTCAAGTCAAAAGCTGGTCGTGGGTGGCAATATAAGAGGACAAGGATCAGCAAATATGAAATCATACTGTTCATCTGGGCCACTGCCTGTGAACTTGGGGCTACCATATAGCATACGAGTGAGTGGTATGGCTCCTTTGCTTAATTTTGCCTCAGTTTCACTCAGCCAAAGATTGTTTCCTTCAAACAGTGCTGGTTTTAAACAGAAGGCATCAGGTAGACACGGAGATAACCTCATAAATGTATGAAAGACTGTCTCTTTCCCTACAGACATTCTCAGGGGTTTAGATCAGCAGAGGGGACCTAGTTGGTAGTTCTACTGCTCTCAGAATGCCAGGGGTAGTGGCCTGAGACACTGACAGGGCATTCTTATGGCAGCTCCTAAGCCATGGAATCCCCTCCTCACAGAGGTGCAACGAGCACCTTCGTTCTATACTTTTTGCCATATGCTGAAAACTCACCCCTTTATCCTGGCTTTTGATTTATATATATATATATATATATATCTCCAGTCCTTCTCCTTTACCTCAGAGAACAATCAAGGAAGATCAAGCAGGAAATGCCACCTGAATAATCCCTGTCACCACAGAGGCATTTCTTTGATATTACTTTTATTGTGAAAATTTTTTGTAATCTGCTTTGAGAAACACTTGGAGTTATAAAGCAGGATATAACCAACACACACACACACACACACACACACACACACACACACTTATTTTGATCCTATGGCTAATTAAACAATTTACAGCATTTTAACCTGGGGGAGGACGTGTTGTTTTTGGCTGTTACAACGTTACATATTTTTGTGTTTTCGTACTGTAAACCACCTTGTGATCCTTGGATGGAGGGTGATTTAGGAATTAATTAATTAAATGTTTTAACTGGTTTTAATATTGTATTTTTATGTTGTTTTAACATGGGACAATACAGTGAGGGTTGAGTAAGAAATCAAATAAGGAGTACACCTCATATAAATTCTGCCAGAAAGAAAGAAAGAAGTTGGGATGAACTGGAGGCAATGAGAAATATTATCCAGACAGATTCCAGGAACTATCTCCCCATGACAGCTACAGTTGAAGTCTCCCTGCTCTGGCTTTGCCATATTGGCCCAGCAGTCTACTTTCCAGGCTTGAATATTCTGGACTTCATAAATCTTTAGAACAATTTAGATGGTCCAGAGTTTTGATACAAGTAGGACTAAGAGGTAAATGTGTCTCACTACCAGGGGAGTTCATTTATTCCAGGCTGAATACAAAGTAGAAGGATGCATGAAACACACCAAGGAGAGACATGCTCATTCCTAGGCAATGCTATTACTACCTGGGATGCTTAAGAATGTATATCTATGGTTTTAACTGGGGGGGGGGGGTGCAACATGAAATGTTGCTGTGACAAAGTGGAACAGATCTTGATACACTATAAGCCAATAAGAGAAACTTAACAGACTCAGAAGAGTCAGCAATGAGATGTTGATCATCTGTTTTGGCCATAAATCTCCCTCCTATTTCTATAGGTAGAAATAAAGTGTTTTGTTGAAGCAGATCACAAAATGGAATGCAAGGCAGGAGGAGTCGGCAGCCAAGCATAGCAACTCAATTTTTAAAAGCATTAAATACCATAGGATGTTAATACTCTCATGGAACTTCAGATAACTGTTGAAGATGGTGCATTATACTTGTGCAACTGCAAGAATAAACCACCCTTTCCCCATTCATAAGCATTTCTTTTTTAAACCCCCTGAACTTTTGACTGAGCAATTTTCTATATCACAAACTGATTTTATTCAACAGTAAAATTAAAAGTGGAAATTATTGTCCCCATGATTTTCTTACTTAAGATGATCTACACTTAACTTTTCAACTGCTTCATGACTCCCATCTACCAATAAACACCCAAGGAAGAATATTATAAAATGCAGGTGTTAGTGTTAGTAAATGGGAAAAGGATTCATCGGAAGATTAAGGAGCCCCGAGGGATCTATTTCAGACTAAAGAGATATGCTGCACCTTGACAGCCCACCTGGAAATCTTTGTAGTCTATTGTCTCGAAATGACTGTTCCATTCAAGTAGATATGGGGGAGTTTGCAAATAAACATTTTCTTGCCTGTTTAAGGAAACTTGTAAAAAAAAAAAACCACCCCCACCTCAAAATACTAATTTGCATTTGTTTCCATCTGGTTGGTGGCTAAACAAAGAGAAGCATATCTACTCTTGGAATTAATTACCCAGTAAATGATCACATAATCATTGAGTAATACGAACTATCCCAGCTTTAGATACTTACCGTATATACCCGAATATAAGCCGACCCGAATATAAACCGAGGCACCTAATTTTCCTACAAAAACCTGGGAAAGCTTATTGACTCAAGTATAAGCCGGTTCACCTTTGCCGCTGTGGAGGAGGAGGAGGAACGAGCAGCCCGAAAGCAGCCCTTTGGGTTGCTCCTTCCTCTTCCTCCTTTGCCAAGTTTGCATTTATGCGAGCAGTTCAGGAATGGAACAAGCTGCCTGGGGAGAGTAAAGAACCGCCGTTCTTGTACACTTCTTAAGGAATGGTTAACTGGGGAGAGCGGGTGGCGGCACAAGCGGAGAGAAAGGGCTTCTTTCTCGCTGCCCCCACCGCCCGCCTCACTCCAGTATAAGCCGAGGGCAGCTTTTTCAGCACAAAAAATGTGCTGAAAAACTAGGCTTATACTCAAGTATATACAGTACATTCTCCCTGTACAGGTATTCCCACATTTGAAAAGCACACACGGTGAAAGCAAAACACAAAATTATAAATCTGGATGATGTGTTCTAAAAATGGAGGCAACAGCAAAATTTGGATCCTACTCATTCCAGGGCCGGCTCAAGACATCTTGGCACCTGAAGCGAAGCACAAAATGGCGCGCCCTGCAAAGACCATGTTGCCTTGATTACTGGGAAGTTATGAGTTGGGTTTTATTGTTTTGTTTCCAATAGTGTGAACTGCTTTGGTGTAGAGGAAAAGTGATATAGAAACATTTTAAGTAAATAAATGTTGTGAGGACAATGTACTCCCTCCAGCAACAGAGGCAAACTGTCATTGGATACCAGTTGCTGGGAGCCACAAGCAGGGATGGTGCTGTTATTCTCATGTCCTACTTGTCGATTTCCCGTAGACGCCTGGTAGTCCACTGCGAAAACAGGATGTTGAACTGGATAGGGCTTTTGTTTGATCCAGCAGGGCTCATCTTATGCTTTTATGATTAACGACCAGAGGCCTCAGGCCCAAACTGCCCCCCCCAGGTGTATCAGCTGAGCTGCAGCCCAGGGCACCAACACAGAGAAACAATGGGGAACTTGCTGCCCTCTGGCCTACAACTCACTACCTCTTTCTTTCAGTAGCTTTCTCAAAAAGGAGTATGATAAAAAGTCTCAATAAAATTAGGGGGGGCAATCAAAAAGGAGGAAAAAGCTTGTCAGGTCATACGTCCTAGTCCTTCCTACAAGTTCTCTCTCATATGATGGGGGGGGGGAATCTGACGGGAAGAAATGATCTTGCAGACATGTTGGAAACAGGCAGACTGAATGCTGTTAGTGGCCTTGAAGTCAGAATGAAATTAACAAGCACTTCACTTTGTCAAAAGATGTGGAAGAGGTTAATGCCTCTTACATAGCACTGCAGGAGAGGGAAATAATTTCTGTCCTTGGAATGGGATGGTGGTTGATGTTCAATAATATGAGGCTGCTTTATTCACTGCTGTTATGGGGGGGAATCAACCGCTAAGTTTTAATATTACATTTTAATATGGCTTTATATTGCTGTTTATAAACCACTCTGTAAAGCCATGTGGTGAGATATGAAATGGAGAACAAACAGCAGCCTCTTTTGGCTTATGCTGGCATACCTGAGCTGCAAGCAACTCACTAGATTATGGAGTCACTGCTGTGAATGGGAGACTTTCTCTATGTAGACTCTGGATACAACCCTGTATCTTTAATTTGATATTACTGTAAAATTATCCGCTGCCAGCTTATTCTTGAATTTAATGAGGATGGAGGCGCCAGTGATTTCCTTATCTTCCTTAAACACAAGGGGGTTGAATTAGGAGAGGGTGTTGGCAGCAGAATGACCCAATATCCAAACACTATAAAACCAAATTTAGCACCAGCAAAGTCTGGCATAACTGACAATTGCGCAAGCCAAGTACCCGCCTTCCCGAGCTCTACCTGGATGCGAAGTTATTGAAGGACAGAAATCCATGATTTAGAGGAAACTGCTATCAACTGGGCTCAGTGAATGGGGGGGGGAGAGAAATAGGTTACAGAAGAAGATTGGTTCAAAATTGTTGCAGTACTGTATTGTTAGAATAAATAATGTGCTAGTGTTGAAAGCGCTAGAGCCATCCCAGGATGCATTTGATTCAACAAAAGCAAAGTGGGTTTTTGTACACCTGCCTCAAATTTATTTATTTTTAAAAACAAACTTCTGGCAGAATTGCAGCAATCCTAAGCCATGTGTTAGGTGCTGTGTGAGAGGCTTGTTCTTTTCTCTAAACCAAAAGGAAATAAGGCTGCCTGGGAAGGCTTTAGTAGCTATTTGGCTGTGATAACTGTTATTTGCTTTCAGCATATAACAGTGTATTTAGCCAAGAGACGTCCGCACTGTGGCGCAATGGTGAGAATGTCGGACTAAAACTCGTCCATACTTCCGCTTGCCCCATGCCTTGAAAGAATGGGTTTTCTGCCTTTATTGTGCTTTCTATACACCGTTTGCCCTGCTGCTTTCCCTGGGAAAACCCACTCTTTAGCCTCCCTGCAGGGAAGAAGGGATGAGTGAAGATCTACATCAGGAGGGAAGAAAGACTGACATTAGGATCCGCAGCCTCTGTGGATCTTGCTGCCTGAGGTGGTCACCTCACCTGGCCTCATGTGCAAGAGGCCACATGTAGGATACGAGTGGGTGACAGTCAGTGGAATGCCCCAAAACAGGGCATTCTGAGGGCAGGGAGGGGCTGAGCTGGGTCTGGACTTGTTGGTTCCCAAGCTGACCCCAATGCCATCAGGTGTCAGCATCAGGCCCAGTGTGGGCCTGACTTCCATTTTGGCCACCATGCACAGTGGATGCAGTAGTAGTGACCCTTCTGGTGGCCAGGGTTAGAATGGAAGTCTAAGCAACCTGAGTGACCCTCAGTTATTCTACAGGGCTGTTGTGAGGGGGGAGGAATGGGGGTGGGGGAAGAACACGTATAGCACCTTGAGCTCTTGGGAGGAAACATGGGACAACAATTTAATTAATAAATGGCAAAGGAGTGTTTTGTATTTATTCTTTCGTATGACTGATCTCACAACAAGCCCCCTGCAAAAATACCGAGTAGAGAAGAAATGTACAGCAATTTACTGCAGATTACTTATCAGAGTGGCATCTTGCGAACTGGATAGGGTGACACTTGTACGAGCCATTTAGCAAACAGAAGCTAGCTAATTACTATAATACATACCAAATGAGGTGGCGGCAGCTGATCTGAATACGGAGGGGGTGGCGTCTCCACGTTTATTTCTAGATCTTCATGCTCGCTCTCGCTATAGCACTCTGAAGCAAGAACACAACAGTTGAAGTGCATTAGACATGCCAATTATAGCACTGGAAACAAAAGCAAACCTCTTTCAGGTAACCTGAACTGAAAGCAAAACATACCGGCTCTGACTCAGTCAGGGTCAACTGTATGCAAAACAAAGGGTATTTTCTGACATTTCTAATTAGCGGAATCTCTCATTCTCTTTTCATCTTTCCACAGCATTGCATGAAAAGAAGAAAGAGGAGGTGGTGGAGGAGGAAGAAGACAAAGGCTTTAAAAAAAGCTCCAGATTTACAAAGTTTCTCGTGATCAGAGACATGGGACAAGCAGAGGGTGAGCTACTGTTTAGAAAGGCAATAAAAAGCTGCAGTACCCCCCCCAAAAAAAACCCTTCTAACCACTGATGAAACAGGCCTCTCAAAACAAGGTTGCTCTGCAGGAAATAAACTATAACTTTATATCTAATTCTATGAAAAATGAATTGATGCTCACACATTCTGAATGAACAGCCATGGCAAAAAAGTGGTATCATAGTGCTTTAAATGTATGGTAGGAATGTCACTATATGAGCTATCCATTGACAATGCGCAGGCAAAGGCAAACGTTTAATTTTATTTAAGATCTTAATTTTAAAATGCTGTTTTTTCGTGTGTTTGTCTTGTATGTGCTTCATTGTTCAGTTGAAGAGGACGATTTGGTCTGTGACCGTTTAATAAAATTTGATTTGATTTGATTTGCTCACACATTCTGAATGAACAGCCATGGCAAAAAGTGGTATCATAGTGCTTTAAATGTATGGTAGGAATGTCGCTATATATAAATACATAAACTTCTGCTTCAGATCAGACTTAAGAGGGAAGTGAAACTCTTAGTTGCTACTGGTACAAGGTTGGGAAATTCCTTGTCTTGTCCCATGCACTGAAATAGGATGTCCAAGGAGACCCAGCTTCAGTGCTGTGGAGCTCTAGGAAATTTTGCCTCTGCCAGGGAAGGCTGGGAGTATTCCATCTGAAAAGCTGGAGAGCCTCTGTCAGTAACTGTAGACAATACTAAGCTTAATGACCCAATGGCATGACTCAGGATAAGGCCTCTGTTCCTAAGATGTTCCCCTCTCTTTTCTGCAACTATGTGCCTAGACAGAATAAGGGCTTTAGACTAGAACATCCTTGGCCTATTGTCCTCCTTCCCAGGACAAAATGCATCTTTTGGATATCGTTTCAAAGCTCATAACTGCTAATCTAATCAAATCATTAAAAAAAGTTGGCATCTTGCTCTAGTTGAACATTCATCTCTGAGTATTTTGAATATATATGTGTTATCCCTGGAAAACTCCTCAGGTAGAAAGGTGTGGAACAATCCCATTCAAAATATTCCACTTGAGCATACCTTCTTCACTCTTTTTATTGGCTTGTTTGTCAAGGACAGCTGTACCTAATTTCTTCAGCCATCTGAAAAAATAAATGCAAGCACAGTCATTTGTATGGAATAGAAATAGCCAAGATGAGAGAAAACAGGTTTGGTAGTTACCAAGTCACTTCTGATCTTAAACTGAGGGTGAAATCCAATGTGTGCCTTTGCAATCATGAAAGGGTTCTGGGAGACGAGAGGAAGCAATTTTTGCCCACTCCTCCTGAAAATCGGCTCCAGAGAATTGGGTAGCCTTCCAGAACAGGGAAGGAGGCAAGGATTGCCTTGCTTCCTCTTCCAGTAGCAGCTCAAAAACTCTTCAGTCAGTATAAGGGATACCAACTACATTCCACCCTGAGGATTTTATAACAGTACAATAAACCATGGGTGGCTAACCTGTAGTTCTCCAAATGATGTTGGACTACAACTGTCATCACCCCTGGCCATTTGGCCATGCTGTCTGGGGCTGATGTGAATTAAGAGTTCAATAACACCTGGAAGGCACTACACTGGCTACCTCTGCAATAAACTAAACCAAAGCAAACCCATGAATCAAGTACAGCACCCATTGAGTGAGAATGATTGAAGATATCTCCTCCTGTTACCTGCTGAGTATCACAACACAAGCCATCAAGCACCAGCCATTATGGTACATCACATTCAACCTGCTCTCTGTCATTCATGGGCATGCTGCATGTTGGCCCACCTTGCTTTCAGCTTATGGCACACTGTAAGGTGAACAGTCACAGAAATCCTTCCATCAGCTGTATACTTTATGGTTGGGCAATCTTTTATGAACACTCAAGAGACAGAGGCTACCATCTCCAGTAACAACCAAGGAAACAACAAAGAGATGGTTCTTTTTTGTCGTAAGAAAAAAAGGAAGCAAGACTTTTGATTTTACTTACATGTTCATTTCCTCCGCATTTTCTGCTGCAAAATAAAATGTCTTGATCTGTGGATGGATGATCTTCATAGCGCTTCCAAAACAAAAACATATATTCATATATATGGGAAACATTAGATTTAAAAAGTGAGTACGTGGGTCAGTTTACCAAATACTTATTTGGTCTCTAAGGTGCTATTGGAAAATTTTTAAATTTATTCAGTCTAGGGGCTGCCATTTGGAAAGCCTTGTCCTGAGCCAACACTCCCTGCACTTTTGAGGATGATGCAACTACCAAGACAGTCCTCTCTAGTGACCTTAATGCATTATTAGAGGGTCGGTGGGGATGGAGACAATCTTTCAGATATGTAGAATGAATGGTCACGGCTCTGCAGTATTGGTTGCAATAAGCCTTAAAGTATGAGAGTATCTACATAACTACATCAAAACAATGAGTTTATATTTAACTAAGGAAAGTCGGCTGCCCTTCACATAAGATTTCAGACCAATGGGACAGTAGGGAAGTCATTTTTAAGGCTGCGATATCGCAATACTAAGTGCTACCCTCCCTTGGAAGGAAAACCAAGCAAGATCATAATTACATTTTCACAGGCAGGATTAACCTAAGCAGTGGAAACCCTTGCTCAACAGGTATTTCCTCCTCCTCCCTCCCATGTGCCCCCTAAAATTGTTTTTTGGGTATCGGGAGACAACCTCCCGCCCCGAGCAATGCACAGGGGGAGGAGGAAGGAATCATTCCATCTAGCAAGTGGCAATGCCTGCAGAAGGAACAACTGGAAGAACGTGACATTGAATTCCACCCCAAGGATTTCCAGTAACATATTAAGCTCCCATAAATTCCACCCGCATTCATCTCAATGGAGTCTATCGGTTTGAAATATTGGCAATGCTGTAAGGACAACAATGATTGGAGGCCTGTTGAGTTTATGTCCTGATGGACAGTTCTATTTACATAAATATCCATGATAAGCAGAACTAGCTGAGCCCTAGGTATGATCCAGCAGGGATCTTCTTGTATTCACATTTCAGCTTGTAAAATTTCACTTTCTCAAGGCTCCAAGTAGAATGAAAGACTTACTACTTTTTCTTGCATTCTGTTGCTTGATTCACTGTGAATTCTGGAAGGCTGAGGAACCCTTCAGCTTTCTCTGCCTGTGACAAAATAAGCCCGCAATATTAAAGCATGCTACATAATTGAATGAAATTAGACATTGGAAATTAAGTTGATTTCAGAAAGCTTTTCAGATTACAGAAATAATTTCTAATAACTTCAGATCTAAACTGTAAAGCGCAGTAGATAAGAAGAGCAATTTCTACCTTTCTTGGGTGTATATGTGGAGAGGCAGGTAGACAGTAAAGGGGGGACCCCTGACTGTTAGGTCCAGTCGTGGACAACTCTGGGGTTCCAGCGCTCATCTCACTTTATTGGCTGAGGGAACCAGCGTACAGCTTCTGGGTCATGTGACCAGCATGGCTAAGCCGCTTCCTGTGAACCAGAGCAGTGCACGGAAACGGCGTTTACCTTCCCGCCGGAGCAGTACCTATTTATCTACTTGCACTTCGTGCTTTTGAACTGCTGGGTTGGCAGGAGCAGGGACCGAGCAACGGGAGCTCACCCCGTCTCAGGGATTCGAACCGCCAACCTTCTGATCGGCAAGCCCTAGGCTCTGTGGTTTAACCCACAGCACCACCCGCATCTCAGGTAGACAGTAGTGCATGGTGGTACAAAAATGCAGGGCTTTTGCTGCACTCCCATGCTCAGAAGTTTACCAACCAAGTCATCCATTTGCATTGGACTGCAGTAAATTTTATCTCATTAGCAACCACACTCTGGTTTCTGAACAGCTGCAAAAAAACAACAACAACAACCCAATGTACTCATCTCGCGTTGGGTGGTTTCTTCACACTCTCTCCTCCATCCAAACAAGCAAGAGGCATTATGAGATTTCAAGAGAACATTCCAGCCAGGCATGCTCAGAAATATAAATTTACAAAATGGGAAACTTCATTCAATTAGGTCTCTCCAGGCTGCATCCAATGTGATATTGCCTTAGGGGAAAGTGCTTTTGATCATGCAACTCCAGGCATCCAACATTTCACTGATTCCCCCCCCCTTCCCCGTGAAAAATGCTCCTGAGGTCTGGTGGGTTTTCCAGAACATGATGGGATGTGGCATGGAGCACTGCAGTAGGTGGGAAATGTGGTGCTCTGACTTGTGCAGGAAGAAGCACCTCCTACCAAGGCAAATTGGTTATTTCAGGAGTTGGGAGCCTTTTACAGCCTAATGGGCACATTTCATCATGTGCAGGGGCAGGAACTAGCTGAAAGCAAAGGGAAGGTGTGGCAACAGGTTAGTGGTTTTAGGCAAACAAACCAGGTAAGCAAGAAGTAGGGTATCAGTTCAAGGACACATTCCAGTCAGGCAAAGGCACTGTGCACAGATAAGGACAGTGAGGCTTCTGAAGGGGCATATTCTGAAGAGAGTCCCAAAAGCTAAGGAGACAGCTCTGTAGTGCTGCATCTGGCCCCCAGGTCTGTAGTCTCCCACCCTTGCATTAGCACCCCTCCTTCATGTTTTATTTCACAATTTAAACAGATTTGGGTTTAAAAATAAATAAACCAGTCCTCCCTGGTTTTCTCCCTGCCTGTCCCATACCCATCGTTTTTGATCAACATGCCAACGGAGAAGTAGCCCCCATGTGTTTGGGTAATTGGTTGAGGGGTCCAAATATAGGCAGAATTCATTTCAAATGCTAACAGCCTTATATTCTCTCAAAGCTCACTGGTGGACTACGAGACACACTGCACCAGCCTGTTGTTGCTATGTTACGGTTCCTTGCATCAGCGCAACTCAAGTTTTTTTTTTTTTGTTTTTTTTTTACTGAAACAGAATTCGCACTTCATAAATATATAACCCATCGCAAAGAAGTACAAGTATTCCAGGCAAGCGAGATGAACACCGTTTATTTGAGCAGAGTTTCTGCCCACACACAGATTCATGAATGCCTTGCCTCTGAAAACTAAAATGTCTGCTTAGAATCTGAGCTGTGCCATCTGTAGGTGAAGGGGAAAGGGGTTTTCCCCAGGACCCTCACAAAACGGTAACCTCCACTTCCCTAAAAACACAGAAAACAGCAGATGTTGAGTGACGCTAAGGAACCTCTGTCTGCAGAGGAAGCTTTTGAACTTTTAAACCAAGGATGAAAACAGTCGTTTCAAGAGGGCTGAAGGCAAGTGGCCTGCTGGAGTGAGAGTTTACTGAAAAGCAAGGATTAAAGAGTGATAACCTTCCACTGCCCGCCCCCAGCTTCTGATACTTAGCTATACACCATAACTCAGCAGCGTGGAACCAGGTGCCTTCCAGATGTTGTTAGACTCCAGTTCCATCAGTCCCAGCCAGCATGGCCAATAGTCAGGGATGATGGGAGTTGCAGTTAAAAAAAATCTGGAAAGTCACATGTTCTGTATCCATGCTATTTATGAACAGAGAGGTCATTACATTTGGCTAATATGAAAGGACTATCAATGTCCATGTTATACCCTCTCATTTCCTTACTCCACTAGTGAAAGAGGTTTTGGAGGTTTGCCGGCCATTAACTGCCCTGTAAAACTTTGATGGTGGCTCAAAAGTTGTAAGCACACACACACCATGCACAACAATGGCTCCCATCCCCTTTCAGCTCTCTGCAGGACCAAACTCCAGCCTGCAGGGCTCCACACAGAAGAAACTTTCTTTGTCAGCAAAATGACAGTCCCAACATCTATTCTGGAAGGGAAACCCAAATCAGAGCTTCAAAGTGGGGTGTGGGAAATCTCTTCCTTGATGCAAGGATGCTCTGGGCTGAGTCAAATTCTGGGGTCCTTGGGCAGTGCGCAGCAAAACATTTGCCTTGTCACACTTTATAAATGTATGTCTCTTGTACACAAGGGATATTCATGGGCTCAGAATGTTGTTTACATTCCAAGTCTTTCTTTAGAGGGCTTGAGGTCAGCCAGCTGAAAGGAGAAATTCACTCTTTTCCACAGTGTAATTATAAGGTGGGAGACAAGGGGATTCTCTGTGCGTGGCTTGTTCCTTAAGTGTCACATGCCTTGGTTTACAGGGTTTTCTTTTTCTCAGATACACACTTTTTTACTTGTCATTTTATAAGCAGCATATCTTGTGGACAGGTGATATGTGGGGAGGTGTTTGTCCCTTGATGTTAATGTAGCAGTAGGCGTCCTTGGTAATGGTACCCACTCATTGGAATGCCTTCTCTTGGGAAATTCAGGAGGCAGAGACAGTAACCTCTTAAAAACTTATATGCTTTCCTGGACAAAACAGAGATTGAAAAATTAACAGTCAATTCTGTATTTTGTACATTGCACAGTTTTGTTCTGTTTTTATCCTTTTTAAAGGAAATGCTATTGTTTGTATGGTTTTTACGTAAATCACTTAGAGATTTTTATTATGTTAAACTTATATCATATTTTATATTATACATTTTTGTAAATAAGTAAATAGCATGGCTCCATCTGTTGATCTGAGCAAATCTGGAGCTCACAGATGTGGCTGCCAGGATCCTCTTCAGTGCCAAACCTAAGCATTTCACTTGGAAGGAAGCTCCACTGTGTACAAAGGGACTTACTCCTAGATAGGTTTGTGCAGGATTGAAGCCTTAGACCCCAAACTACGGTACTTCTTGCTGAACCTCTGTGGGAGGTCAAGAGCAATCTGCTCTCCAGCTCCAAACATTTGAAGATGGGAAAGGATACTGGAGCTTTGGGGGTGTGCATCTGAGGCATTCATGGTGCCTTGCACATCTATTGTCAATACAGTAAGTCCCAACCTTTTCCTCCAGAACTGGAGGGAACGACAGGCTCGTTTGGAGGGTGGGCAGCCATTGTATGAGTATCTCAGCTGCCCACTGCCAAAAAACATCAGTCCAAACTTTCCTTTCTAATTTGGAACTGGAGCGGATGCTGTCTTGCCAGTAATCTCCCTTGTTGTAGTGCTGGGCCTGTTGGATACTCTTAGATGCAGAAGCTTCCATGAGCTCATTCAAACTGTGCACTTTGTCCTTAAGGGAGGGTGTGACCATTACAAGCATTACAAGCAACTCACATTCTCCAATGCCAACTGGACCTTCCATTGATTTCCCCAGTCTTATCTAGCTTGAACTTGAACTTGAGTTTATGTTTTGATTTGATTTGATTTGATTAGTTAATTTATTTAACACACTTCTGTCCTGCCTTTCAGTAGGACTTCCAGGACAGTTCATAACAAAAACTTAAACAACTGAAAACAGCAATTAAAAACAACTAAGACAACAGTGAAATGAAAGACCATAAGCCAGCAGGCCCCTTCATGGATCACTGCCTTGTCGTGGCGAAGGGGCTTGAATTACTCAGGGAAGCTATGGACAGGTCAAGATGGACAGGTCATAGTGGAGAGTTTGGACCAAACGTGATCCACCTGGAGAAGGAACTGGCAAGCCGCTCCAGTATCCCTGCCAAGAAAACTCCATGGACAAAGACAACAGGCATATAAAAGATATGACGTTGGAAGATGTGCCCCTCAGGTCGGAAGGCGTCCAACATGCTACTGGGGAAGAGCGGAGGACAAGTACAAGTAGATCCAGAGCTGATGAAGCGGCTGGGCCAAAGCCGAAAGGATGCTCAGTTGCGGATATGCCTGGAAGCGAAAGGAAAGTCCAATGCTGTAAAGAAAAGTATTGCATAGGAACCTGGAATGTAAGAACCATGAACCTTGGTAAGCTGGATGTGGTAAAAAATGAGATGGCAAGAATAAACATTGACATCCTAGGCATGAGTGAACTAAAATGGACAGGAATGGGCGAATTCAGTTCGGATGACTATCATATCTACTACTGTGGACAGGAATCCCGTAAAAGAAATGGAGTGGCCCTCATAGTCAACAAAAGAGTGGCGAAAGCTGTACTGGGATGCAATTTCAAAAATGATAGAATGATCTCGATACGAATCCAAGGCAGACCTTTTAACATCACAGTAATCCAAGTTTATGCACCAACTACCAGTGCTGAAGAAACCGAAATTGACCAGTTCTATGAAGACTTACAACACCTTATAGAAATGACACCAAAGAAGGATGTTCTTCTCATTATAGGGGATTGGAATGCTAAAGTAGGGAGTCAAGAGATAAAAGGAACAACTGGCAAGTTTGGCCTTGGAGATCAAAATGAAGCAGGGCAAAGGCTAATAGAGTTCTGTCAAGAAAACAAGCTGGTCATCACAAACACTCTTTTCCAACAACACAAGAGACGACTCTACACATGGACATCACCAGATGGGCAACATCGAAATCAGATTGATTATATTCTCTGCAGCCAAAGATGGAGAAGCTCTATACACTCAGCAAAAACAAGACCTGGAGCTGACTGTGGCTCAGATCATCAGCTTCTTATAGCAAAATTCCAGCTTAAACTGAAGAAAGTAGGAAAAATCACTGGGCCAGTAAGATTCAATCTAAATCAAATTCCTTATGAATACACAGTTGAAGTGAAGAACAGGTTCAAGGATTTAGATTTGGTGGATAGAGTATCTGAAGAACTGTGGATGGAGGCTCGTAACATTATACAGGAGACAGCAACAAAAACCATCCCAATGAAAAAGAAATGCAAGAAAGCAAAGTGGCTGTCCAATGAGGCCTTACAAATAGTGGGGGAGAGAAGACAAGCAAAATGTGAAGGAGATCGTGAAAGATACAGGAAATTGAATGCAGATTTCCAAAGAATAGCAAGGAGAGACAAGAGGGCCTTTCTAAACGAGCAATGCAAAGAAATAGAGAAAAATAACAGAATGGGAAAAACCAGAGATTTGTTCAAGAAAATTGGAGATATGAAAGGAACATTTCGTACAAAGATTACCACAATTAAGGACAAAAGTGGAAAGGACCTAACAGAAGCAGAAGACATCAAGAAGAGGTGGCAAGAATACACAGAGGAATTATACCAGAAAGATATGGAGGTCTCATACACCCCAGGTAATGTGGTTGCTGACCTTGAGCCAGACATCCTGGAGAGTGAAGTCAAATGGGCCTTAGAAAGCCTCGCTAACAACAAGGCCAGTGGAAGTGATGATATTCCAGCTGAACTATTTAAAATTTTAAAAGAGGATGCTGTTAAGGTGCTACACTCAATATGCCAGCAAGTTTGGAAAACTCAGCAGTGGCCAGAGGATTGGAGAAGATCAGTCTACATCCCAATCCCAAAGAAGGGCAGTGCCAAAGAATGCTCCAACTACCGCACAATTGCACTCATTTCACACGCTAGCAAGGTTATGCTTAAAATTCTACAAGGCAGGCTTAAGCAGTATGTGGACCGAGAACTCCCAGAAGTGCAAGCTGGATTTCGAAGGGGCAGAGGAACCAGAGACCAAATTGCAAACATGCGCTGGATTATGGAGAAAGCCAGAGAGTTCCAGAAAAAACATCTACTTCTGCTTCATTGACTATGCAAAAGCATTTGACTGTGTCAACCACAGCAAACTATGGCAAGTTCTTAAAGAAATGGGAGTGCCGGATCACCTCATTTGTCTCCTGAGAAATCTCTATGTGGGACAAGAAGCTACAGTTAGAACTGGATATGGAACAACTGATTGGTTCAAAATTGGGAAAGGAGTACGACAAGGCTGTATATTGTCTCCCTGCTTATTTAACTTATATGCAGAATTCATCATGTGAAAGGCTGGACTGGATGAATCCCCAACCGGAATTAAGATTGCCGGAAAAAATATCAACAACCTCAGATATGCTTATGATACTACCTTGATGGCAGAAAGTGAGGAAGAATTAAAGAACCTTTTAATGAGGGTGAAAGAAGAGAGCGCAAAATATGGTCTGAAGCTCAACATCAAAAAAACTAAGATCATGGCCACTGGTCCCATCACCTCCTGGCAAATAGAAGGGGAAGAAATGGAGGCAGTGAGAGATTTCACTTTCTTGGGTTCCATGATCACTGCAGATGGTGACAGCAGTCACGAAATTAGAAGACGCCTGCTTCTTGGGAGAAAAGCAATGACAAACCTAGACAGCATCTTAAAAAGCAAAGACATCACCTTGCCGACAAAGGTCCGTATAGTTAAAGCTATGGTTTTCCCAGTAGTAATGTACGGAAGTGAGAGCTGGACCATAAAGAAGGCTGATCGCCGTAGAATTGATGCTTTTGAATTATGGTGCTGGAGGAGACTCTTGAGAGTCCCATGGACTGCAAGAAGATCAAACCTATCCATTCTCAAAGAAATCAGCCCTGAGTACTCACTAGAAGGACAGATCCTGAAGTTGAGGCTCCAGTTCTTTGGCCACCTCATGAGAAGAGAAGAATCCCTAGAAAAGACCCTGATGTTGGGAAAGATGGAGGGCACAAGGAGAAGGGGACGACAGAGGATGAGATGGTTAGACAGTGTTCTCGAAGCTACTAACATGAGTTTGGCCAAACTGCGAGAGGCAGTGAAGGATAGGCGTGCCTGGCGTGCTCTGGTCCATGGGGTCACGAAGAGTCGGACACGACTGAACGACTGAACAACAACAACAACAACAAAGCCAGCAGGAGGTTAAATCACATTTTGTTGTATCCTACCAAGAAATAGGCAATTCCTTTTGGGTAGGGCAGCATTGTCCTAGGACCATCTTTTGGTACCTTATTATGAGACAGGAGTAGAGCTTTGCAAACAGGTCACAATGGTTGTGAACTGGTGGTCCGTCCTGCTGATCTAGGGCCCTTTGGGCTGCGATACTACACCCGTGAAACTAGAAGTAAACTCAGTAGGACTTAGTGAGTAAGCATGCATAGGATGGTGCCACATGCCAGTCAGTAATGTTCTGCCAGACAGTACAGCACAGACTCAATAGGAACAGAGCAGCAAGGCTGAAATTGTAACCATGTCCACTCCAAAGCAAATCCACAAGAAATCAACAAGGCTTACTCACAGGTAAGTGGAGTTTTTCCACACTGCCAATCAACATGTGGAACCTTGTTGTTCATTTGAACTCATTCTTCACTACCCATGTGTGCTCCAACTGGGTTGTCCTTGTTGCTTTGTCACCCACAACTCTCTCTCCCACTGCCCACACTGCACCCCAAGAACACCAGAGACAAGGTTGGACTCTAACCTTTGACAGAGGCCAACTTGGAGCAATCTTGACAACTGCCTAAATTCTCCACCTGTTCCAGAAGTCCAGAATAGCTTGCAACATTAGCTAGAAATTGCAAGGACAGTTACTCAATGGCTCCCGCAAAGCTGCACTAGAATCCTTCATCTCAAACGTTCCTCCTGTTGAATTAGAAACATGGAGGGAGCATGGAATATGGGGAAATTAACTTCCTATGGGCCCCAAACTTCTCTCAAGCAATCTATTTATCCACAAACACTCTGTCCAGCTAACACGTTTCAAAACAGGAGAGCTTTGTTCCAAACAATGAAGTTAAAATTAAAATAACTTATTCCCTTCCTGTGATTGTCTAAACACACTAAACCGATAGATTCTTGAATTACACATGATAAAATGGCTTAGGAACGCTGAATCTTCCCTTAATTTACCTGGAGAAGCTAAGAGGTTAGCATGCTTACCACTTGATTGCTGTACCAGTACAATGATGAACACTTCAGGACACACCAGAACTTTTTCCATTTGTTGCCAATAAAGCCCCCTTTCTCTTTTTTCTTGTATAGCCATCCCTGGCAATCAGCTAGCCCCAAGTCCTTGCATGATATCCTTCGACGGCTCATTGTACAAATTCCTGTGTGAAAGAACAAAGTGCCACCTTTAAACAGGCATGCAGGGGATCCCAGCATTTTCTTTTGAAATACAATCCAGAATTCTTTCTGTATGGACAGTTAGCAAAGACAAATTAGTCAAAATGAAGCTTCAGGAATCCATAATGACAGAGAACATTGTGCCAGTGAAACACAATGTACATTTAAATCCATTACTGGATGTTTTCCATGTGTGCGTGTGTGATCATAAATATATACAACTGTTAAAATGCCCTTCCAAACTGATACGCTAGAAAATTATATTTTCATGACAGTCAGTACCGACTAGCAATGAATTAAGCAGAACAGTTTCTCTCTCACACACACACCCAGAGCTTTGACATACCGAAACAGCTTAGTCCAAATGAAGAGTGTGTCATTATCCTCCCCACTGAATCAATGTAAAAACTAAGCAGAATAACAGCGTGCTCAACACCAAACAAACAATACAACAACAAAAACCGTCCTCCTCGCATGAGCAAAATTTTAACACTAAACAAAAGCAGGAACAAAAGGAAGACCTCGTTACCTTGATTTTTCTTCCTTGTCTTCTGACGCAAAGGAACCTGCAAGAAATGCAGGAAGGAAAGAAAAGAGGAAATTTCAGATGGTGTTGCAACATTTGTCAAAAAGGGAGGGGGACTCTGGAGGAGGAGGAGGAAGAAGAAGAAGAGGAGGAGGAGGAGGAGGAGGAGGAGGAGGAGGAGGAGGAGGAGGTAGTAGTAGCAGAGAGTCCCAGCACAGAATGGAATCTTTCAAACAAACACACAGTGAGAGCTAATGGGGAAGCAAGTAGCTGAAGCATAAAATACTGTAATTAAAATTGATTAATTGTGAAGCTCCATGAGAGCAAGTACAGCACTTTGGTGCCTCTGCAGCTAAAGCTTCCTGTTTCACACCCGCAGACAGCTATGCTGTGTAGGGGTATCTCAAACCAGAAACAAAAACCTTCAGCTGAAGCTTCAGTGCCCTGTATCAGCTGCTAGACAAGCTTTCCAGCACTCAAAGGGTGAAGGCACACTGAACATTGGTACAACAATCACTATCCTCACCGCACACTGCGGTCGCCACAATAGAACAAGTTTGCAAAGAGCCAGAGGATCAAAGGAGGGTATGCTCGTTCAATTTCTTTTTTTCCTTAAAGGTGAAAAGATCTCTCAAAGACACAGTGATATCCAACTATGCCATACTCAGAAGCAGACCCATTTAATCTATTGACTGAAGTTAGGGGAGTTTGTTGCTTTCAATGGGTGGGCTGTTGAATATCACCCAGCATGTTTAGTATTGATCTCCTGCTGATCTTTAATAAATGATGTGAGGACTTAAGAACAGCCTTGTTTCAATATTTAAATCTCCCAGTAGGGAGATCAATTGGGTATTCAATTAACTTTTTATTATGGGACAGGTCCCCCTACAACTTAGCCAATTTAATTCTGCTGAATTCAAGGAGAATTAAGGCTCGAGTCACATATATACACATACCAGCCAGTGACTTAGTGCAGTGTTTTTCAACCTTTTTTGGGCAAAGGCACACTTGTTTCATGAAAAAAATCACGAGGCACACCACCATTAGAAAATGTTAAAAAATTTAACTCTGTGCCTATATTGACTATATATAAAGTAATTCTCTTGAATTTTTCAATTTTTCCCACGGCACACCAGGCAACATCTCGCGGCACACTAGTGTGCCACGGAACAGTGGTTGAAAAACACTGACTTAGTGCCTGATGACTCACAGCTGAACGTTAAGAATTGCCTCTCATGGAAACAGTGGCTATGAAAGGAGAACTTGACCAGCGATGGCTGTTTCACACAGGAAACATAGCATCTGATGTTCACCTGTATTTCAGAAGGCCATGTCTGCAAAGCTTTGGGTCCCCTATACAGCCCTCGTGAAAAGAAGGGGCAAAATAAAACATCCAAGGCAAAAATGAGGAAGGTATTGGTCAGGCAAAATAGGGGCAGAAGACTGTTAATTTCTCCTGCCCCTCAGAACCAATAGTTCTCTGCTGCTCTTCAGGTTCCACTGAAGTGATGCCTCACAGCACAATAAACATGTTCACCCTAATGTCCAGTTCACATAAGTAACTTGGGCACATATTGTCTTGTGACTAGCTCAGCACCTATCCAAACTGCACCCAACCATATCCTGAGGATTGTTCAGGGGTAGGATACAGAGGTTCCAGTAAGGTCTGGCCTAGCTACTTATTTTAAAAGGTCGAACCAGCTGACCAGGTTATTATCATCCCAGGGTCTTGGTACTCAACCTCTTACTTATGTTAGGTTAACAGAAAATAATAGAAATGGGACCTTCTGCACGTAAAGCAGTTGCCCTGTCACTGAACTACTGCCCTTCCCAAGTGAATCAACCAATGAACTGACAACCAAGTTAGAAATCCAACAACAGGAAACATAACAAAAAACAAGAAAATTTAGACCCATAGAAGAGCCCTGTAAGCTATCTGAACTTGTACCAAACACCCAACACCAAACAGCCAGAATGAAAGAGATTGAATGAACTTTCCCAGAAGGGAATTCAAGAATTTTGGTGCCACTGTAGAAAAGGCCCTGCCCAAAGCAGACCCCTCCTCACACACCTGTATTTCAGATATTGATAAGAGCAGAATCAAGGTCTCTAATCAAGATGGAAAAATATGGATAGTTAGAACCAGCTCTATAATCAACTGAAATCAGAATCCTTCAGGCTTGACCGAGTTGTGGACCTAGCTGTACAATCTTATCCATCACTATTGAGTTCAGTGAAGAAGTGAGTTTCGGACTGCAGGTTTGTGTGACAGAGGGAAATGTGATGTCACAAAATCTATGCTGAAATGACAATGCAACATCATTATCATGCTGGCAGTGAGTAAACATCCTACAGTTTCATCATAGGTTTAACTCATCCACAGGGCTTGATTTTGCAACATCATGGCAGGAAATGGTTCTTTTTTTCCAATTTCAAAACAAACTAGTGGCTGCCCCGTACAAATGCACTAGTGGTTAGCACTGGGATAAGATAGCATAGCACTTTTCCCCCCTTCTATTTCCAATGTTCTGGCTGTGCATGCAATCCAAATGACTTCACCCATGCACAAGGCTTGGAAGGAATCCCAGGGTTTGCAGAAGTATCAAAAAATGTTAGAAAAATACTAGGGGTTAAAACCTCCCACAAACAGCTTAGTGAAGACTGAGCACTTTCAGTGGTAAAGGAATGATTAGTGCTTGTTGTGTGACGAAAAGGAAAACGGGCAGGGATCCTGAATAGTGTAACTCCACATTGCAACATTGTGCTGCGTGTTCCATTTGTTTCATTAAATAAACTTTGGGAAAAGAGGGGACACACACACACACACACAATTCCATAATATAATTGAGAAGGTACAAAGCAGGAATTAAGCTCCAAACATGTATTGCCCCTACTGGAACATTTGATTTAAGCATTGTTTAAGTTGCAGCATGACATTGGTTCATAACCATAACGGAACAAATATCCAATCCCCTTAAAAGTATGACCAACGTTGTGTTGTGCCTGTAAATTTCAGATCTCCAATCCTTGCCTATGTGAAGAAGTCTCAATAAGTTCTTCACCAACAAAATTTGACCCAAGAAAATGTTGCAGAGAAATCAGCAAGCTACTTCTTGTTACAAGATTACAAATAAAGAACTGGTCTACATAGTGAGATATCACATGTTTTGATTTTTACACAGGTTCCTTGTACACAGAAAAGTAGCATCTTGAGGAGAAAGGTTCCAGCCCAGGATTCTTCCTGAGGTGCTGGATTTCTGAGATGCAGGCAGGGCTTTTACAAGAGGAAACACGAGGCATCACATATGAAACGTTCCTTCTTCTGGATATATGTTGTATGTACCTGACACAACATCGTGTTGTGGGGGCAGATTTCTTATTGTTAGGATGTTCATGTGTCTTACTTTACCGAGGACAGTCTTCTGTTTGAAGAACTGTCGTTGGAGAATCCTCTATTTGAAGGTCCAAGTAGAGTTTGAGATAGAGAACCTTACAAAAGGAGAGCAAGAGCCTTAAAGTGGCCCATTAATAGCAGGCTGCTCATGAGAACAAGTAATTTGGTCAGTCTTTCACGTGATGATGAGATGCATTATATTTCTATGTCAATTACTTATAAATCTGCACCTATACATAAAACTTTGGGTGTGCAACTTTTATGCAAATCTGTGTTGCCCTTTCCCCTCTTTCCAACGAAACATATTTATTTTGAACATGTTCCAGGTGAATCAATGGGCCATAAGGCCTTATACCCCTCGACGTATTCTGCAAGTAATTGTTTCCCCAAAATGGATAATATCACTTGTTCTCCATTAACAGTGGCATTGTTTACTTACAGGAGCTTTTCCATCAGCGGCCATACACGAAACCGAAATTGATGGGGAAGCTGGAAAAGAGAAAGATGCAAAATAATTACATTTTAAATAACATTAACTGTAGGGGGGAAAATATTTCTCACCAAACAATCCTACAACACTGACCATGTAGTGGAGATAAATCACTACTACATCAGTACCACTCAGCTCAGGAGTGGAGAGGGAAACACACAGCACAGTAAATTGCATGCAAATGGCAGACATGCCTCCAGCACACTGGGAAGCACCACCAAGGACCCAGATTGGTGGACCTTGGGAGCCAATGAACTCGCAACAATGGATATATACCTCAGCATACATCCCTGCATCACAACACCCTTACATCAGTGTCCGCAATCCGTCAGCCCCAGTGGCACAGCCAGCAATGACCCCACTACTATAGGTATCTCTGTAGCCAGGGGTTTGAAGTCCCCTACACTCCTCGCAGATGCCACGCGGGTGGCACTGTGGGTTAAACCACTGAGCCTAGGGCTTGCCAATCAGAAGGTTGGTGGTTCAAATCCCCACAACGGGGTGAGCTCCCGTTGCTTGGGCCCAGCTCCTGCCCACCTAGCAGTTCGAAAGCACGTCAAAAGTGCAAGTAGATAAATAGGTACCGCTCTGGAGGGAAGGTAAACAGCATTTCGTGCACTGCTCTGGTTCACCAGAAGCGGCTTTGTCATGCTGGCCACATGACCCAGAAGCTGTACACCGGCTCCATCAGCCAGTAACGCGAGATGAGCGCCACAACCCCAGAGTCGGACACGACTGGACCTAATGGTCAGGGGTCCTTTTACCTTTACCTTTACACTCCTCAAAACCACTATTTTGGTGATGAGAATGGAGAAGCCATTTGGGGGTGAGGTTTTCTGAAAAGCTCTACATCAAGCTAATTTACACTGTTTTTTTCTAATTCCTGTCTCATTCGTTAGGCTCAGTGAGAAGCAAGATCTCTGTGCACTTCTGCTAAAAATACAAATAATTCTCATGTATTGCATGCATCATTGTAGACATTAAATTGCACTATTATACACATAGTATTATGTATCTATTCTGTGCATAAACAAGTTTCCTAAAGTAACCAGCATATAAACAGAGCCATACAAGAATACATATAACTAGATATACATATGGAGGCAAGTAGACAGCTCGGAACAGTAATTTAAAGAGAAAAACAAGAAGCTAATAACTGGGAATGACAGGTGAGAACACAACAACTGCCGTTTCACTCCAGGGTTCTTTCACCAGTTCATGCCATAAAAAACACTCTCCTTAGCTTTACAGCTTTAAAATGCTCACAAACTGTTCTGAGTTGACACGCAGTTAGACAGCTTACGTCCAAAAATGTTCAGAAGCGGGGGATTAAAATTAAGCTCTCCAATCCATATTTAGGTAATTATAGAAACGATTTGATTTTTTCCAGAATTTCTGATCCTCCACAAGATATTCTCCAAACATATCTTGGGAACTCTGAAAATAAATTCTTCCCATGAGATGATTTGGAAAAACTCCTGGCCCACTTTTTGGTAGTAACTAATCAGGCTGAAGAGAAACATGCATGAGACATAAAATGTAGCCATTTTCTAGAGCAGCTATCTATCTTGCCTACGTGAGTGTGTGTGTGTTATAGCTGATCAGCATCGAAGTTCCAATTAATGGATTCGCTTGTCTGAAATTTTGGGGAATCCTGTTCTTCCTATGGGATGTCCTGCTGACAGCTGATGTAGCATACTAGTGAAAGCTGCAATCCTAGATCACTTCATTGGAAGCAAACAGCACTATTCAATATGTTGGGCCTGTCTTTTAAATAAATGTAAATAGGGTCAGGCCGAAAGGATGTGAGCTGTCAAGTCAGGAAATCCACAGCTGAAATCTCACCTTAGCCATGAATTCACTATGCAGTTTTAGGTAAGACACATGCCTTCAGCCTCAGCCCCTTATGTGCAAAATAATCTTTCTTTCTTTCAGTTATGTATTTTTCTTTTCCTCCAAGGAACTCAAGACAGTGAACTTCATTCGTTCCCTTTTAAAAACCCAGACAACTAACCTGTACAGTAAGTTAGGCTATGTGTGAGAGAGTAACTGGCCCAGTGTCACCCAGTGAGCTTCATGGCTGAGTGGGGATTTGAAACCAGGTCTCATATGCTAACATTCTTATCTACCTTCAGAATTCTTGAAAGGAATACTAAAAAATGTATGCCGAACAGTCTGAACTCCCTAAGGCAAGTAAAGGGCAGAATGTAGATAGAATCTACCTTTTTATCATTGAGGGCTTTGCAGTAGGCTGAATTAGGCTACCGAAACAAAGACAGAGTAGAGGGGAAATGGAAGTGGATTTAGGTGTGAAAGGCTGGTGCATTCACTTCTAGTCCTAAAAGCAATTTTCTGGTTCAGTCACAGAGACACCCCATGCCAGATTCAACAAAACTGTTGCCCCAGCAGGAGCCAGCATAAATCCCACAACTGCAATGGGACTTTCCCCATCTTCTCCTCCTGTAATGATCTCTGGCAGGCAATCAGGCCCCGATAAGGAGTAATGACTCTTGGCAAGTTTATGTACGTTTATTTACAAATAGACACATCCAGAGCCCAGCTTCTTGCCTGCTGGAATTTACATTTGTTAGTCAGTCTGAAGTTTCGCTCCACCCACAGCAGGAAGGACGCCAGACTCCTGCCTTTCCCCTCTTGCCCTTCCATTGCCTTCTGATTTTATCCAGCCACCTGGATCGGGGACTGAGAGGCTGACCTTCCCCCTCCTCCTTGCTCCCACTCAACCCACACTCGGACCACTGCTTAACTGCTGATTGCCTAGCAACGCTCAGGCTACCTTCCAACTCTTCCTCTCCTTGGGTGCTAATAGTCTTCTCCGAATATGGGGTTCGAACTGCCCTTTCTCAATTCTGACAACCAGTTCTCATCCTCAGAGTTGGACCCTCATTCATTAGTTCAATCTCTGAGTCTAACTCATCCGCTGCACTCTGGGTGGGGGACACGTTCCTGACACCTCTCCACCCCCCCCCCAAAAAAAAAAATGCTTAGGAGGATCAAGACCAGGGCTTTTTTCAGCCAGAACTCACTGGAACTCATTTGCAGCATCTCTCAGGTGGGTGCCATTGCCATTATAAGAGAACAGGGGAGGTGTTCATGGTGAGTTCTGGCACCTCTTTTCTGGAAAAATGGCACTGACCAAGAGAATCCGTCAAACAGTGAGTGAGGAGAGGGGCAACTGGTCCACCTGGCAAGCAGAAATGCTTGCACTGATGGAACCATCTCCTTAGTGCCAATTCCACCCCCGTTCTTTAATTCTAACGAGTACATGTCCATGCCTCTGAGTCAATGTTTGAGCATCTGACTCTGGTTGGTGGACCTCTTGGGGTGTAAGTAAAAGACAACATTGATCATGTAAGCCTAAAGTCTACCCACACCTCCTCTAAAACACTGTACATTTTCCAAGTGTTGTTAAGTAATTAAGACATATTCATTCTGTTCTGGATGAGTAATGAAAAAGCATTAGGCTTCACTAGCCATTCAGTTCAGAGTCCCTCTTTTTCGTTCTTCCCAAAAAGCAAAAATAGTTCAAGCTGTTATAAAAGAAACAACAGTTTCTCTGCTTTGCTAACATGCAGTCATGCAATTTGCCCTCTCTTGTCTCGAGAAACAGCAATGGGGTGATCTGATGGGCTAGATGATCCTCGTGGTCCCTTCCAACTCTAAAATTCTATGATTCCTCTAGGAGATTGTTTTGCAAAGCACTTTCCCCCAATTAGAAGCTGCTGTCCTGAGCACTTTACCAGATACATGTCCCATTTAACTTCCCAGTAAAAGTGGTGTGTGTGTGTGTGTGTGTGAGAGAGAGAGAGAGAGAGAGAGAGAGAGAGAGAGAATAAATATCATCCATTGATGCACTATAGTTTTGGGTTGTTGCTATTATTCATAAAACATTTGTTTTTGTTCTTATTTGTCATTGGGATTTGTGTTCTGACATACTCAGAAGCAGACCCAAGACCCATTTAATCTATTGACTGAAGTATTGACTGAAGGGAAGTTTGTTGCTTTCAATGGGTGAACTGTTGGATATCACCCAGCATGTTTAGTATTGATCTCCTGTTGATCTTTAATAAATGATGTGAGGACTTTAGAGAAGCCTTGTTTCAATATTTAAATTTCCCAGTAGGGAGATCAATTGGGTATTCAATCAACTTTTTATTATGGGACAGGTCCCCCTACAACTCTGGAAAAAGTCACCTGTTTTGTCTTTAGAGCAGCAATTTTAAGGACAATAAAGTGTGGGGATGATAAGCTACATTCTTCAAGTGAGCAAACTCTTATCTGACAGTATGTCTGGTTTTAATAATTGTTTTAACTGTGTGATATATTTTATTTATTTTATTTTGTTTTGTGTAGTTTATCTTTTGTAATGGCTTTGGGAAGAAGAAGAAGAAGAAGAAGAAGAAGAAGAAGAAGAAGAAGAAGAAGAAGAGGCTTTTAAAATTTTTAGAAACTGTTGTAATAATTGAATTTATCCCTTCCATTGATGAGTTACAACTTGCCACCTCTCAGGATAGTGTTGTCTCTCTTAAGAAAGTGGCCCCTCTAGCCATAACTAAGGCATTCTCCACCACGAATATGGCTATACAGTATTAGCACAGAATTTATTTATGGCCATTTTGAACACTTTGAGCAAGGCTGGATTTCAGAAGCTCGAAGTTAACATATAGGGAATGATAAACAGTGAGTTAGAGGCAGACTTAGTCATGATTACAGGAGACCCTCTGAAACCAGGATTACAGGAGACCCTCTGGGACTTCAAGTTAGTCATGACTAAGAAGTTCTATTGGTTTCAATGGGTCTTCTCTGTGACTTAAGACTGGCTCCAACCCATGTACTTTGGATACATCCATCACATTTTCATGCATGCCAACTAGAAGTCTGGAAATACTTGCATTGAAGGGTGGAATTAAAATACGTTGAGTACATTTTTAAAATAATTTGTTCTTGATGAGTTTCTTTCTATACACAAACACCTCAACAACAAAAAAAGACTGTGGCACACCAGACAGATGTTTCCCAAATGTCTGTTAGAATTTGTGAACTGAGATGTGCTATTCTCAATATGCATTTTGCTTTTAATAAGCTAAAGAACAACAAACACCGTAAAACAATAGACCAAAATGCTCACATTGTTGCCTTCAGCTATTGGAAACTAAAAATAAGGCAGATGTTTCTAAAAGTAGCTGCAAGGGAGGAAATGAAAATGAGGAGGGATCGTATAAAAGAAAAAGAAAAAACCCAATGCTGTTCAGAAATTATATTTCAAATGTAAACAAGCAGATAGGAAACACCTTTTTTCATCATGCAAATGATAAAGGAACATCAAACATTAATCAGAAAACAATGAAACAGTATAACAAAAACAATAATAGCATAACTAAATGGGCTACAACATATGAAGGAAAAAATGAGAGTCTGGGGAACTGTGGTGAACAAAGAACAAAAAAACCTTACTATTGGTGAAATAGTTGGTTATCAAATTTTAAAGGATGCAGCTGGATATAGGTTCTTGAGAAGGGTAAGTCAATGCTATGCTAAGAAAACCTGGGTGTTTAAATATAGCCACACATGTTATATAAAGGGTGTATGGGGTGTTGGGGGGCAGAACCTCGGATTTGTATTGATTGGGGGGGCACCTGACCCCAGGCTACACCTGTGTTCGTAGAGGACACATTGTGTTCCTTCTGGGGTAGTTTGTCCACATTTGGTCCCCACCCTGCACTTGGCTCTCACCTGTTGTTCCTAGAAGCTGTCGGCATGTGAGAGCGGCCACACCCCAGGAAATGACTTTGACTGGCAGGCTAAACCAGGTGAGGGTAGCCAACAGGGCTCAAACCCTTCGTCAGTTAGGGGCTTCCCCTGCATGCAAAGACAGGCTCCGGCAGATTAAGCGGACGAGACCAAGAACGAGTCCAGTGGTCAAGAAGAGAGAGAGAAAGAGTCCAATACTTTGGCCACCTCATGAAAAGAGAAGACTCCCTGGAAAAGACCCTGATGTTGGGAAAGATTGAGGGAACTAGGAGAAGGGGACGACAGAGGGCATGATGGTTGGACAGTGTTCTCGAAGCTACCAACATGAGTCTGACCAAACTGCGGGAGGCAGTGGAAGACAGGAGTGCCTGGCGTGCTCTGGTCCATGGGGTCATGAAGAGTCGGCCATGACTAAACGACTAAACAACAACAACAGCAACATCCAAATATCTGACACCGGAAATGCTCCTCACTTTTCCTCACCTCCTACCCCCTTGCTCCCATGGAAAATTCAGAAGCTGCTGACAAACTTTCAGCTCTACAGGGTTTTCCAGGTAACATTTGGATGAAGAATTAATGTGTATGGAGCAACACTGGGGGGGGGGGGAGTGGGATCATGGTAAGAGCCTCTCTCCCTGCAACCGGGAACCCAATTTAAGCAGGTTTTCCAATCAAGCAAAGAGAATCTGGCATGCACAGATTCTCTGACCTTCCAAATGGATGTGTGTAGGTCAGTGCAGGAAGAACCTGCAATTCTGCTCCCTCATCGCTCTGGCAAATTCTTTATAAACCTGAGAGTCAAGCAGAAAGGGCTAATGACTGCAGCTCTAAGGGCTGAAAGCTGGGGCTGTCACAGAACACATTGTCACAGTCTAGCTATATATAGAGCTGCATTTCTGGAAATGTACAGCTTGAAATAAATAAATGACAGTATGAATTGCAATTAAATTACCACAGCCTTCTCTGAATTGCATGGACAGCTGCAGAGACCCTTATGGTGGGTATGACTTGTCAGCGAGATTTGAATATTAATGCATGATGTGTGTGTGTGTGGAGAGAGAGAGAGAGCAGCTCTCCCACCCCCAAATACATATATTCAGGATTTAATTGAAAATGCCAGGCTGTGAAATCCAAGTGCAACCTTTAAACATACACAGAGAAAGAGAGAGAGAGACTTTCCTAGAGACCCTGAAAAATCTAAGTATGCCTAGTCTTTGCTTCTAAATTCTTTTCAACATATGTCCTGATCCTATAATTCACCCAAATCAAGTAATTTTTTATCTACAGTACATTTATTTGTTTCCTTGCAGTCCTATGTGCTCTGTTTCTGTAATTATCAATATTCCACACATCAAGAGGTGCATTTATCAAGATACAATTCTCACGTTGCTTTCTCATATGGCAAAAATCACTGAGAAATTAGTTTGGTGCATAATTCTGTTGTGGTGGATGTTTCAGTTGAGCACGCCCTCATGTGGCAAGAGCCAGCATTTTCCCACTTCAGAATGAACTACTGTATTGCTTTCAGAGGGGTGAGAGAGCCCTGGGGCATGTCAGAAGAAGATTCTCTCATTGATTGCAGTACAATACATTACACAATGCATTAAATACATGAAACAGTATGCTGTGGCACGAACCATCCCAGCCATAGCTGTCAACCTTCCCTTTTTTTGCGGGAAATTCCCCTATCAGTGCCCATTCAAGGGAACATCAAACTGGAATATATTCTGCCTTTCACACTGTTCTTCACTATTAAAGTAACACCAGTAACACATTTGGGAGGTTTCTTCAACAATGGCTGTGTCCCAGATGGCAGCTTGCGAGAGACTACACTGTGACAATGTCCACATTACATGCATGCAGTTGCAAACCCTGCTATATCTTGGTCTTCTGCACGTTTTTCTAGCACATCAAGCTGCAAAACCCAGCATTGTCAGTATAGGTGCAATCACTGCTTCTTTACTTTAAAAAAAAAAAATGTTTAGGGGTACTCTCATTTTGACTCAAGTTTAAATCGGGGGGGGGGGGAATACAGTAAATGGACAAAAGTACAAAGATTCACAAAATGTTTAGGAGTCCTCCAGAAAAAAAGCACTGGGCGCAATACATGTTCCTTAGTCATTATATATATATATATATATATATATATATATATATATATACATACACATACACACACACACACACACACACACACCGGTATACACCACACACACACAAACATATAATTCCTATATTCTTGGCAAGTTCATCACTATGAAAGTGTTGCAGTATGGCCTTTAATAAATCTAAAGTCAGATTTTGAACTGACTCTTACGACTACTTTTTCAATGGAAAGAAAACACAGTTTCACAGAATAAATTCAATATATACTCAACTCTCAAAGGAAGTACCAGTCAACCCAATTATGGTCTCAATACCTACTGAAGACATTACTGAGACAGGACTTTCCACAGGGACCATCCTAAGCTGTGCCAATTTTATGAAGCAGCAGAACTGTATTGGATATTGTTTTTAGAAGCCTAGGGCTTGTCGATCAGAAGGTCAGCGGTTCGAATCCCCGTGAAGGGGTGAGCTCCCGTTGCTCGGTCCCTGCTCCTGCCAACCTAGCAGTTCAAAAGCACGTCAAACTGCAAGTATATAAATATGATAGGTACCACTTCAGCAGGAAGGTAAACGGTGTTTCCGTGTGCTGCTCTGGTTCTGACCTGGAAGCTGTACGCTGGCTCCCTCGGCCAGTAAAGCGAGATGAGCGCTGCAACCCCAGAGTCATCCACAACTGGACCTAATGGTCAGGGGTCCCTTTACCTTTACCTTTACCCTTGTTTTATATGCTGTGATTTGGTGTAATATTGTCTTGTGTGTCGTTAAAAAAAACTGAATAGGAAATTATTAATAAATTCTTCACATAAATAACAGAATTTGCTATTGGGAGTGAAACTGACAAAGGGATTCATCAAATTTAGCCTGAAGACTAGTTGGCCCTGTGCATTTCCTAATATTTGCACACACAAAAACACTAGTGTTATGGTGGCAACAGGACATTGGCATGGGAGAGGGGACAAATGTAATTTAACAGTGACACCCCAGGTACTATCCAATAGGTTCTAGAAATGTTATGCATCCACATTCTAGACGGCACTCTGAAACACAAGGTAAGCTTGGGTGAAAATGGCATGCTGTAATTTGAGAGTTAGGGAAATACAGTGTTCTTGAAACAGAAAGGCCTCCTTGAATAGATGGCTCTCAAGAACAAAATGAGAAGCTCTAGTTCAGGGGTCAGCCACAAGCGGCCCACGGAGGTCATTTAACCGGCCCACGAGCTGTCCCCGAACCGAGCCGCCCGCTTGGTGAGTCCCCATGTGCTGTGCTAAACCGGCGCAGCGTGGCACGGGGACTCGCTTCCACGGTGCTGGAAATTGCATTTGCACAGATGCAGATGCTGGAAATCACGGGCACAAGCACTCACACACATGTGCAATCTTGCCCACGGAGGGATCTCTGCTGAAGTGAATCGGACCAGGAAAGATAAACCTTGCCGACCCCTGCTCTAGTTGCACCACAAAGTGATTATCTGGAAAGATCCCCCTGGAATAAGAAGAGAGAGAGCTATGCACAGGAACTACCTCCAAGTCACCAAGGAACAAAACAGAAGTGATAACATTGTACAGGAAGTAGCCAAAGAAGTCTTACTACTTTAAGAAATGTCCACAAGAAGCTTCCTGTTCATTGCACAAGCACAGTATCACAATGAAAGGCCGTTACATGCTGCCCTGTGCACAAGGCAACATGGCATTTGCTTAAACCATCACAATTGAATCCATTTCACCACCCTTCATGACCATCTATTGCAAGCAGCCAAATACTTAGCCTACATTATTCACTCACAGCAAACATCTGTTCTGAAAACCATCCTGGAATTTGTGTAGCATGCACCAGCCATAAGAGGCAGCATTTAACTGGAGCCATAGGGGCCCAGGCACCCACAAATTTTCACTGAAGGGGCAGGGGGCCCCCCCATACATAGCTGTCAACTTTTCCCTTTTTTTAAAGGGAAATTCCCTTATTCCGAATAGGATTCTTCGCAAGAAAAGGGAAAAGTTAACAGCTATGCCCCCATATAAAATTCAGTGCCCCTAAGATTTCTCATTCCTCAACTGCAACAGTGGCATAGTTAAGTGGTCAGCCATTTGGAAACGTAATAAACCCACTTCTGCAAACATAGGATCTAGTTATCATTCAGCACTACTTTTAAAAGGAGACACTCAGATACACTTGTGCATTGAATGAACACACACACACAATTTTGCAACATGTGTTAACTTGCTCACCAATGCTAGGGTTCCTGTTTTATCAACACAGCTGGGTTTTATCCCACAAACAGTCATTGTTACACGCGTAATTATCATAATCTGTTCTTTTCTGCATTTCCTTTCCTTCTGACTGTGTTGTTCACAATCCCCTGCCCCAAACCATGTATATATAGCCTGCAAGGCAGGATAACATTGGATGAATCTGATGAAGTGGACCGCAGCCTACAAAAGCCTGTGCCAAATATGCTACCCTTTAAGGTGCCATAAGGCCTTTAATTGCTTTTATTTTATTTTATTGCTGCAAGAGGCTAACACAGCTATTTCTCTGGTGGGGAAATGGATTAAGGCTCAGGGGTGTCAAACTCAAATTCATCGGGGGCCGCATCAGCAGTTTGGTCACCCTCAAAGGGCCGGTTGTATCTGTAGGACTATGTGTCCACTCTTTATTATCATAAATTATTGTCACTGCATTCAATTATGACTGTTTTTTGTAATAATGTAAGTAATAATGTCGCGCGTGCGCACTCTGTCGCTGGGCTCCCGCTGCTGCTGCCGCTTCCGCAGTGACTTTGCGAGCCCGCCGGATGAAAAGGCGGCTTGGGGGCAGCTGCCGATCGCGCACGGCAGCCCCCCCAAGCCGCTTTTTCACTCAGAGGGCTCGCAAAGTCGCTGCGGAAGCGGCAGCAGCAGCAGGAGGAGCCCAGCAACGGAGTGCGCACGCGCGACATTTTACGCGTGCGCACTCAGTCCTGACGTTGCGTCGTAACATCACGACGCCCCGCCCCCAGGGGGGGAGCCTCCTCCGCGCTGCCGCCCCAGGCGGCACGGAGCCTCCCTGCGGCCGGCGGCGGCTACACGGGCCACATGATGAGGTCTGGCAGGCCGGATTCGGCCCGCGGGCCTTGTGTTTGACACCCGTGGATTAAGCTCTGCAAGGAGAGGCTGTGCACACATTGACAATTTAAAACACAGCTGGATAACTGAACACAACAGAAACAATTTAACCAAATGCCAGCACTTTCTACCTTGATTTCAATATATGTAGTGTGATCCAGAATTATTCTTATTAGTTATTACATTTATATCCCACCTTTCCTCCAAGGAGCTCAAGGTCGGGCACATAGTTCTCCCCATCCCCATTTCATCCTCACAACATCCCTGTGAGGAAAGGTAGGCGGAGAGTGAGTGACTGGCCCAAGGTCACCCAGTGAGCTTCATGGCTAAGTGCACATTTGAACCCTGCTGTCTCAGATCCTAGTCAAACATTCTAACCACTCCACACTTGCCTAGGAACAAGTCCCACTGAAAATAATGGGACTTAACTCTGAGCATATATGATTGCACTGTAAATCTCACCTCTTTTATTGTAAAACCTCGTTGATTTAGACTGCTTAATTTTGTCTGGGCTTTGCACTCCTTTCAATCAGTCACATGCATTGTCTAACTAACCAAAGGAAAAGAGGAAGTAGGACTGATCTTTGAAAAACAAAAGCAACATTACTGTGAATGCATCGTAACTCCCAGCCTACTATATCACACACAAGGTAAATACCAGAACAGCATTTCATTGAAAATTTAGAGGAGCAAGTTGCACGTACCCAGGAGCCAGGAATTCAAGAGACCCCTTCCAACGCTGCCACTTTCTCTACCTTCTCAGAGGAGACAGGAAACTCTTCTTACTCAAATTGGTTGCAATGAAAGATTACCCAAGAGGAAACTGGTGGAAAAGTCATGAGCAGGCAAACCAAAGAGAGTAAGCTGGCTGGCATAACAATTTCCAGTTGAGACCGAACTGGAAGAGAGGGGGCATAATAATTTTGCTCAGTCAAGATTAAGCAGAAGCAGTCAGGTTCCCTAATTCTTAACCTACGTAGCCAAGAAACATATTGAGCGTATGAATTGTGTTGTCATGTTCACTGTACAGGCTAACATAACTGTGGACACACAGGAAATGCATTTAATGATGCAACCCAGAGCTATCTCTTTTAACTCCTCCTTTATCCCCTATGTCAGTGTACTTCAACCTGACCATTGGTGGAACCGGCTGTGGATGATGGGAGCTGTAGTCAGTCCAGCGACATCTGGGGGCTCAAGGTTGAAGAACACTGCTAGTCTGCACCACTAAAATTAGGGCTGCTGTTTCAGGTTCACGTGAATTTGGATTGGGGACCTTTGCCCCACTCGCCATCAATTGGCAATAACTTCTGTCTGTGCACATTTTAAGCTAAAACAAGTCTTGTCCAACATTTTACATTGCATCTCTTGCACTCTTCTCCTTCTCCACACTGTCCGGCTATTGCACGTACTTACAAGCTTCCTGTCACCTGTCAATATCATCCACACATGACATCCAACTATCATGATAGGTGTCACAACCGGAAAGCAAACTAAGCTTTTGCAGGGCACCCTGCCACCCTGTAAGCAAACTTAAAAAAAAAAGTTAAAGAAGCAGGAAATTGAGGGAATGGCACAAAAGACGCAGAGTCCCTGAGCCACACTCCTGATTTAAACAGAGCCAGTCTCTCACTCAAAAGTCAGTGGAGAGTTGACTGGTTGGTTTTCTTAAGTCACTGACTCCTCTGGAATATATTGTATTTAGAAGAGAAACCACTAAAACAGCCAAGGCCAGCCTCCTTGGTTTCCCACTGCTTTTCAATGATAATTATTTCCATAGAGACAAGTTTTATGTTTCTTCTTTTTAAAAACAAAAACAAAAAACAACCAGCAACACTTAACTCCTCTGCTTTATTCCACTCTTTCGGCACCTGCTAAAAACATTCTTGTTCAGACAAGCCTACCCAGATGCTTTGAAAGTTGAGGTGATTTTAATCTGTTTTAGTAATTTGAGTTCTGTATGTTTTCTTGTTTTTGTAATGTTATCTTTTTGTAAGTCACTTTGTGGTGGGTTTTATACAATCAGACAGTGTATAAATTTTACAAAAATAAATAAATCAATAAAAGCATTTGAGTACAGCAATCTAAGTGGTTACCATGAGGAAAGGTCGCATCATTTGATACTTTTTGATTTATTAAAGGGGGGGAGTAAGAGGTGACATGATAGAAGTTCATAAAATTACGCATGAAGTGGAGAAAGAGAAGTTTTTGTCCCTCTCTCATAACACTGGTGCCAAAATGTCTTGTGCCAGCCCTGAGGGCAGCACACATATGTAGCCCTCAGTCAGTCAGGTTTGTGAGCCCAATTATCCTGAAAGTGCAATAAGAAAAGGACGTTGATGTTGAGATTTGATTCCTCCATTACTGGATGTGTGATTGTTTTCATCACATGTCTGTGTTGACATTCCATACTATTGGAGTCATGAGAATGGAAGTTCAGTTACACCAGGTGTCCCCAGACTTACCGGACCTTGGGCCGCTTCCTGCAGCGCTGATTGCATGCGCAAGCATCATTTCCGGCACACTTTCAGGTCAGTGCAATGCCAGTAAGAGCTTGTGTGCGTGCACACAGGCCTCCGCGGACCCAGAAGTGCGCCAGAAATTATGCTTGCGCATGCGCACAAGCTATTTCCGTCCTCCACTGACCTGAAAGTGGGCAGCCGCACCGTGCCACACCAGTAAGAGCGGGCGGTGGGGGTTGCCAGGGGCCGGATAACTGAGCCCCTTGGGCTGCATCCAGCCCACGGGCCTTAGTCTGGGGACCCCTGAGTTACACTGTTCCATTATGTTGTACTATTGCTTTTAGTCTGTTGTCTCACGGAGAAGAAGAAAGAGATGTTCCCTTTGTTTTGTAACACTTGTATATAAGAAAGTAGCTTAGATTCCACACCTCAAATGCCTAGCTTCTGCTTGGACTCTGCTACAGTATCGTGTGCATGTATCTTCGGATATGTGTTTCAGAAGTGCATCGGGAAAGAAGAGTGATGAATCATCCTGAGGGTCGCTTGTGGGGGAGAACGCACCTGCCTGGAGTTCTCTAGTTGGTGTAAGAAGCCCAGTGCAGTTTAATGTACCAACAGTTGGGAGGGGGCACCAGAGTACAAACAGGGCATTTGTTCAGCTGTTTCCTAAGGTCAAATGGCACAACTCTATCTTATCCATGAGGAGGGAGAAAGAGCTTCTCTTCTATGCACCAATACTTCATCACTGACAATTGCTTAATGCCCTAAGCAACTACAATACAAGTCTACCCAATTCAACTCTGGTGTGATACCCACGCAAAGTGAACTTGGCGGATGACTCACCAAGGCCCATCGCTCTCAATAGATCCTCTGTGTGTAATGATTCAGACAGAGCTAGCAGCTCACCCACTCCCCCTGGCCTGGGTCCCCTGTCAAACCCCTCAACACCAGTCACCCCCACCTACAGCTGTGCTGCAAATAGAAGCCACTCACCCACCAGAATAAAAAGTTGTTTCCTCTGTGCAAGGCAGGATTAGCACTCCTCCTCAACCCTCAGGCAATTTATCTTCAGATTCATTTTTCCCCAACATGAGATAAAGTCTGAAACAGATGTGACATGGGCTCCTGATTTTTTTTATTTAATTTAAAGCATCCACAGATATGGGAGGGTTTTGTTCTAAATTTATTGGCGGAAGAGTACTGGTGTGTTGTTTAACCCAATCTCCTGTGCCATTTTCCTGATCTAAACTACATCCCAAGCTACTATTAGCCCTCATTGGGGGGGGGGGGAAGAGGAGTACCTGTATCAGAGGTGGGCAGCTGTCAAGGTTATGGGAAATGATCTAGTGAGTTTGGATTAGTAGAACTTGGCAGGGACACGGGTAGCACTGTGATCTAAACCACTGAGCCTCTTGGGCTTGACGATCAGAAGGTCAGCGGTTCGAATCCTTGCAATGGGGTGAGCTCCCATTGCTCTGTCCCAGCTCCTGCCAACCTAGCAGCTTGAAAGCATGCCAGTGCAAGTAGATAAATAGGTACCACTGCGGCGGGAAGGTAAATTGTGTTTTCGTGTGCTCTGGTTTCCATCACAGTGTTCCGTTGAACCAGAAGTGGTTTAGTCATGCTGGCCACATGACCCAGAAAGCTGTCTGTGGACAAATGCCGGCTCCCTTGGCCTGAAAGTGAGATGAGTGCCGCAAACCCATAGTCGCCTTTGACTGGATGTAACCATCTGGGGTCCTTTACCTTTTTTACCTTACTAGAACCTCCAAACAAGGTCAAGTGGAAAAACTCAAGACAAACATTTAGAATTAATAAGGGCCAGAGATCCTATCAACCCATGAATTTGTTTTCAGTATAAGTAAAGAGTTTACTGCCATTTCAAATACGTTTCCTATTTTTCTCCCAAGACTCATCCTTTAGAGTAGCCAATTTAAAAAGAACTTACAGATCAACCCAATAGATTTTTATCTACCTTTTTCCCACCTGCCACTGCATAATGCAGGCATAACTTTTCCCCCCACATCAGCTATTTTATTGTCAGTTGTTCTTATCCAATTAATTCTAGCTGTACACGCGTGATGTGTTCGTTTTCCAAAAAACTTTGCCAGCAAGCAACATGACAACACTCTTCAAAGAATCTTCTTCATAACTCTTAACCACACCTTAATCAGTGTTCGCACACCTTATCTGAAATTCTTTGAGCAATCTAAAGCAATGGGTCCCAAACTCCCCACACACCCCACACCTTCAAAATTGCTGAGGCTCTTGGCAGACCACTTAAATTATTTTTCTACCTGTTGCAACAGTTGTTCTAGGCAGTGCTAGGGGTTATATGGTTTTTAATCATATTTTTTACAGACACACCACAAACCACCTAAATTAAGCGCATGGACCACAGTTTAGGAACCCATGCTCAAAAGCAAAGAATGCAAGGTTTACCTAATTAGAAATATTCATTCCAATTCAAGGACTTGCAATATTGCAGCTATCTCTGTAGCTATATATAACGTTATATAAGTCAGAAATAAAAGACCAACTCTGTCCTTTATTTTGTAATTTTTAGTCTGGATGATCTTGCACAACACTAATGCTCATTGGATGGTTAAGCAATTTTTAAAAAAGTCATTAATTATATTTTATTATAGACAGACAAACAGATTAGTTTTCAATAACTGCCCTGGTGTATCAGTTCAGGAGCTACTCTTAGTGCTATTTTCTCTTGCTAGTTTCCACATGGTGGCAGTATCTATTTCTTTACTTTTGCTATTCCATTACATTTCATGGTTGGTTAGGATAATTAACAATAGATGTACCACTGGAGTTGAAACAGAAACTACCAAAAAGCAGCCACATACCTACAGTGTAATGCCAAACATTTGAATCACTCCTTTCCTGAAATGTTTGTTTAACACCATTGCATTAGTATATGTAGTTGAAATTTTTTTACACAAAGAAAACAGTGAACACAGTCCTACTGATTTGAAGGGGAAATATTTAGACCTCGATTCTGTATGTACCATTGAGCTCAATGGGACTTACTGCTGAGTAAGTCTACCTGCTCAGAATTAAACCCCATTAGGTTCAATGGAACTTATTCCCAGGCAAGGGTGTAAAGGATTGCAATTTAGGGCATTTGTGTTTCTACCCCTATTATCTCAAGGCAAGGAGATTTGCAGGTTTGCAGGAGGCCTGCAATTTTGTTGTCAAAGACTTCTCTATGATAGAGTTTTATAGTGATTACTAATGGTTGGAAGGAAAATGTAGGTGGTTTATAGAACTGAAAAGCCCCCCAGCAAGCCACAAATTCATCATTCCGTTTGACTGAATGTGGAGGTGGACTCAAATGAAAGTATTTTCCATTTTCATAAAGAAATACAAGTCATAGTACTTGTATTATAAAGACCCAACATCAAAGCTCCGATTACACACAATACATGTATGCTATAGTACAAACTTTATTTATTTTTAATCCATGAGGTGTTTAACCTTTAACTACCATCTAGGCTGCAAAGTCCTTAACCGCAAATGCACGTCTTTTTATATATATACCTAATAACATTATGGCTGGAGGAGAGTATGGTTTGCAATTAGGGTGTGGTTTGTTTTTGTTTTTAATTATATGGGAGCCCCAGGATCCGTTCACCTGTGCCCACAAAGAGTGAGGTTGTGGGAGCCTGTTATTCTCAGGCAAAGCTAAAGGCAAGAAGTTCTTTTTTCTTTTTCTTTTAAGCATTAGCACACCATCACCACCAGTAACACACCACCTTCCCCTCTTTGCTATGCTCCTTGCTTTGGAGCAGCAGCCTGATACACAAAAAGCAAGCAAATAAAGTCGTATGTTCAGAGTAACTCCTGCTCTGTAATCCCAGGTAGATGCATACCCCCTGCAAGTGTACTGGAAAAACTGGGGCATCCCGTTTTTTATCATGAGAGAATGGTGACCATTATGGCTGCCATGATCTCATGAAATTTTGTGGCATGCAATTTCGTGTTTTGGGGGGTCCATGATCTCGTGTGGTGCCTCAAAACTCTCATTTTGGGATTCCATCCCCCAAGGTGCAAAAATGCATGAGATCACAGCAACCATTCTCTTGCAAAAATAGAAAAGATGGAATCCTGAATTTTGGCTTTAAAGTGTTGGAGGGTACATGTATGGAAATACATACATATGGCAATACATGTGTGAAGGAAATGTGTTTTGAAGGTGCTCAAAGAATCTCTGAAAGCTCTTGTCCTTACTTTGTTCCTGGGAAGCTGCTTCTGACCCATAATAGCTCAGTCGGTAGAGCATGGGACGCTTAATCTCAGGGTTGTGGGTTCGAGCCCCAGGTGGGACATATAAATTCCTGCATTGCAGGAGCTTAATACTACTACTACTACTACTACTACTACTACTAATAATAATAATAATAATAATAATAATTTATACCCTACCCATCTGGCTGGGTTTCCCCAGCCACTCTGGGCAGCTTCCAAAAATATATTAAAAATACAATAAAACATCAGACGTGGAAAACTTCCCTAAACAGGGCTGCCTTCAAATGCCTTCTAAAAGTCAAATAGTTGTTTATTTCCTTGGCATCTGATGGGAGGGCGCTCCACAGGGCGGGTGCCACAACCGAGAAGGCCCTCTGCCTGGTTCCCTGTAACTTCGCTTCTCGCTATTACTAGCTTGGACTAGATGATCATCATGCTCCCTTCCAACTTTTCAGTTCTATGATTCTGTGATTCTAGGGGTGACCTGGCAAGCCCAGACTCAAAACAATATCCTGCTTAGACCAAGGTAACTGCTATCTACATCAGGTATGGGGAACATTTGACCCTCCAGATGTCACTTAACTACAGCTCCCATCATCCCTGCCCATTGGCCATGTCTGCTAGGGCTGGTAGAAGTTGTAGTTTAGCAACATCTGAAGGACCAATGGTTCCCACTCCCAAACTACAAAAATAAACCCAGAGTTGCTTTGCTTTACAGTGAGTCTATTTAGCTGAGGTAATCATGTTATCAGTGTAATGTCCATGAGGCAAACATCAAAGTACTGCAAGATTTTTCAAGATCCCACTAGTTTTAACTGGCTCTTAAATGCTACACAGTTTAATTTAAGTTTCACATATAATAGCCCTGCCCTACACATTGCTAAGAAAATAGGTTACTAAATCTCTGGGGAATAATCACACACTTAGCAAGTTACATGTTAATAGTAAAACATATGCTGTGTTTAAAAATAATTTTAAAAATCAGCATCTGTACCAGGAACATGTCATTCCCAAAGTATTGCAGAAAGAATTATTCCATAAGAATGCTAGGGGTTGCTAACATAAAACCAGAAGTTAGAACCTTTTATTAGCCATGAGGGCATAACAACTAACAGATATGGCACAATTCTAAGCATGTTTAACCAGAAGTCAGTGCCACTCTGTTCAATGGGATTTACTCTCAGATAAGTGTGCATAGGATTTCAGCCTAAGAGCATTAATTCCTTAAAATTGTCATGGTTCCACACGGGTAACTATTTCAATGCCAGGTTCATTATTGCCATCTCTGATGACAGAACAATAAAGTTATTTTTATGCTTATTTATAGAGCCAGCAAGTAAAGCGTACCACTGATTCTGTTTCTTTGGCCCTCGTGGCATTTGTTTGCCACTCAGTTCTATGCAACATTCATGCAGATGACACTCAGTTTTAAGTGTTGTTTAAGTCACAGGCTGTTCTGGATCAATGTCTGGATCAATGTCTGGAGGTGGTAATGGATAAGATGTGAGCTGAATTCAGGCAAGGTCAGTCAAACTACTAATCCAGCAATACAATTCAGCTTGGATGTTGGATGGGGTAGCATCTCACTTTAAAATGCAGATTTTTATAGCAAAAGACAGATGTGCCTTTGCCCAGCTTAGTTTGGTGCCTCCAGTTTGTCGTTCCTAGACACTAGAGATCAGGCCACTGTAACACATGCCTTACATACATCATGTCTGGACAACTGCAGTATGATCTATGTGGGACTGCTTTTCAAAAGTATCCAGAAACTTCACTTGGTCAGATTGTTAACTAGAGCTGTTAACTGGGAATATTCAACTCCTGTATTGAAAATTACCTGGCTGCAGCATCTAAGCCGACTGAAGTTTCAGGACTTTGAATTGAGTCAAAAAACAAATTGGATGTCAGCCTGGAATCTGATTTGTTTAGGAGACCAAATCAAAGTGCTGCTGCTAACCTTTCAAGCCTTTTAGTCTGGGGCCAGGGTATCTGAAGGGCCTTCTTCTGTACAAACATGCCTGCTTGCCTCTCATTTGTCCCACTGACCCTGATGGTATCCTTTCTTAGGATCAGGGGACATTTTTGGAACTCACAAGGGCACATATGTTGAAGCCTATATTTCCACACCTTACTTTGCAGCATATTTTGTGATTTTAAATTTCTGCCGGGGTTCTCTCACCAAAGAGTACTCACCCCAAATATGTATCTTGGCATCCAGGGAATTCTCTTTTTATACCTATAGGTTTTCCTTGCCACCAGCAGTTACTGCAAGCAATGGGGGAGAAAGTCTATTCAGTTGGTATTTAAAGGTGAATTTATCTAACCGATAGTTTCTGAACCAATGCCCAAACCAAAACACAGCCATTCACTGAGATTCAAACTTATCCAAATTCTGCATGCAGTTCTCCAGCCTGCAAACATGAGAAATTGAGAGAAGCTGAAATTGGCAGGTTCTCCCATTCCTAGCTATCATCTCCTGAGGTTTGAATTCCTTTGTATGAGAGAACAGTGGAAACTTATACTGTAGTTTCTTTGTAATCTTTGCCTTACTTGCAAATACACATGCAGAGAGTGGCTGGGGAAACCCAGCCAGATGGGCACGGTATAAATAATAAAATTATTATTATTATTCTATTGCAGGCAGAGGTTCCATACAGAGCAATTTGGGCAGTCTGCCAAAAGCTGCCCTCCAACCCAAGTTTCCATTTAACTCCAACTAGAAGCTCTCAGTTTTCTCTCGTCTTGGTCTGCAAGCCACCCTGCATTCAACCACCAAAAGCTGCCTCCTTGCTTGCTTGCGACTCAAAGCAAGGCATAGAAATGACCTGCATGAGAGAAAGTCTGAGAACTAAACATACAGATGGAATGTGAAATGTCTTTTAGCAAATCGCATCTCTTCCTCACTTAAATCTACAGTTCTAAGCTGTGAAAGTGTCACATTTTGGTCCAAAAAATGAGTTGCAAAACTTATCAAATGCCAAAAAACTAACACGATGAATCTGAAGCTTCCTTTGAATCTGAAGCCTATCCTCCTGATAGGCCCTGGTCATTAAGGAACATTGGTATGCTTTTCTCAAAATACCAGATTCCCATTCACAATCCTTTTCGTTAAAACCATAGAGACTGACTCATTTGCTGTGAGCCAGAAAGGGCAAGCTGATAACAAATACCTTCAATTTTACCTAAAGCAGAGCTTTAGAACTGGAGAAACAACCATCAATTTCCTGGTGTCTGGTCTATACACACTGGGCTGTTCCACTTCTAGATGTTTGTAGGGAATGATATTTTTAGATGCTCTACCACACAGACAGACACCCAACAAGTGAAAAGAACCTAGCACACCAGAGAGGAAGTTTTAAACTCAAACAGCTCCCTGCTGGTTTCAATGTGAGACAAATTTCTTATGTAAAGAAGCCTTTACAAATATGACACACACACATCCAACCTGCAATGAAAAGTAACATAGTGTGTTCTGTTATCTACTGCATGTCCACCTAATTGTTGCAGAGGTAAAGGTAAAGGGACCCCTGACTGTTAGGTCCAGCTGTGGATGACTCTGGGGTTGTGGCGCTCATCTCGTGTTACTGGCAGAGGGAGCCGACGTACAGCTTCCGGGTCATGTGGCCAGCATGACTAAGCCGCTTCTGGCGAACCAGAACAGCGCATGGAAACGCCGTTTACCTTCCCGCTGGAGCGATACCTATTGATCTACTTGCACTTCGTGCTTTTGAACTGCTAGGTGGGCAGGAGCAGGGACCGAGCAACGGGAGCTCACCCTGTCGCGGGGATTCGAACTGCCGACCTTCTGATCGGCAAGCCCTAGGCTCTGTGGTTTAACCCACAGCGCCACCCATTGCAGAACTCGGTGCTAAAAACCAAACGGCATTAATCACCATAGTAAAGATTAATGCTTTGACCCAACTTTGATTCACACAGCACTTTCTCCATACATCCAAACAAAATGAAACATCGTCAAGCCAATGGTGTTGTGGACAAATATAAAATGTACAAACTGGGTGATAACATATATCACCAGAAGCAATTACTATTGTTGCAACTGCTGGGCGATAAGCCACCACAAGTCCCTTCCAACTCTAAAATTCTTTGATTCTATGAATAATTGAGTCAAAATAAACATGGAGATTATTGCTGCTGCAGACATCCATATTAAGACAATAAAGATATTATGTTTGTCCATATTCTCAAGGATAGCTAGGACTGTTCACGTGGAAAATGAGTATTTTATATATTTTTTGCGAAATAGTCCTAAGCTTATACAGAATTTAGACTAAAGCTGGGAAGATTGTTTATTCCCAGGCTGTTCTTCCATGTTTTAATAAGCTTAAATCCTCTGCTCTGAGCCAAGGAAATTGTTTTTACATCATTTTTCTCTCTGATCTGCCCTCCCCACTTGTGTTCTTTTTTCTTTCAGACTTTCCAGTTGGTTTTATTTATGTAGAAATACAAGCATGGTAAATTTCAGGGCTATAATTTGTGGCTTCCTGTCTCCAGGATCATTCTGAAGCAGTTCTCATGCGGCCAATTCTTCCAGCTAAATATTTACACATACATACACTGCACATAACTTTTACTTACGGGCAAGCTCTCGACATAGTTTCACATAATTTTTCAGGCTCTACATGTGGTTCTTATCATGACAACATATTGAAAATATGTGCCTACAAAACACATTTTAAATATATTTATACAAGCCATTATGTGCTTATCTTTAAGGCATTTACTATATATAGAAAAAAGGGAAGATTGGATTTCCTGTTCTCATTGCCTGCCCTTATATATATTAATCACATCCAGGCCCTTGTTTTGGAGTCAAGGCTACAAAGTATCTTTAAAAATCTCTGCTATGCTTGAAATCCCATGCCCAATATTGCAATAGGAGCATATGGTGCAAGGCTGGACCTATGCAAGATAACACAATGAGGCCTCAAACAGTCCTTCATATACATTAGAGCCACCACAGGACATATTTTCCTCTTAGGGTGTTATCTACATTTTGAAAAAAATCAATGCAGTAGTGAATGTAAGATGTTTCTCCCAAGCAGCTGTTCCTTTAACATCTGCAGAGCAAATGACAAAACCACTACTCCATTCTGTGTTAGCTTTACATCACCCTTGTGACATCAAAAAATGGCAGGTCTGGACTGAAGCTACGTTCTCTTGAATAATCTTTCTGAAGCAACTGAAACTATATTCTAGAGGCATTCTGAGCTTTGGGGTGCATACTCCACTGTTTCCCATAAATGCAATTGGTGCTGCATAGAATCAATAGGACAAGGCTTTCTACTGACTTTAAAAAAACTTATTTGCCATTAATTTGGTAGAATGGCCTAATGGTGAATTTTTGAAATGCAAGAGGTCATTGCCACACCCCCAAGATAATCTACAGTCATGTGCCCAAAGAGAACATAAACATTCAGGCAACTATGTTGATCTTATATCGTACTGAGACTGGAGAAAGCTGATTGGAGTTGGTAGATACTCCCCACAACCCTGACACTCTGGCTGTGAAAAAAGACTGCTAAAGAGGTCAAACTGTGTGGATAGGCGTATGTGTTCACTGCAAATGTGTCCACTGGCCCCGAAAGGTTTATGATCGCTGCCTTGTGTCCATCACAACTGGACTATTGCAATTATTGTGTTCAATACTGGCTACTTCAGAAGAAATTTTGTAAGCTGCAGTCATTCTAGAATGCAGCTTCAAGGACATTAGTAGGTGCATCTCCATGAGACCACAATGTGCCTAGCCTGCAATTAATGCACCAACTACCAATTTGCCCCTGGGCACAGTTCAAAATGTCGCTGATTACTTTTAAAGGTCTAAATGGTTGGAGCCAGATATCATCAGAGGGATCAGCTCCTCCCATGCTATCCTGCTTACTGTTCTCTAGGTCCACTCTGTTGGAGTGTTGATGCTGTGAACCTTCAGTCTTATGCTCAGCGTGTATTCAGTGGCATAGTGTGGGTTACCAGAGCCCAGGGCCACACGGAGAGAGGGGTGGGAGGGAAGGAAAAGGACAGAGCACGCATGCGCGTTCAACTGCTTAACAGCATCGGAGTCACCCAGGAGATTGTAGCTGTAGAGATAAGAAAAGAAGAGTCACTCTGTTGTCTGGAGAGGTCACTTCCTGTTTTACATGGAGAAGCCGTTTTCAATGGAGCCCAGCAAAGGAAGTGTGCAGCTGTATTGAGGCAGCACCAGGTGTTGAAAGTTTGCACCCCTAACAACTTTCCACCGGGGGGAACTACCCCATGCACACTATGCCACTGCATGTATATATACAGTGGTGCCTCAGGTTACAAACACCTCACGTTACAAACGCTTCGGGTTACAGACACCGCTAACCCGGAAGTAGTACCTCAGGTTAAGAACTTTGTGCCAGGATGAGAACAGAAATCGCGTGCCAGTGGCGCGGCAGCAGTGGGAGGCCCCATTAGCTAAAGTGGTACCTCAGGTTAAGAATTAAGTTGGTAACCAGAGGTACCACTGTATAGGTAAATAAAATCTTATAATCACAGAAATGCCATCAGTTCCTAGTGATCTTAATTCTAAGAAAACCCAACCAGCCTCTCACCACCTCTCTGTTGGTGTCAATAGAGAGGGGAGCGTTCTTCAGGGCATAAAGAATGATGTTGTCTGCCAGAGCATTGGGGAATTGGCTGACTTCCCTTGCTCTGGCAAGTGAATGAGGAGATAATGAAACATTTCAAGTTTGTTTGTGACAGATTAGCATAGAGGAAATCAGAGAATGTGGAGAGTAATCAAACAGAGGCTCATTATGGCTTTGATTTTCTCTTATTTGGTTCCTGCTTCATGCTAATAGATGAAATGTTAACACATTTCTGCAAGTTTGTATGCATTTGTAATTAAAAGAGAGTGAATGCATTTCAGTTGGCTGAAAATCTTTTGTTCAAGTGCAGAGTTATGCTGTCTAAAGTAAGCACAGCTGAGTTCAGTGGCGCTTACTCCCAGGAAACTGCACAGAATTGCAGTTCTTCTTATTCTAATAACCTGTGTGTATGAACGTGTGTGGATATCTATAAATATATTGTTATGCACACCCAAACAAGACCCACAGGATCTTCTAAGTAGGTGTGCAAAGGGATGCAGCTGTGGAGAGCAATCCTGTGCACATTTACTCAGAAGTAAATTACACAGCAGTTCAATTGGATTTACTCCCATGTAAATAAGTGTAGGAACTTGCAGATTTGCTCACACAGTCCTTTGAATTACATCTTTAGTTTGCATTCTGAAACTCTCTTTTAAGCCTTCTGTTCTGGATGAAGGGGAGAAAACCTAATGCTAAAAGCCATGTGTTGGAAAACAAATAACCCAGAAAATAAGTCCAAATTTATTCAAGCTACTTGTTTTAAGCGGTTTTTCCCCGCATGAACTTTACCAAAACACACACACAAATACTGCTTTGTGCTTCCCTGAATGCAGTCCACAGTGACTGGCCCAAATAAATATCAACACTATGTCTATTTGAGGAAACAGAGAAAGAGCCTGTTGACTATACAGACAGTAGCTGATTCTGGTCACAGTAGAGATCTGTAGTCCTCATTGCGCCAAAGGCCTATTAATCTCCTCCACTATCTTATCAAGGCAGTCCAGATCTCTGGTTACCGGTCTGCTCCACAACTGTGCACAGACTGCAATTTTGCATACATGGAAGTCAATGGAATTTTAAGAGACCTAACAATAGGCAAGATTGCACCCTTTATTTTCAATAAGCAAGCATGAAAATGTTACATTTGTCCAAGGTTCATTAATTTTGCAGCAAGGTAACACTGTAACTGAATAGTTTACGCAGGGGAAAGTACCATTTCTTCAACCACAACAAAGCCCAGATCTTACCTACGCTTTGTGCACCTTTCTCTGTGGCTGACTTTTTAAGCTTCAGGAAATTATTGAGGCAAAATGTTCGCTTCTCTTTAAGGTGCAGTCCTGAGACATCTTGACATTTTTCAGCAGCTGGGGAAATCTCTATAATCCCACAGCACTTAGTAAAATTCTTTTACATACTCTTCAAATTTGGGAAAGTTCCTCTCTTGCTTCTCTAATTTCCAGTTTTGTTATTGTTGTAAAGCCTCCATTGTGACACACATGTGCTATGTATATGCTACGGGGCTACCTGGAAGGAAGTGGTTTCAACATTTAGAGTTTGCACTCTCACATTGGCCAGTTGGTAGAGGATATTTTAGGACCCTAAATGAGTCTAGGTGCAAGAAGAAGATATTAGAGATGCTTCAAGGTCCAGACTATGGGGAGCCCCAGAAAAATTAATAATTAATAATTTGATTGTAATGATTGTAATTTGGTTGTTTTTTATTTTAGTTTATTGTTTTTAATTGGATTATTATGATTTGATGGATATGTTAATTGGCTATTTTTACTGGAAAATTAATAAAAAATATTAAGGACTAAATGAGTCTAGGGTGTAGGACCCTAGACAACATGCAGCAGCAATGAATGCTACCTGTATTATAAATGCAAAAAGATCAGCAGTTCTTCCTAAAACTATTTAATTATTATCATTAATTGTAAAATTTATTTATAAAATTTATATACTGCCTTATACCCACAGTTCTCAGGGTGGTGCAGAGGATAAAATCACAACATAACACGAAATACACACTCAAAACAAAAACAACCCAATAACCCCCCTTGCTAGGGAAAAGCAAGGGCAGAAAAACCTAGAGTGGCGTGGGTGTGGGGTGGGAAGAGAAGTGCAGTTTAACAAGAGAATTGTCTGTGGTTATCAATCCACCTAGAAAAACACAGCAAAACAGGGAAGCATTCAAGAATAGTGTGCACAAAAGAGAAATATATTTCACAGACGTCAGAAAAAGGACAGGTTCTTTATTTCTGAAATATACCCAATGCATTTTGGTCACAAATCCCTTTGTCAAGGGCTTATCTAAAAAGATAATAATGTGATATTTATTATACAGTTATTAACCCACACATAAACATTATTTAAAAACTTAGTATACATTAACATCCTAAGTGTAATAAAATTACTGTACAAATAAGTATTGAATGGAAAACCTGGAAACAGCCATAACACATTAAAACATATGACCGTACTTGTTTCTTAATAAACCAGTCTCAAAGCTTGCTGTTGTCAAAAACATTTAGGGCAAAATCTTACGGGAGGGCGCCTCCAGTGCACATTTAAATACTTCCTGTAGGAAAGGGAGAAGGCATCTTCTCTAAACTCCCAACTAGCAAATCTATATGAACAAATATATTTCTATATAGTAGACTTTGATGCTGTATGATGTAACTGACCTTTCACCCTTTGGTATATCATTTAGAGCAGTGGTTCAGATGGTACTGCCCCCTACGTGGAATTACCTTGGGGTGTTGCTAAGAGGAAGGGGGTGGCAGGGGCACTAAGAGGCAAGGGAGGTGCCAGAGGTGGATTTATGGGAGCTTGACTGGTTTGGTCATACTGGACATGGAGCCATTCTACAACTATGCTGTAGAATGGAAGGTGAGAGGAGGAGGGGCACCAAATTTTGGCCTTGCAAAGAGCACCACTGAAATTTGAGACCCCAAGGTCCTCCACTGGGGGATCTGAAGGTGGGTTCCTCTAAGCGTGTTGCTCACTTATTATTAAATGAAATAAATTTGCACTTACAAGGAAATGAGGTCAGTTTTATTAAGGCCAAAACTGTCTTTCCTACATTGATTTCAAAGTTAACTGTATTCAAGCGTAATATCATCAGCGGCTGTACCGATTTCTGAGCCTGTCTGAGCTAGAAGATAAAAGCAGGATACAAGGCAGTGTTCTGCAAGCCTTTTTTGTGACCATTTGGATAAGCTGCATAAAAATATGTCCGATCTATCTGAGGACCTTCTTTTGATGGAAATTCCATATTGGGTAATAAATCCATTTTCAGATATCGAGGAAATTGGGGTAGTGGAGGAAGAACTAATCAAGCTACAAAATGACATTGAGCTGAAGTCAGAGTTTAAGAAATATGGTTACAACATGACAATTCTGCTCGCTTGTTGCATTTCCAACATCCTATTTGGTGGTTTTAGTGAGGTCAGCCAACTTCTTTCCAAACAAAGAAATTGACTTCAGATTACTAAACGCGGTGATTCAAGACTCCTGGTACGTGACTTTAAACCAGATACTAGGAAACTGGTATCACTTCATCAAGTCCATCCATTGCATTAAGAATTTACTGAACAGTGAAGTAGCTACTAAATGTGGTACCTTAGACTCTTGCTAAATGACTCTTCTTCTTTGGTGATCACTCATAGCCAAGTAAGATTGTCTTCCACGAACACGGTCTTAACGGTGAGGCCGTAAGTGACTGTGGAGGCCAATTCTGGATCTCCTGCTGCTGCAGATCCTCCTGCCTGAGGCAGCCATCTCACCTTGCCTCATGGGTGGGCTAGCCTTGAATAGTATGTTCAGACATAGTATTGCATAGAACACATGGCCTGCAACTGCTTTGTTAATATTACTGAATTGTTTTGCATCCCTACTCCTTCTATATCTGTATGCATATATATTTTTTTCTTTACAAATATGTCCTAACTGCATATGCTGCAGCTGTCCCTATTCTCTCCCAAACCCCAAATATTTTCTGGTCTTTCTCTTTGGTAAATAAAATTGTCAACATTATCGCTTTTGGGTAGGAAGGAGAGCTGCCTCTTAATATTGCTGTTCATAATATTCTTATTCCCCATAGTAAATACAAGTTAAGGCTGTGCACCTGATCACACCACTAGAAAAATAGGCACTATATCATTGCAGTCCCTTCCCAGTTTGTTTTTCAAAAGTTTATCCCTAGAGAAACTTTGTGGGGAGGAGGAGGAAGAAGAAATCATAGGCAACAAAAGGGGAATAAAGAAGCAGGTTGTTTTTTTAGAAACATGCTTAAATTTTTGTGTGGTGATGGTTGAGGTGTGATCCTAACTCTTGTGTATTAAGGACAAAAATATTAGACCCCAGCTTCCCCACACTCCACAATAATTATACAGATAGCAAATGTTTCTGGATATGTTTGAGTTGCAGCTGTTCTGCAATGCATACAATCAGTTACATACAATATGCATGGCAGTGGCAGATTGTTAGTAGCAACAGGCTGCAGACCAACCTGTTGTCTCGTATGCCGGTGATCGGTAGAATAGAAAAAGCAGCCCCTCGGGTACAGGTGATTGTGCCCACTCTTTCATTGAGATTTTATTGGTTTTTAGGTTGAAAACCTCTCAGGTAAGGTTTACAATAGGATGAACTTAGCAGTCAGCCATTTGCAATAGACAGGGAAACCTGTGGCTTTCTTTTTACATCTGTTTATATCATAGGTTAGAATTCACTGTGATGACTTTAACTGAGCTATGGGTTTTAATCAGAGCTGCCTCCAGGTGTGAGAGGGCCCAAGCCTAAATGGGGGAACCCACCAAGTGGGCCCTGCCCCTGTTGGGCTTACTAAGCATGGCAGCAGTACAGATAGGGGCACTGCTAGAAGCCCTTGGTGAACACAGTAACAGTGAGGTGCCATTTTAATCCCTTCCCTCAATGTCCCACCATAGCATTTCCCTGGAGCAACTCTCTACTTGGGAAAATGGAGGAGGACTAAAACGGTTGCTCACTGCACGTGGCTGGTCCAGTAGCCATTCGACTATGGATGTTGATGCCAACCCAGATTGTAATATTCTTCAAATCTGAACGGAAATGTTGCCTTAAATGAAAGGAGTCAGCCTTCATGAGAAGGTTATCGGGCAATGCAGTTTCTCCTCTCCTCTTTCTTTGCTTCCTCTGCCAAATTTCTACGGCTCATGTGCAGGGACTGCACTGCAGATGGTAGGGCTGCCAGCATTTTCTGAACAAAAAGTCCAACTCACTGACGCGTGGCCTATTTGAAAATTATGCCAAACACCTGTGGTTTTGAAATCATGGAGTATCAGAATCCATGCTACCTCATAAGATGCAAATCTTCATGCCTTCATGGTTTGTTGCTACATATCCTCTTTTAAAGAAGGTCTCGTGGCTGGTTTTCCAGAACTAAAAGTGTTCCCAGCTGCCCCTGTCCATTTTTAGTGGGATTGTTGTAAGTCAGAGGTTTTCAACCTTTTTGAGTCCACGGCTCCCTTGACCAACTACATTCTTTCCGTGGCACCCCTGTGGAGCTCAGGAGCCCAGTTATGTCACCCCTTGGCTGCAGAGCTGGCAGCATCTCACCCTTTCCCAACCCAATCCCTTGTGGAATGATCCCTCAGCCTCCTCTCCTCTCCCCTCTCTTTGGGAGTCCTCTGAGAATCCGCTGCTGCCACCCCTGATCTCTTGAGTTGTGCCCAGGGGCATACGAAGGGGGGGTGGAGGAGACGGGCTGCCCTGGGCACTGCCCTGGGGGCTGACAAGATGGCCCACTGCTTCCCGGCTGTAGAGCGGTGGAGGGCACACACGCAGTCAGTGTGGGTGCCGCTCGTATCGCGTTGGCACGCGTCCGTACGGGCTGCTGCTTGCATGGCGACCGTACAGGCTATCATGCGTGCGCAGGCCGTACGGACATTGCACATGCGTCACTGGGCGGTTCACCCCACCCCTTGGTGTCCTGCCCTGGGTGACGGAAAGGGTTCCTCCGCCACTGGTTGCGCCCCCCTGCCCCAAAGAGAGGTGCCTCCTCACCTGCCCCACAGGGGCCTGGGACTAGTCTGTCCAAACCCAACAGCAATGGCTGGTGGACTGGCTGGCTGGGTTCCCTCCTGCTTGCTTGCTTACTCCAAGGCTGCCTCATCTCCTGGCAACCAGCACCCCCAGAGGCACCATTCGTCTGCAGAGTTTATAGCCAGGGCTGCTGCAACAAACAGCCGCAAAAGCCTTTGGGAAGCAGAGACATGAGAGGGCATCAGAGGAGGGAGCAAAGGAAGGAAGGAAAGAGGGACAGAGGCTAGTGTTGTCCACAGTACCCCTGACCATCATTCAAGACACACTGCTTGAAAACCCCCATATTCAGCTATGGAGAATTATCCACACTTTTAAAAGTGGAAGTTTCATGAAAGCCAGCAGGCTGTACAGAAGTGTGTGTATATTATGGATACACTATTGGAATTCTCGGGCTCCCAACCTTTAATCTACTTTCCTGCAAGTGGCCTAACATTTCTAGCCAAAATGTTTTCTTATCAGTCCCCCAAACTCCAGCAGTTCAGCACAGTGCTGATGAGTAGAGGAATAGCCTTTGCTAACTCATTATAATCTCTTGCCAAGTTAAACAAATACCGGCATGTGTAACACACAGAGCAACCTTGACGGGACCTCTCACGTGGATGACCCATGGACTTGTTACTCGTTTCCAGAAGGAGCTGGGAAGCATCAGCACATCTCCAGCACAGACTGTAATAATCACATCGTGCGCATTTCCCCTGAACGTGGCTTCTCCCCAAAATATTCTTCCAACAGCTTTAGAAAATTTGCTATTTTCATAGGACTGAATATATAAGGGCATTTTATAATGCAGCTGTTGTTGGAATACTTTCCTTAGGGAAATTAGTGGTTTTTATTTTTTGTCGCTGATAATAACCGTGGGTTTATACAAAGCTGTAACTACGTACTTAACTCTGATTACTGTCATACTATATAGACAACATAAAACCTGTGGAAACAGAGATGTCGAATGTCTAGTTCTACCACTATGTGAGCCACGTATATGAAACAAGCCCTGTTCTGTGTTTGCCTCATGCCATTACTATTTTCCTTGTGTATTATTATTTCCTTTCTGTTCTGTACTTCCTCCCATCAGAGCCCAGGATCATGAATAGCAAAACAATACAGGGTTGTAGCCAGTGTTTTTTTTTAGGGTGTACTCAAGGGTACGCAGAACTGGCACCTCATTTTTGTTGTTAAAAAGCGTGTCACTTACTGTAACAACTTCATGGTGAGTACTGACACCTATTTTTCTAGAAAAAAAGCACTTGTTGAGGCTGAAAATCAGTTCAATCCTTACCATGTCTACTCAGGTAAGCCCTACTGAATTTTGTGGGGAATGACTTCTAGGCAAACAAGAGTGCAGCGAAAGTCATAATCATAGAACCACCGCTGAAATCTGAAGAGCCATTGAAATCAGTGAACTAGATTCAATAAAAGTGTCTAAGAAACACATTTCTAAAATGTGAAATGCAAAATAATACCTGCTGCTGAATTTTAATTCAAAGACCAAGTTGAATAGATATGTCTTCAATTGGTGTCCAAGCATAAATGTAGCTGCTGGCTATGCAGAAAGGAAACAATCGCTATGACTTTCATTTCTCCAGCTGTTTCAGGACTGTATAATAGTTACAGAGGACTAGTTTCCCATGCAGCTAGGGTTGCTAGGAGCACATTTTCAAGCAAACAATGTGCTTCAAATATTGAGTTGAGCCCACCCTAGAAAAGGAGTGGCTGGGACTGGGACGAAGGAAGAGAGCAGAAATTGGGAAAGTCAGGTGTGAGGATTCTTTTGCCCTCCAGATATTGCTGAACTACAAGTCCCATCAACCCCAACAAGCATGGTCAATGGCTAGGGATGACAGTTGTAGTTCAGCAACAACTGGAGTGCCAAAGGTCCTTCCCCCCTGAGTTAAGCAAATCTTGAGAAATCTAATCAAGAGACTCATATAGGCATAGCAAAGATACCTTGTATCTGCAGTAATATGGTCTGAAGCTCAACATCAAAAAAACTAAGATCATGGCCACTGGTCCCATCAACTCCTGGCAAATAGAAGGGGAAGAAATGGAGGCAGTGAGAATGATCCATGATCACTGCAGATGGTTTCAGCAGTCACGAAATTAAAAGACGCCTGTTTCTTGGGAGAAAAGCAATGACAAACCTAGACAGCATCTTAAAAAGCAGAGACACCACCTTGCCGACAAAGGTCCGTATAGTTAAAGCTATGGTTTTCCCAGTAGTAATGTATGGAAGTGAGAGCTGGACCGTAAAGAAGACTGATCGCTGAAGAATTGATGCTTTTGAATTATGGTGCTGGAGGAGACTCTTGAGAGTCCCATGGACTGCAAAAAGATCAAACTTATCCATCCTTAAAGAAATCAGTCCAGAGTGCTCACTGGAAGGACAGATCCTGAAGTTGAGGCTCCAGTACTTTGGCCACCTCATGAGAAGAGAAGACTCCCTAGAAAAGACCCTGATGTTGGGAAAGATGGAGGGCACAAGGAGAAGGGGACGACAGAGGATGAGATGGTTGGACAGTGTTCTCGAAGCGACTAGCATGAGTTTGGCCAAACTGCGGGAGGCAGTGAAAGATAGGCGTGCCTGGCGTGCTGTGGTCCATGGGGTCACAAAGAGTCAGACACGACTGAACAACAACAAAAGGAAGATGTCTAGGGGGCCCTTTTCTGCTTTAAGAATCTAGTGGGATCAAGATAATGTCTCTAAAAGCAAAAGGTTCAGTGGACAGGTGTTAGAAGTAGATAGGGGGGTAAATGGACTCCCTTGGTTAGATATTCATATCTGGGAAAATCATCCATGCTCCAGGGTAAGCCACAGATTTCTATTAAATGAGACTTGCAAACTACTTCCAAGGCTTTTGTGCTGGCAAACCAATATTCCGTGTTGTGCAAATTGAGGTTTTCCATCCATTTTTCTTCTTGTTATGAAACTTAACCTTAAAATTAGATGTGCATGAATATGATTGCATTATGCAAGTGAATTTATCCCTCTGTCCCAAAAGTAAAGATTGCGACTTGTGAAGCCCTAATCACAGAGTAAATTGTTAACTGCTCATAGAGTGATAAAAAATATTACTGTGCAAAAATATTGCCATTTCTGTTTGATGCCCGTGTTACTGATGAGGCTGTTTCATTGAAGAAGTAACCAGAAGAGGCTGAGTCATTGCAAAAAGGCAAGTCTCTCCACTAAATTCACTGAAGTGACATTGTACGAATGCAGCTCCCATCTCCTTCTGTGTGGGCACCCTGTCAGAGCTGACTAACGTTTCTTTTCCTCCAACTCTCCTACCTCGAGACAAAGTCAAGTGCTGAATTCTCCCTGCAGTCGGCAGCTTTCTATTTTTAAAACCAATGTCACAGCAACGTAGGTGGTTGTAGAGTTGCATTCAATTAAATATTAAGACGTAGCTTCAGCTGCCAGTCAAGGCCATCACGCCACTGAAATAAAAAAACTAGACCAGGGGTCAGCAACCTTTTTCAGCCGTGGGCCAGTCCACTGTCCCTCAGACCATGTGGTGGGCCAGACTACATTTTTTTTTGGGGGGGGGAATGAAAGAATTCCTATGCCCCACAAATAACCCAGAGATGCATTTTAAATAAAAGCACACATTCTACTCATGTAAAAACACCAGGCAGGCCCCACATCCATGGGCCGGATTGAGAAGGTGATTGGGCTGCATCTGGCCCACGGGCCTTAGGTTGCCTACCCCCGAACTAGACAATAGATGCAAACAGGATGGGTATCTCTAGAGAACTGGCTGGTGGTTTCTACAGAAATCTTCACCAGTCACTGCTCTTAATATGAATCATGAAGCAAAAAACCCTAGCACTGAGCTGCAGGGTGATGGCCGCAATGGGGAAGGAGAAAATATGTGCCTTACATTTGACCACATGGATCTTCTGTCATTGGTGCTCTTCTGACCAAGTTTGTTCTTGTTTTGCCTGTGCTGCTTGCAAATTTGCCGTGAGAAACTGCATAACATGGAAAGACTTGGCACTAATGTAAGTCTGGATGCAATGGAAATGCAATGCCAGTCGTGATGTGACAGAAGACTGACCTGTGGCACCTCTTACTGGTCTGTAGTACTTCTAGTGTGAAGCACTTGCAGGATTTCTGCTCAAGACGCTTCCTTTCCTGTAACTACAGTCAAGAGACAGAACAAAAGGTAACCCCAAGGTCATAATTTTGGTAACCCCAAGGTCGTAATTTTAGCTCACATGGCAGTGGCTTCTAAATGATATACCATAAGTGAACCTTTTTCATATCAGTTTGTCTTTTGAGGAACCCATACACAGTTAACACCACTAAGGATTCTGGAGTATGCTCTGGGATGCCATACCATGCTTCGGCATCATCCCACATGTATTGATATTGCAGACTGGAATCCTCCAGAGCTTGTGATCCACAGGGCAAGATTTGTGGGCAAACTGTTTTCCAGGGAAACTTGCTCAAAATTAGCTGTTCTGATGAACCTCAGTAAGCTTCAAAAGAATCCCATGGTTTCCTGGAACGCACTTTGAAATCCACCGTTTCCCAGTCATGTTTAAACTTATCTCCATATATCAACAGCTCAGTTCAGTAGCGCTGCACAATGCATCAGATATCACATCCAGAAACCTCTGAATTGCAGTTAATGGAAAAGTACATACAATCCTGCTCACAGGAGCTAAAAGCAGCTTTTCCTATGATGGTTTGTCAATTTAGATCTCATACCATTTATATCACTTACCCATGCAAAATGGAGTTCCTTTCCTCAAAAAAAAAAAAAAAAACAGAATGAGCAGGTTGCATCCTTAAACCCAAGAAGTCGGGGGTCGGGGAGAACTTAGATTGAGTTATATGTGTGGACTTGTGCTATACCCCAAGACAAGGGGAACCTTGATAAAAGGCTGTTCCCTCTTCCAGAAGCCCACATCTGACTTGGAGTCAAACCAGGTACTGGATGATGCAATATGACTTTCTTTCAGGCCTGCTGCTCCACAGGCCAGCTTCCACCACATCCCAGGTTACCCCCCACAAAATGTAGTCTTTCTGTAGATCTCCTCCTGTTGTGGCTTCTGTATGTTGGCTTTAACAGTCTTAATTCCAGGACTCCAGTGCTTCTTGGAAGATGACTAAACCTATAATACTGCTATTCCCTCCTTGGCCTCACTCAGTAGGGCTTCAGGGAGAACCTGAAAATGACCTCTGGCAGGGGAGTAAGGGCCAAGCCACCGTTCTTAGAGGCCTGACTAATCTCTGGATTTCCACTGCCCCTCCTCCTGCTCCTTCTCCCAGGTATTTTATAACCCTTCAAGTTTATCCACCTTTCATTCTGGCTGCAGGTCTGCGGCTGTGCTCCTTCTCGCCAACAGCCAGATGAATGAGAGGGCCCTGCCCTGCTCCTTCTAGCATAGGTGGAGCCTCCAGGCAGTGTCCAGGTACAGTCTTCTCAGGAGCCATTGCTTGGTTGGTGCTCGGTGGTGAGAACTGGGACCTATTTATAGCATAAAGACCACCCCTGCTGGTTTTTCAGAGAGGTTTTGTCTCATTTAAACACCTTCATTTCACAAGTTGGCTTTCAGGGAAGGAAAAACACACGCGTATTGGAAGAAAGTATTTGGTTTCCCTCTCGTCGAGTAAAGCTTTCCATTTCTGCCATCTGTTTCCTGATTTGGAAGAACTTTGGCTTCTTTTTTCCTACCTGAACCTGAACAGAATGCTGCTTTCAAATCATGGTTATGAAAGAGGAAACAGAATACTAATTCGTTTCCTAGATTCTGAGGAATACACTTGCATAAATTGCTGTTGGTGGCTAGGGTTGACACGGAAACCCATCCTTCCAAAACAAAATTCTTTTCTAGATCCATGGACATTTCATGCATCTTTTACCTGACAAGACAGAAGTACTGTTCTTGGGGGACAGGAGGAGGGCAGGTGTGGAGGATTCCCTGGTCCTGAATGGGGTAACTGTGCCCCTGAAGGACCAGGTGCGCAGCCTGGGAGTCATTTTGGACTCACAGCTGTCCATGGAAGCGCAGGTTAATTCTGTATCCAGGGCAGCTGTCTACCAGCTCCACCTGGTACGCAGGCTGAGACCCTACCTGCCCGCGGACTGTCTCACCAAAGTGGTGCATGCTCTGGTTATCTCCCGCTTGGACTACTGCAATGCGCTCTATGTGGGGCTGCCTTTGAAGGTGACCCGGAAACTGCAATTAATCCAAAATGCGGCAGCTAGACTGGTGACTGGGAGTGGCCGCCGAGACCACATAACACCGGTCCTGAGAGATCTGCATTGGCTCCCAGTACGTTTCCGAGCACAATTCAAAGTGTTGGTGCTGACCTTTAAAGCCCTAAACGGCCTCGGTCCTGTATACCTGAAGGAGCGTCTCCACCCCCATCATTCAGCCCGGACACTGAGATCCAGCGCCGAGGGCCTTCTGTCTGTTCCCTCACTGCGAGAAGCAAAACTACAGGGAACCAGGCAGAGGGCCTTCTCGGTAGTGGCGCCCGCCCTGTGGAACGCCCTCCCATCACAGGTCAGGGAAATAAACAACTACCTGACATTCAGAAAAAACCTGAAGGCAGCCCTTTTTAGGGAAGTTTTTAATGTTTGATATTGTTGTATTTGGTTTCTGTTGGAAGCCGCCCAGAGTGGCTGGGGAAATCCAGCCAGATGGGCGGGGTACAAATAATAAATATTATTATTATTATTATTATTACTTTACAAGGTGCAAGGATTAACAAAGTTCCTGGTTCCTTTTAGACGAGAGAGAGCCCACTATTGCCAGTATCCCCATTTACTTTTCTAGCTAATCAGAACAGCCTTATCTATAAGGCACATTCTGCAACTTGAAGGCTGCAATTATACGCACACTTACCGGTAACTTCCATAAGAATCCCAGTGAACTCAATGAAATATACTTTCAATGTATGTATATAATTGAGCTGAGCCCAACATAATACAGTATGTCTTCTTGCCAGGTTAGCTTCATGCCTTTGAGCAGCATGGACTCAGTGAAAGCAGGTTAGAGAAAAATGCTCTTTTACTTATTCCTTTTCAGATGAGTCTTGATCCACAAGAGACTTCCAGCAAAATACGCAATACTACATGTGATATACTCATGAGAAGATAAGACTCCCTAGAAAAGACCCTGATGTTGGGAAAGATGGAGGGCACAAGGAGAAGGGGACGACAGAGGATGAGATGGTTGGACAGTGTTCTCAAAGATACTAACCTGAGTTTGGCCAAACTGTGAGAGGCAGTGAAGGATAGGTGTGCCTGGCGTGCTCTGGTCCATGGGGTCACAAAGAGTCGGACACGACTGAACGACTGAACAACAACAACAACATGTGATATGCCAAAAAGATGAGGTTTGTTTTTTTAAAGGGTGGTGAAAGAACTTTCTCTTTAAGCAGAGGGAAAACGGAGCCTAAGGCAAATTCAAGACACTCATTTGAGATCATTTACTCCTCAAAAGGTTTGGCATAAAAACAAATCTTCCTAGGAACATAAATGAGATATGATTGTGCAATGAAGCTAATTATCTCTTAATATCTTTATTTTGGAAAGAGCTTTTCCACTAGAACTAACTCACCCAGTTTCCAATTTAAGCTTTGGGGAGTTTGTGGGGGGAGGGGGATACAGTGGTACCTCGGGTTACAGACGCTTCAGGTTACATACTCTGCTAACCCAGAAATAACGCTTCAGGTTAGGAACTTTGCTTCAGGGTAAGAACAGAAATCGTGCTCTGGCGGCGCAGCAGCAGCAGGAGGTCACATTAGCTAAAGTGGTGCTTCAGGTTAAGAACAGTTTCAGGTTAAGAACAGACCTCCGGAACTAATTAAGTACTTAACCAGAGGTACCACTGTATTTTGCTTTGGGAACTGTAAGAGTTGCTTGCTGCCAATTTGAGCTTTGTGGGGCATTTCAGTGCAAGTTTCCAGATTCGGTTTCTGTTAAACCAAATCCTCTTTTTTGTAGCTTTTCACGTGGTGCACTGAATGCCAAGTTTCCTTGTATTTATGTGTTAACCACCGAGGATGTAGGGCTGTGTTACAGATGTCCTCTATACCCAGGCTATGTGCATTCTGTCCTAAGAGCCAAAGAATTTAAAAAGTGATGTAAGTTATGTATTTTTTTTAACAGTAAAGGGTAACCAACATTTGGGGGGCAAATTTTGAGTGCCATACGCACCACGTTGCTTCTTTCCAGGTCCTCAGGACTACACTTCCCACCACATCCCCAACAGACAAAGAGAAAATGGTCCAAAAGTGGGCAGGGGGCACAGAGGCATTGGGCAGCCCCCTGGGAATTCCATAGTTATTTGTATTCTTTAATCAAATCAATGGAATGGGCAATAACACTGAAACTGCCCCTCCGGCCACTGGAAAGCAGCACTTATTCTGGTTTCTGAGATTTCAGTAGCCATGGACAACACTTCAAAAAATATTTTTGAAGGCATAAAAGGTAGAAACTGGGGGTTGTCAGTAAGTTAAAATTCTGCCCCTGGTCCCTCATTTAATCTACCAAAGTTCTGGATTTTAGGAGCTATATACTGGTGAATTAGAACAAGTCCCTTTAATTTATCCCTGTCTCCCTAAAAGGGTGATGAGACTGAGGGGAATAGTTTCAGAATCCTGCTTTCAGAGCCCCGGGCATTAGGGAGTCGCGAGATATGAAACTTTGAACTTTGCACCACACTTACCCAACCTGGTTCCCTCCATACGTTGTTGGTGGGATGATGGGAATTGTAGAGCAACACCTGGAGGTCACCTTGGCTACCCCCTGCCCTACACAGAAATTGTGCTACCAATGAGGTGTGGCATCACCACTTTTAATAATACTTCAAAATGCAAACAGCCCTCACCTAAATCCTTTTTTGTTGCCTTCAGTGATTTCTAGGAGTGGGACTTACGGAAACGCACACTTTTAGCTATACTCCACTACAGCTTCCATGCAGATTGATTTTGGTATGAATAGCTGGGTATGTGGAATAGCATGGGGGAGTGTGGATACTGGACACAACAATGTTTCTAAGCTTAAAAATTGTTAAGATATTTTTGTTCTGCTTGTCATTTGGCTGATAGTTTCATGCTGGTTTTCATGTTTTAATTGCTGCTCTTTTTACCTACTAGTAGTCATTTTAAACGCCTTGTTTGATGTATTTTACTGCCTTTTGCTAGCCACCTTAGAAGAATTTTACCCTAAAAGGACAGAATACAAATGTTATTTATTTTTTAAAGTGTTTTTGTTAATACAGAATTAGTTAACTTTCTGTGCAAGCAGGCTTCATGGTAGGAAACTTTTATTTTATATACTGATATACAAGGGAATTACTCTGAAGTCAATGGGAAATTGGGATGAAGTAGGGGCAGCTACTCCCGCTTCACATATGAGCATGCAATTCGTTACAAACAGTGGGTGAGAGGGTGTTAAATTTCTGCGGGTATGGGGTAGAATCATAGAGCTGGAAGGGAACACAAGGATCATCTAGTCCAACCCCCTGCAATGCAGAAATCTTCTGCCCAACGTGGAGCCTCGAACCCACGACCCCGAGATGAAGAGTCTCAACCCACTTGGTAGTAAAGCTGTGTGCTCCCTTCCTGCAGTGCAAGTGCCACTTCCAATATAGTTGGTGGGTATGTGCAAATTAAAGCCACCATGTGTACAGTGTATATCTGTCAATTGACTGGATCCCTACCAGCCACTCAACATCCCACTGCTGGTCAGATGAGAAACTACTATTTTATCGTTTTTCACGCAAAAAGTGTCCCGAAGCAACTTAAAGGATTGATGAAATGGAAACAAACCTGAAAGGCTCTAAAACCTCACATAGATAAATTCACCCACATGATTAGTCCCCAATCATTAATGTGGTTGCTGTATTCACGCACACTTCCATGGAGAGCTGACATCCTGCAGAAAGTTTCCACAATATGTGGGAGACAGTGAACAACACACACACACACACACAAATATATACACACACACCTACAGGGCCATGACTGTTAAGGCTAGCATATATGTGCACACACACACACACACACACACACACACAGGCAAGACTAAGCTGTGCTAGAACATACACCCAATTTGTAAACATGAGAAAATGCACTACAGTTTAGTGCTGTAATAAACTGCTTTATCGGGTCACTTTTCAGGTAGATACATTCCCTGCAAATGTTAACATGGTACCATACAACTTCTGCCCTTTGCTGGTTAGGAGAAATTATTTGACTGTGGGATTTGCCTCTGTAGAATGAGGCAAAAATTTCTCTTATTCTGTGTTTTCGTAAGTAGAGGAAGCAACAGTGAAATTTGTCAGAGGAGATACAACCATACCTTGTGTTGCGAACGCTCCGTGTTGAGTACGTTCGGGTTGCGTACTCCGCAAACCCGGAAGTGAAACACGGAGCGCAGACGCTTCTGCGCATGCCCATGCAGTCCGTGGATGTGCAGAAGTGTTCTGCGCAATTCGCGCATGCGCAGAAGTGCGATCTCGTGAGATCTTGTGTTTTCGCGCATGCACAGAGTGCTGCCCAGGTTGAGCACTGTTCAGGGTGAGAACGGCACCCCGGAATGAATTAAGTGCGCAACCACTGTACTAAGGTGTATTCATTCCAATTACAGATGTCAAAGCATCCTGCATTAGTGTTTTTGGTAAGGGTTATGCTGCGGGGGGGGGGGGGGTTATCTTCATGCCTCCTGCCTTCCTTAGCTGTTTTTCAAGGTCTCGTTAAAGGCCCTTGGAAACAGATCACAGAGAAGCAAAAGTACACCAGGAATCTAAATAAACCAATTAGAAGTTTGGCTCATCAATGACACCAAAGCAGCGACTTCTGTTTTGAGCATGTACTATCTCTATTGCCAGATCAAGGGAAAGAAGTTGTCACGGGTGGTGTCAAGGAGTCCTGCCTAATGCTTTTGAGAGCTCTTCTTCTAAAAACATTGCAAAACCAGGATCAGAGCCTGTCGTGGCACTTTAGATGGATTGCATATTAGGAGTGGCAAATATTACACATATCACGTGTTATTCTAACCTTGCAATCTAAGGGAGACAGCCTGAAAAATACGAGTTTACCTAATGTAAATCAGTGTATTGCTGGAAAGATTTAAACCTGGGACTTCTTGGTTCACAACTCAGTGTCACAGCCACCTTCTCTCATGTGAAACAGTTTCAAACAATTCATGTGGTGTTTCCATCTTGGATGACAAAAGAATTAAAGACAGGCATGAACATATTCATTCTTTCCTGAGAACAGAGGTTACTTCCTGAACTGGATGAGAAATTTCAGGCTCAATTAACTAGGTGCTTCAAAAGCAAGTTTGTTGAGAGAGAGAGAGACCGACCATTTTCTTAGTTACATCTTCCTTTATCATTATCTGAGGGAGATATTTAGCTTATATTTGAACTTCATACAATACACCTCACTTTATACTTTATACTTGCCTGGATCTTCAAAGAAAAAGTGAACTGCAATTTCAATTACATTTGGGTTTGTTTGTTTTACTCCCTCTTTTTAATTGAAACCACAGAGTTTTGAATACTATGAGAAAACATCACCAAGATGCAGAATGGCTGCACTAGCTTTGGTGAAGTTTGCTAGGCTGGTACCAATGGCCACTTTAGCTTGAAAGGTAACTCAAGTTATGTCACTGTTTTAGCTTGTTTGTGAAAAACAGGATCAAATTTAGTTATAACCATATGCATGCTTTTAATGGTAAAAATTTGTGCAAATCCATTCAACCTAGTATGGTTGAGACAGTTTCCTAGACAGTTAATTTAACATCTGTCTCCCCATGCTTGTTATAAACTGCTCAAGAAAGCTTGCCGAGATCACATTTATCATGTTAGACAGCAGTGTAAAATGTGATGAATTCCTTTCATCAGTGTAGATGGTGCTGTTTTCAGACCATTCAAATAACTAATTTAATGGGGAAAGAAACTTTTTTTTTTGCCTTGGCTAATTAGTAGCCAGTGATGTCAGAGAGAAATGTAAAAGCTGCATAAAAGGTTAAGTTTTTTTTAAGAAAAAGAAAAGAAAGAAAGCATAAGTTAAATACTTTTAAATTATTTTAAACAAGATGTTCTTTGTGGGTCTCTAACAAAAACAAACAAACCCCTCTTTCCTACATTTGCTTTGAAAACGAATTATTTGCATCCAAACACTTCTTGCAAGTTCTCCCTTCCACAGACCACCCCAACAATCACCCGATGCTACTAATTTAATGATGGCAAACAGTTCCTTCCCCAATGCTTTGAAAGAGCAAACTGCCTTACAAAAAATGTAACTCATCACAAGTCAGCCTTTAAAGCCCAAATAATATAAAAACCAGTTCAACCTTGAACCACAGTTGATGTTCCAGAAGCTTGCAGGGATTGCTTTCAGAAGAATACTTTGGTTAACAGCTATTCAGTCTTAATCATAAAAAAGCAATAAGATATATTCATTTTTACCATTGTCACTTGAGATGCATTTCCTTGGCATGTTGTAGCAATCCATGTCCTAATTGGATGAGTATTGCAGCAATTCAGGGAAGAATAGTTTAACTGTACTAAGATTTTAATAACTGGAGGATCAACCAAAATAGCCTCACGTTTGTAACTAATCAGAACAAAGGAAGAAACTGCATTTTATTCCTGACAACAGTTGAGTCGTCTCCAGTCACTTGCAGTGCAACCACGTTGCTTAAAAGGGACGAGGGAGGGGAAAACCTCCCCTTTTCTTCCTTCTTGGTCAGGATTGCAGCGTAGGAATCCATTTTTTGCTGAGTGCTACATAGTCTGCAGATCCAGTAGGTTGCACAGCATCAGAGTCTTGTAGCAAATGAAGTGCCACCAGGCCTCATTACAATGCAGAGATTGCTTCTGCGTGGGTCATGCGGATTTCAGGTCAGCAGTGACCTCTGATTCACTCGAGCCTGATCGGTTTTTCTCCAGAGGACTGAATCTCCCCCTCCACCCTTGGGCAGGTAGAAAAATGCTACATCTTGCGATCTTTCTCCTCCTGCTCCCCCTTAAACAGACGCCCTCTCTCCAACTCCAGTGAATCTCGAGACAGAAACATTGGGGAAAGGGCAAGCTTATCCAGGGGGACAAAATAAAATAGAATGCAAAAAACTGCTCAGTAACTCTGTGGGTACTGCAAAACCATTTGAAGGTGGAGGGGAAGAAAAGGCACTTAATATCAAATACCCTAGAAAGTCATAACGCAGCCAGTTAACTCAGTGAGTCAATAACTTGAGTCTCGTAATCCAGCTGACCAGCAGGGAGCGCTCTGTGGAGGAGGATTTCGTGGAGGAGGTCACCGGGGGCTTCTTGGCTCCATCCTCCTGGAAAGGGATCGTCGCACTGTTGTGAAGATCCACATTAACAAAACACCTGCTCCCCCTGATGTAGTCTGCTCCCCTCACTAGCTGCCTTTCCGCCACAGGCCTGGAAAACGGGTGCTGAAGCGGGGAACTTTCTTCAATGATGGGCGGGATTCTCTCATTGCTGAAGTACCGGCAGAGGGCATTTTCACCTGCAACGAACGAAGAAAATACACACTTATCAAACCTTGCAGAGCCAGCATAAGGAGATGCAGAAGAGAGAGTTTCAACACCTCCAGCCAGTCTGAAGTTTTGGTGAACTGCCCCACACAGATTCTCCCCCCCCCACCATCACCTCTCTCTAAGATTACTCAAACTTGCGTTCTGCTCTTCACCTCCATTTTACTTACTGAGGATTTGCGTTTTGCTTTAGGGCTAAATTATAAAGGTACATGCAAGTACTTGCATTAAAATCCTGGTGGAAACAAGAGCTTTGGGAAGAGGCAGTTTGGAGCAGAGAAGTGGGCAGAGTTGGGTGTTTAATCCTTCACCCACAACTTCTCCCCTGGAACTCCCCCAGCAGCTGTTTAGGCAAGAATTGTAGGGAGAAAAGTTGCGTGCCTTTCAGCCTTTTTAGAGAAACGGTAAGAGGGAATGTGACAGAGGTATAGAAAATTATACATGGCATGGAGAAGGTGAACAGAGAGCCGTCCCGTCCCATCCCATCTCCCTCTCTCATATGACTAGAACTCAGGGACGTCACATGAATCTGAATGTTGGAAGATTCAGAACAGACAAACGAAAGTGCTCCTTCACACAGCAAGTAATATCAAAGACTACCAACTCAGATGGCTTTCAAAGACGATTAGAGAAATTCAGGGAGGGTAAGGCTATCAATGGTTCCTAGCCGTAATAGCTATGTTCCGCCTTTAAATGCTGGGGATCACAAGGGGAGAGTGTGTAGCTGCCCTTAGGTCCTGCTTGCTGACTTCCCACAAGCATCTGGTTGGCTACTGCGAGATGCTGGACTAGACGGGCCCTTGGCTCAATACGGTATAGCTCATAGGTAGGTGGGTGTTTCCTCATACAACTTTCCAAAGTCCCATTCTCCTCACTCAAAATCACCACTATCCCTAAGATTTGCAGCCATTTTGCTTTCAGTGCACCATATTGTATGTAACATGGATTGTCTCTCACCTGCTTCAAAGCCCTAGAACACTGCTAAAATTATTTTTTTGTGTAAGCTGACTCTAGTGCTTTAGGGTACAGCGTTAAGGGGCAGGAGGAATAACCTCCCTCTCCATGAAATAAATCCCTGTATGTTGCGCTCCTCAACAATGTAGTGGTTTTCTCCCTACGCTAGTGTAGCTTAGTTTATGGTGACTGGCACTTACAGAAAGCGAAGCAGATTTGGCTCTCAGTATAAAGTAAATGAAGATGGACCTCTGTGCAGTAGAGAACAAACACGGTTTCACACTGGCTATATAACACTTACCTTTGTCTCAGATGTTGCAATACAAGGCAAACAAAAGCAGTAATGACTTTTGAAAGTCCCTCACCTGTCTGCGAAGGTGTGCATTGAGCAACATATATGAGTGGCTAATCACTACATCCATGATTTGTAGCAATACGGAAGTCGTTCAGAGGCTCTGTGTGTGTCACCTATTCTTACAACGCGCATGTGCGTTTTTGTCAAGTCAGATATTAGCTCATGTCTTTTAAGGACAGATAAGGAGGATTGTGGCGCAGAAGCATATAGGCTGAATTGCACTGCAAGGCAAGCTTATGCTGCAGGCAACCATCTCTTTCTATTCATTCCATGGGCACAAGCAAACCAGGTCCCAGCTCGCATTGTCTTAGATAGAGATCACCTGGCCAATTTTACAATGTGTAGGAATGGAGCAGAAGAAAACAGGAGAGAAAACCAGTACTCTGGTACTGTGCTTTAAAGTCAGATAATGAATCCTTGGCCCAGAAAAATTTGCCAGTGCCAGCCTAAGGTTTAGAGGAGTTTTCCATAATATACCTAGGAGCAACCAACCTACTTCAGAGCCTAACAAAGAGGTGTCACCCTACTGTCAAGGGATACAATGGAATTAAAAGCCTCTGAAGACTTATACTAGACCATCCTAATAGAAAATTGACCCAACTGAGATTTGTTAAAAACAGCAACATCTAACCTGTGGACCCAGGTGGGCCACCTCTTTACAGGAATAAAAAGGACCAAAGTTTTGTATTTCAACAACTAGGATCCCCACTTCTGATTTTACTCATGGCAAACACACAAGAGGATGTTCAGAATTTAGCAAGGTTTAACTGCACAGTGGACCCTTCGCTACAAGCCAGGGTAGTGAATGTACGGACAAGTGCATTTAAGAAAGCGGCTGTCCTAGAGCACAATTCTTTACCTTTTCTCCCCATTGCTCGGGGCCTAGAGAAAGGTTCTACACCTCCCAGCCAGTTTCCATCTGCAGGCATAGACAATGGGCGAGGTTTTCCTAAAGGCAACACAGAAGGGGTTTCAAGAAAACAGTGCTGAGTTAACTTCATATTAGCTGATCTCAATGACAAACACAATGCAAAGAGTTTACACAATCTATTCAAAATAGGAAGAAGCTAACTGAGGTGCAATACTAGCAAGTAACAGGATGTCTAATAAGTTTGGACTTGTAGCAGCTGCTCTGGCCTGTAGGGATGTGGGACCAGTTAAGATGGCCTGCCTCCAGAAACTAATGGAAGGTTTCCAACAGACAGAGCCAGCAATTCTGCTAGGGCTCTCAGCTCTGTGTGGAATGATGATATGAAAAGGGCCATCAACACAATCGCTTCTGGGGTTCCTCTTTGGAATGCAACTTGGTTTACTAAGGAACTGCAGGTGACAAAACAAATCCAGAGATGGCTAGAGCGCAAGTGGTGTAAAATTTGTTCTGAAGCCGACTTGGAAACTTGCTAGGGCACATAAACACACCTATCAAGTAGCAATGGAGGCAGCTAAGAAGCTTTTCCATGTGGTCCAGAGGCTTGTCAACCCAAACGTGGGGGTTGGATCTCTGGAGCCAACTATGAATGATTTGCCCAACACTTTGAGGATGAAGTCACTCAACTCCATAGCAATTTGGATGCCACAGCTGCGGTAGAGTGATGTGTCTTGTGGGATCATTTTTCAATTGATGTGGCCTGGTGATGGGACAGGATACGTGTGGCTATCTTGATCTCTGCCCATCCTGGCTGGTGCCTGTCATCCTAAAAGAAGTGGCAGTGTGTCCACTCCTTAACAAGCAGGTCCTTCCCTGCTATCTGCTCCCAGTGGCTGGTACTTAGCGACAGATTTGGGGACCTAATTTTCAAGCCTTTGCTTTACATTTGAGGTTTTGTCACATACACACTCCAACACCCTATACCAAGCATAAGCAAACTTGGCCCTCCAGATGTTTTAAGACTAAAACTCCCATCATCCCTAGCTAACAGGACCAGTGGTCAGGGATGATGGGAGTTGTAGTCCCAAAACATCTGGGGGGCCAAGTTTGCCTATGTCTGCCCTATACACTCTGATGCACACAGCTTTTCTCCTCAGCTGATCCATGTAACAATTTACTCACCATAGGACTGTGTTTTTTCCCTCATCTTTGCAGGAAAAATATTTGCTTCCATGGAATAGCCAGGCAATGGATCGGAATCGGTAAGTGTAAACCTTCTCCTCCTGCATTCCTGATCCAGGAAGGAATTGGGAGATTCCGCACCTTTGGAACCAGGTAGCGGTTGTTTAGGTTTGCTGCCTCCTGCATAAACAAAACTCCCCTTCTCATCCCTGCAAAGATATAGGAACTTGATTAGCAATGAAAATATAAGGCACTGTGATTCTGCACTCATGGAGGGTCCTTACTACTGTTGAGAAGAAGTGGGACTTTATAGCTGTTCAAGATTTGGCCAAAAAAAAGTAAAAGGAGTGAAGACATAATCAAGGGTGCATGAGCTGGGTCCTACAATTCTGCACAAGTGCAGAAAAAGCATAAACTGTACTACTAGACCAGGGGTCCCCAAACTAAGGCCCGGGGGCCAAATGCAGCCCAATCGCCTTCTAAAGGCAGCCCGCGGACAGACTGGGAATCAGCGTGTTTTTACATGAATAGAATGTGTGCTTTTATTTAAAATGCATCTCTGGGTTATTTGTGGGGCATAGGAATTCATGTTTTTTTTTTCAAAATATAGTCCGGCCCCCCACAAGGTCTGAGGGACAGTGGACCAGACCCCTGCTGAAAAAGTTTGCTGACCCCTGTACTAGGACAATGATTCTGCTAAGAATGTTGATTCTTCCCTGAAAGCAAGCTCCTAAACAGGACGCTTGAAGATATGTGGGCCATCAATAGACGCCAGAGAGGTGGTTAAACAAGGTTTCTGTGATCTGGAGTGAGTCCTAAGCACTCTGCAATTCAGATTGCAGGATTAACAGCACCTGAATACATCATGCAAAATAGTCAGAATTTTCAGATAATAGATTACTTCCACTTGTGGGGCTGACCTTAAGGCTGGTCCAGAAGCTGCAGCTGGTGCAGAATGCTGTGGCTAGCATGCAGTGAGGAGCGACCTGCTGCTAGTGTGCAATGCTGCTGTTAAGGGATCTGTACTGACAGCCAGCCCTGGTGCATAAAGCCCTAAGCAACCTAGAACCTGTTTGCCTAACAGACTGCCTTCTGCCATCCTGCTTGAATCCTTATGTTATCCAGCATGGCCCTAAGACACCCTAGAAATTTGTTTCATGTGTACCCGGGGCAGAGTTTTTAGGGCGACAGCATTCACACTTCAACATACACTCCCCATGGTAATTAGGTTGGCACCAACCATTTGTTCTTTTAGGTCATTTTCTTAAGACTTTTTATTCAATAGGGCATTTTCATAGTAGCATTGCTGAATATTGTTCTTGTTCGTTTTATATATGGATTCAATATATTTTATGGGTGTGAATTTTGCATTTGGTTTCTCTCTCTATCTCTCTCTCTCTCTCCTTTTTCTTACACCCTGCCATGATATTTTAGAATGGTGAGCAGTTTATAAATATTCTACATCAATAAACAATAAATCTAAAATAAAGGCATTAGGTAGGTTAAGCATTAGGTAGGTATTGGCATACCGAGGGGCATATGGAATAGATGGCGGTGGAGGTATGTAAAGGTCCAGAATGGCTGGTTTCTCTTTCTTCAGAGAAGCATCCATGGTGCTTTCAGGTGACTGGGTAGTAGTTGCAGGTGGGCTGGTCTGCAGTGAGAAAAACAACAGGTAGTTGCTTAAGTAAATTAGACATACACTGTGCAACTGGCCCTTTCCATCTACAATATTATAACATTCCTCCTCTCACCTGAGCCATTGGAAACAGACACATTACTTCTTGTTTTATGTTTACTGATTGTGCTTCGTTTTCCTTAGCTGCCTAGGGTTGTTAAAAATAAGGCTACATGTAACAATTTACGGTAAACGTGGCTGTGTAACTCCAGGCACCCTTGGAAGAAACCAATAACCTGTATCCAAACCAAAAATCTGCAGTTTGTTGTTTTGTTTACTGCATTTCCAAATTAATAATAGTAAGCTGCTATACCCTGGAACCGTAGAAATGACTTGCTGAAGAAAACGAGCCCCTTGAGGCTTTTGTGAGATATTAAATATATGTTAATAACTTCTCTTAATTTTCCTTCCATGTTTTCTTAATGATCTTCCACATACGTTCCAAGGCAATGCACAAAATCTAATAAAAACAGTTACAGAATAAGCACAAAACACAACAGGAGATGAGTTGAAAAACAATGCACAGCGGACACCTATGGCAGAGACCTGTTCATCAGCACGGAAAGCTAAGAAACAGCTACACAAGCACCTGTTTAGCACGTTCTTGCAGAGCAACAGCTTCAATAGTGCACAGACAAAAGTGGTGGGAACTGTAACTGCACCTATAAGCAATTCATTTATTAGCTTCCTGAAAGTGTCAAACTACTCCCTTAACATTACTTGCTCAGCCTCAAAATCATCATCCTCTTAAAGCTATTAATCCTCATTTCTTTTCCACACCCTTTCTTTCTCTCTCACACACAGATGCCACAACATCCCAATTCTGCTGATGTTGGCAACTGGCAAATGCAAACACCACCATGAAAACAAAAGGGGGGAAATCACACAACTCAGCTAGGCTACAAAAGAACACTGGATAAAACTGCTCTTTTAGAAAACATAATCTCCCATCATTAGTTTTCCAGCCCATCGGGAATTTACTGTTTACTTCTAGAATTCATCAGTCCAAAAGATTATAAGCAACTCAGCCCCAAATGGCCTCACTATAAGTTATCTGTCCTGGTAAACAGGATCCTTCAGGGATTAAAGAAAAACCATCCCTCTCCCCCTCTCTTCAAGCCCCGGCTGCCTTGTTTCTTTTGGTATATTAGAAAGCTAAGGTAATTTAATGGAAAAATGAGATTTCACAGATTCTTTTGTTATCAACTACCCTTTCTATCCTGGCTGCAAAACTAGTTAAATTAGTCAATGCAAAATTATGAAAATACATTACCATTGAGCTTCAGTGCTTTCACAAGGGCTATTTGTATATGCGCATTACAACAGAACTCTAGTGCAAGAATTGGCTTACTGTCATTTTCCAAGCTCAAATAGATAGGTGGTATGACCTAATAAAGGCCAAAGTTGGTTGGGCCCAAGAGACTATACCCATTTCACATCCCACTAAAATCTCTAAGATTTGAACATTCTATCCGGCTGTTCCTTACCAAAGCCTGAGCATCTTCAAGAATAAGCACAAAATTTGATTTAAATCATGCAGAAAATGCATGGCACAATACAGTCCTTCTTGGAGAAAACCACTTCAGACTGAAAGGGGAGGGAAGAAATCACTGGGAAGCATGACAGAGGGCAAGACAAGACTAAAACCTTGTTCCCCAACATGCTTATTTACCCTCTTTTAAACAGAAGACAATTAAAATGTGTAGCCCCATATTTGCAGTCTGAACAGGTACAGTCCAAGGAGGACTGTACCATGTACTTGTTTTGCATGCTCAATCAATTCAGACATTTGGGGTGCCTTTCTTATGGCTAGGAACAGGACAATACCAGTTCCTAAGTTTTAAGTGACTAAAATAATGATTATTTTTTTTAACATTCTGCTCCCCACCCTTAATCTTCAAGAAAGGAAAGAATATTCATCAATAAATGAGCAAACAAAATAGAATTAGTGTAAAGGAGCGGGGGAAAGAGCTCTGTATAACTGTATGTTACCTGAACAAGTGGTGGTTTCCACCTTAGGTTTTTGAGTGGCGCAGGAGTAAAATTAAAAGAGCCTGTATGGCGTTTCTTCACTAATAGAGTAACACCAGAAGGATTCTCACGGAGCTTCCTCACAAGGTTCTTCAGCTGCCATCCCACCTTCAAAACAAATCAGACAAACCAACACTTGTGTTTACTGCCCGACATCAGAGGCATGTAGATCAAATTATCTTCTATAATGCTGGTGTGGAAATCACTGTTCACTGCAGAATTATGAGCTCTAGGTTTGGCCATCATCCAGAAGCTTTTAAAGACTTCTCCGTTAGTGTGGGCTTTTGGAGGCTAGGGTAAAGGTGCTATAAAAATGCAGAGTTTCAGTGAACGCTGTCTTCTAGCCTGTAGCCTTTGAGATGAGAGAGATACATATAAATATGTAGGGTGTTTTTTGTTTTGTTTTTTGCCAATTGGGTATAAAAATGGGGTGGGGGTTGGCTAGGCACTAACACCATCGCCCCTGGAGCTACATTAGATATTGTTAACTGACCTATTGGTAAGCTTTTTTGCTCACTTACATCTTTTCACATATTACAAATTAATCGTTAATTGTTCACTTGTTAGTGATGTGACACTATGGTGGATTTTTAAAATAAATTATTACAATTTAAACAGTTTATTTTCTGTGAGCTGTTTTGGGCATAAATGCATCTATGGAATATGGGGCACATGTAAACAAGCTGCCAATTACTATGATAGTGAGTTGGCTCATTTAAGCAGGGAAGAGTTATTCCGGCCCCCAAATCAAAGCCCTAGCACTTAATTTTGGGATGAGGAGGGTAGACAGCACATGGCCCCCAAATCAGTAGCAGTGACTGCTGAGCAGTGGAAACCTTCAACTGGCAGCAAAGGAACAGTCTGCCATCTTCCCTACCTCACCCATTCTAGCCCCCCTCAAAGGCACAACTTTGTGCAAATGCCTAGAAAGGGTACTCACAGGAAATGGCTGTCATCAGCTCAACCAACCCAGGATAAACCTGACTAAACAAAGAAACAGTTCTAGATGCTGGTATTGCTTGACTGTTCAGCCCAAAATTTTCCAGAAGAGTCGTAACAGCAGACTCTTCTGAATCTACCTGCTTCCATGAAGGACGTTGCAAGCTTTGTGTGGAAGAAAGTATACAACAAGAAGGATGGAGTCTTCCTTACTTCTGTTTCTTGACCTGACTTCCACCCACTTTAAGTTGGTCCTACCTTCAGAAATCTATAGTTATGTTCCAGGCCCACACTTAGTAAACTTCTCATTTGGTGAGCCCTATAAAACATCTAATCATTCTTAAATAGCCTCAGTACTTGATGTTTTCAAACTGAATTGCATTTCTCAGGGGGGGGGGTTATTTAAAAAAACAAGCTTAAGGGAATAAACTGATGGAAAGCTCATTCTTTCCTTAATCAAAATGTTTTATGACCAACCTTTTATAAAAAGTTCTAGCTGAATTTGTAACATGAACTTGCTATTCTAGCGATTACTGCCTTAATGGGAAAAGCACCATTCCAGCATTACAACCCCACCCCCCACTCAAGAATTTAATTGAAAAGGTCAGTCACTGGTAAATGAAGATAAAATCTGTCTTGTGAGCTTGCTCACACTCTGAAAATTGCTTGGCTAAAAATAAAGGGAAACAAGAAATGCCCTTTACTCACCACAGTCTGGCTATTCACCTGGATCACTTCATCGCCTGCATGAATTTTCTGAGACCTATCAGCAGGAGACTGCAGAGGACAAAAAGAGGAGCGCCGAGATTTTCATTGCTTTGCCACTTGAAAACTTCTAAACAGCTGCTTAGTTGGTTTTTTTTAAAAAAAAATTAAAAACTTCAGGATGACCTTGACAGAAAAGCTATGCAGATAGACATGCCTGTGAGATTTCTATGCAAATTACAGCTGCCATCTCCATCACTAGACATCACAACTATCAATTAAATAACTAGCAAAAGGCTGGTTGATATGGCAGGTGAAGTGTGAGAGCAGGAAGGCCTTGCCTGAGAACATGGAACCCAGGTGGTGGTAGGTTCACATCATTAAGTGTGTGGCACTGAGGACCGGATCACTCAGCATTTTCAGATGGAGGGCAGGTTTTGCTATCAGCTCAACAATGCACCATAATGCCGCTCTTTGCCATTCGCTCCTATAGGGACAACTAGCCATTTCCTTATATTGGAGATCATCACTGGGAGCAGCCAGTGGTGACCACGCCACTAACTGAGAATAGCACCTGCTTCTATCTACATAGCCCCACCTTTATATTTGCATAGCCACGCCTTAGGTTCTATTTCAAGGGCTCCTCTATATAGTGCAAGTGAACGTTTGGGATTGGCGTATTGTTTCAATACGGAACAAAAGGAGCAGCAAGTGCCCTAAACTGTTGAAAACCACCCCATGATCTTAATCAATAAACCCTTAATCAGATTTTAGATGTTGAGCAAACAAAACAAAAGTTTGCATAAGGTCTCAAACTCTGCTGTGATTTTCTGCTGCCAAAAGCAAAAGCTCCTTTTGGCTAACCTGGCTTGTCCTGATGCAAGAGGTCAAGCAGAGCTTCAGCAGGAACAGGTTTTGTACCATCGAAAGGACGAGTAATGCAAAACTTAATCCTTGTCACACAGGTGTTAAAGGGACAGGAGTCGCAGGAAAGGAACTTCTTTGGCTATACCGTACTATCCGTGACTGTTTGTACAACTAGGCCTGCGCTGTCCATTCCAGTGGTGACTGGGGACCATTGGGACTGGCAGGGCAGAGTTCTGTAAGCCAGCTGAGTTCTACAAGCAGCAACACTGAGACCCAAGGAGGAGAAAGCTTGCAGGCAGTGCCGCCCCACAGACTGGTTGTAAGTAAGAAGGCAGGCAGACTGAGGTTGGTGAGGCAGCATCTCATTCACCATAACAGACCAGCCTCCACTGGTCCACTCTTACTGGCAGGAGCTGTCCAGGATTGCAAGTAAAGGTCATCCCCATCCTTTAGCTAAAGATACCAGGGATTGAACCTGGGGCTCTCTGTGTTTCCACTGAACAACAGCGCCTCCATGAAGTCTCTTTACACCAGGAACTGGCAAATATGCTCTGACTGCCAGAAAGGGAGGGGGGGGATAAAGACAAAACCAACCCACCCACCCCAAACTGGGAATAAACCTCTAGGAGTGCTACAAGCTTCCAACCCAACAAGCAAGACATAGAACACGTAGTAGAAAGCCTTTTCATTCACACAAACACACAGTAAGCCAGCTTCAGACACTCTGAAATCTGTAATTTTTTATGTACAGTGGTACCTCGGTTTAAGAACAATTCAGTTTACAAACTCCGCAAAACTGGAAATAGTGTCCCAGTTTGAAAACTTTACCTCGGTCTAAGAACAGAATCTGAACGGTGGAAGGGCACCGGCGGCAGGAGGCATCATTAGGGAAAGTGCACCTCGGTTTAAGAACGGTTTTGGTTTAAGAACAGACTTCCGGAACGGATTAAGTTTGTAAACTGAGGTACCACTGTACTGCTTAAGAACATACATTATTAAGCAGAATGTTTAATAAATAAAATATCCTGTTTGGGGTTGTTGTTTTTAAAGTAGTTACTGGCTGATGCAATCACATCACTTGTGTGTCTAAGGGAAATTCTAAGCTATATGAGTCACATGTTCACAGTCAGCAGTTGATGGTGCTACAATCAAGTGACAACATGCACAGATTTTACCAGAGTCAGAGAACCTCAGGCCTCCCAGATGTTGCTGGACTCCAAATCCCATCAACCCACATCCAAAGGTCAGGGATGATGGGAAGTTGTAGTCCAGCATTCACAAATTCCCCATCTCTATTTTAAACTGTTCTCACAGGTCCAACGGAGTCTTAGTATTACCCTGCATCACTTTCTCTAAATGCAAACTCGGGTGGCAAATGCCAACAGCTATTTGGCCAAAATGGGGCTACTGTGAAACAAGGAAGAGATATGAGCATGTTCAGGAGAACCCTGAGGTTTGCAAGGGACAGAAGAGAAGCCCAAGGGTGACCGAGCAGCCATGGAATACAGAGCTTTACTTGGAAAAGAAAATGGACTATCCTCAAGGGAGGCATGGCTGGCTGGCTCCCTAAGCAGAAGCATTCCTAACTGCAACATGTCGTCATGGGTCCCATTTGTCAACTCAGATTTTAAGGGAGACAGCTTACATATTTCTGTTGTGAGTCCTTGGATACAAATTCAAGCAATGGGAATGAGCCCCGGTCTGGGTTGCAAAAGAGTCACAAACCGAAATTCTTTTGACAGAATGAGAGAGAGAGAAGAACTGTTGCAAAAAAGGGGTGTTTTCATTACTTGTTGAGGCACAGCTAGGTAGCTACATGACACAGCCATGCTGAAAACCTATAAATCAGAGGAAGAGATTTAAGGCACAGCATGGACCAGGCAGGGACAGGGAGATTATCGCTTCCCCTACCTGAAACTGCTTAATCCAAGCACTTTTCTCCCAGCAGGGGTTACCTCCAAAACACAGGGCCAACCCAGGGGGAGGGGAGACAGAGAAGAGAAAAGTGGATGAAGCCATTTCAGAATGGGAAGTATGAAGGAAGGGAACAGCTTCCATATCTCACTTTAGAGCAGGCATCCCCAAACTGTGGCCCTCCAGATGTTTTGGCCTACAACTCCCATGATCCCTAGCTAACAGGACAAGTGGTCGGGGATGATGGGAATTGTAGTCCAAAACATCCGGAGGGCCGAAGTTTGGGGGTGCCTGCTTTAGAGCTACGTGCGCACACAACTTTCTATATAACAGTGACCCAGCTATATCGCATGATCTACCGCTGCCGTATACTTAGGCCCTGACAAAGCAAAAACACTAAGTGAGCCTTTCCCAACCTCGCTCTCTCCAGTTGTTTGCTGGACTCCAACTCCCATCAGCCCCATCACCATCACCTATGGCTGGGGATGCTGGGAGTTGCAGTCCAACATCTGGAAAGAACAAGGTTGGGGAAGGCTGAACTAAACCAACTGGAGGTTATAGCAGAAAACCCGCCGAAACTTTAAAAACCATTAAGAACAATAGATTCTAAGACCAACAGTTTTAGTTATTTCTGCTGCTATACTACTGAACACCATGTTTCTTTTGTTTTAAAACATGTCTCGAGCACACATGAAGCATTTTAGTTTGCATGTTCTGTACTGCTTACTCATCTAATAAAAAGCTTGCAAATTTAACTAGATTTCTCTTAATCGCAGGAAACATGCTGCAGGGTCAATTATGTGTACTGAAAGATAGAGGTGTTAAAAAAACAACTTTTATCACAAATATCCTAACTAAGCCTGTTGTCTGCCTTGTTAACTATCAGCAAGCAGTAGTTTTGGCACCTAAATATTACTCTGTTCTGTCCAGGACACAGCACTCTCCTGCAGCTGTTGCTATAAATGTCTCCAATGCCATTATGACCACTTCACATCCAGTGAAACTCCTGACATCCCACTCACAGAGAAAGGAAAAGGTACTAAGCTGATGCGTGACTCATACAACTGAAACAAATGTCTCATTTCCTCTGTTCCCTTATCAAGGGAAATGGAGGACAGGACAATCCCCTTGGGCTACCTGAGATGAGAACTGAAAACCTCATTAGGAAAGACTCCATCACCTTTCACCATCTGATCTGACGCATTTGGGGGAGGGGAGGGGGCAAAAACTACAGCAGCAGCACCTTCATGAAAGAAAGCTATTGGGAAAGTGAGGCAAGATGCCTGGGAAGACAGGGAACCTCCAGTGGACAACTCCCTTTTTCCTTGGAACGGAAACACCTATTTGGCAAAGAATCCAACAGACGATCTCTCAGAGTACGCAATCATAGACATCCAAAAATGTGCACTGCACATACCAAGGAATATCTGTCAGGATTACGAAAATCCGTTTGCAAAAGCTCTCAAAGAAACAAACAAGGCAGCCCTATAGGCTTGCATCATGAGAGTTTGCAAGATGACTGGAAAGCTCTGTTTGGGTCAGATCATTCCCACCAAAAGCAGGAAATCACAAGCCGTTAAAAACAACTGGGAAATCCTGTCACCTGACTGGAATCGGACACGTCTCACTCCTCTTGAACAACTCGAGAGCTTTAATATCTACCATCTCAGGCTCTACTTTATCTACACTATTGGATGGACAGTGAATGAGAAGCAGCAGCAACTGCAATGCCTAGTCTCCATGTCTGAAAGGAATCATTCTACTAATTGTAAATCACCGACTCCTGCAGTCCCCAAAGAAAGGAAGCTAGGATTTTTCAAGCAAGCTCTAAGAGAGATAAAGGAGATCCAAAGTTTTATGACTGCTAACCTGCTATCTTTCTTTCTGGGAAGGAGGGGATAAGTAACAATTTGCATGCTTATAAAATCCTGATATATATGTGCCAAGCAATCCAGGAACTTTATTCTAACTGTATCTCAGAAGTCATCAGATAATCCTTATTTTCATTCCCAACTCTGCCAAGCACTGCCTTTCAGTTCAGAAGAAATGTCATCCTCATTGTTGCTGCAATTATTTTCCACACCCCAATCAACACATTCAACCAGTCTTTCCCTTTTGACCCTTCAGAGGCTTTGCAATTAAAAAATATCTGTTTCTGTTATCTTGAAAATGTGTTTGTCCCAGGAAGCAAATGGAATCTTACATTCTACTACTAGTCTAAACATCCTGCTGCTGCTTTTATAAAGGACAGAGCACATTATGGAAGTACATATTTGCTCAGCCAGCATTTACTAGACCAAACACTATAAGCACTTTACTCAACAATAGTTCTGGTAATTCCAGTATTTCAAACCCCAGCGGCATTTTTAAACACTCTTTTCCATTTGCATACTGCAAACTGAACTAAGGGGTTGATATTAGACAAGCAGACACCATCAGACAAGCGCACACTTAATTACCACAGTCAATGATAAGTTAATGATAATGTTGCAAAACCCAAATAAATAAAAATATGACTTCAGAATCTGCTTTAATCAAGTTGGCTTCTTGGATCTCATCTTCATCTAAGATAGCTTTAATTAATTCTGTTTGGAGGAAAACGTTAAAAAATACTCACGTTTTCTGTTGTTCCAGTAACAACATGTAATCCATCGTAAGTAGATTTTATATACATTCCCTAAGATGGATAGTTAAAAAGATAAATTTAGCACAACAGTAATTATAGCACATCCACAATTATATTGAGGCTCTATAGAGACAACTATTTATGAAGAGCAACTTTCCCCATAATCCCACTCTGGCACCAGCCACAATGAAACACTGTTTAACTGTGTAAACCTGGTTACCAACTTTTTGGACTCACAGACACATTGAAGAAAATTGTCAGTGGCACCCAACACATACCGCAACCAAGCAGACACCACAAACTATTTACTGATATCAATAGAATGCTGCTTTCAGGTCTAATTTCAGCAAGGGGACATGCCAGGAGGCGGGGTGCTGTGGACACCAAGAAGTCCTCTGCGGGCACCATAACCGGCAACCCCTGGTATAAAAGGAGTGAGAGAATATCTCACTGCAGAGAGGGAAAAGTTCATCAATTCATACCCTCTTTTCTAATGGGAATTGCTTATTTTGAGTCTCATTCAACTCAATATAGAATAGCAAATTGACAAGCAGGATCTGATCTAGACAATTTTACTCCTAGGGTGACCTGGATAAAGAAAAAATATTGGATTTCAAGGCTGAGCCAAGGATTCCTTTTGGGTTTCCCCTTCAGCCCTTTAAAGAATTGCATGTGAAGGTAAAGAATTGTAGAGTTGGCAGGAACCATGATGACTGATAAGAATGCATCCTTTGGTGTAGTTAAAATAAAATATTTCCCCATCATCACACGCACACAGCTCCAAGTCATTGGGGAGGTGTAATATCCAATAGGTGTTCATGAGAGCAAAACCAAATATACACATTTGTTGCGGGAGCTATTTGCAGCTTTTCCCGTGAGCTACACAAAGTGCTACAAAACTGGCAAGAACAGTTTGACTCAGAGAATCTGATTGGCTGAGGGGCAAACTGACAGACAAAATGAAAACACAATATGGTAATTTCCCAAGGTATACAACAATGTCTCCTGAAAACCTGTTGTCTAGATACAACGTAAGCAACCCTTCTTGATAAATGCACAATACATGCAGAATTCAGCTCTTTTTTGGCGCAAAACATTTCCTGAGCATGGTATACACCACTGGAACAGCTCTGCTTACCTCGAACTTATTGCCACTGAAAGGGGAAGGTCTTTATTGTCTAGTTTTTACATTATTATACTAATAACTTGTTCCTTCTGTCAACATCTTGACATTTGCATTCTTAGTAAATGTTGCAGTTCGAAAGCAGCAGTAATGGCTTCTGTACAAAGGTATCAATGCTGGTATGGAGCTCTCTGTTGTAAGATCTTCTCTACCCCTCTAGGTACATAGGGATGCTGAATGGTAGGATCCCCTATTCTTTGTAGAAAAGATTGGAAGTTCCTGTGCACATGGAGCTCTGGATTGTGTACTTAAAACTCACACCCAGTTTCATCACATTAGCCTTCAAGGAGTAAGGTAAAGGTAAAGGGACCCCTGACCATCAGGTCCAGTCGAGTCCGACTCTAGGGTTGCGGCGCTCATCTCGCTCTATAGGCCAAGGGAGCCGGCGTTTGTCCACAGACAGCTTCTGGGTCATGTGGCCAGCATGACAAAGCCGCTTCTGGCCAGCATGACAAAGCCGCTTCTGGCGAACCAGAGCAGCGCATGGAAACGCCGTTTACCTTCCCGCTGGAGCGGTCCCTATTTATCTACTTGCACTTTACTGTGCTTTCGAACTGCTAGGTGGGCAGGAGCTGGGACCGAGCAACGGGAGCTCACCCCGTGCAGGGATTCGAACCGCCGACCTTCTGATCAGCAAGCCCTAGATTCTGTGGTTTAAACCACAGCGCCACCTGGGTCCACTTCAAGGAGTAGGCCACTATAAATGCACTTGAAAAATGATAGCGGGCAGCAAGTCAGGATTTGAGGAAGGAAAACATTCTACCAGGCCTTCCCCGGGTTTGATGTTAGTTAAATGAACCTCCTCGAGACACGCACCCTGGCTCATCAACGGATCAGTTGTAGATCGGATTGTCTTATCACAAATTCCATTTAGAACCTTGGACTAAAACAAAGGAAGAGCACCAGGATTACTTTTGCAATTGCTTTTTGTCTTACAACAAAATGCAGCCCTCTGTCCTCCCCGCAAGTAAAGGGGTCACCGCATCCAGATTTATAGGCTGCAGCAGCTGCCAGCACTACCTTTCATCAACTCCATCTGGTAAGAAAGCTGCTGGTCTTTTGTGACATATTCAAATCCTGCAGCCGTAATTCAGGCCTTTGTAACTTGAAGCAAGGCCACTAATGAGCTCCACAAAGGGCTGCTCTTGTTTACAGTTGGGAAGCTTAGGATACTGAAGAGTACAATGGCCTACTCCCCAAAGGAGAGGGTCAGAGCATCATATGCACTGAAGCCTGTTCAGAGTCCAATTGCATATGACCTTTAAAGCCTAAATAGCTCAGATTCTTGGAGACTCCCTCCTCTCTTAAATCCTAAGATTATCATCATCACTGATCAAGAACGTTGTCCAGTTTTATCACTTATGCACCAAATCAGAAAAAAGGGAATACAAATGTGTGTTTTCTTTGTGCTTCCCTCAACAACTATATCCTTTCCCCCTGGAATCTCACAAAAATCCACATGAATTAAGAATTCTGCCCCCCCCCCCAAAGCATTTAAAGACTTTTCTATTTGGGTACGGTTAATTAGATCCATGCAGGTGGAATTTTAATATATATTTTTTTAAATTTTTCCACTGTTAGGTAAGCTGCCCTTAATTCCAAATAATGATGTATGTTTTGGGTATTTTGTGGGGCGGGGAGAAATTAAATTATTATAAACAGCAATAAAAATTTAAAGATACACCAACAGCTAATACATACAGAATCATGCCTTGACATTCTGAGGAAAATGTAGGCAAAGTGAGAAGCAGCTGTTGTGATGTTTAGCAGTGCAGCAAACACTTTGCATACACAAGACCCCTAAGCAAGAGCTATGGTATCTCATTTTTAAATGTGAAAAAAGAGCCACTTTGTTCTGATTGACAAAAAAAATGGGTGGGATGTATGGAGTTAGCAATCTGACTCAGATGCCTATACGTAATATTTAACAAAATGACTAACCACACATGCAATTTCTGACAGTTAACTAAATAAATAAACGCCTCAATACTGCAGCAAAAACAAAGTATAGTAAACCACTGCAATGCATACATGGAAGGGAATATGGAAAATTGGGGAGCAGTGGATGGTAAAATACTTTTAATTGTTCTATGTCGATTGAAATGTGTGTGTGTTATTTTTAGCTATTGTGAATTCCTAAGCATCTATCAGCAGGCGGAAGGCCTTATCAAGAACACAGCCCCGCATTCATGCCAAAAGCAGGAAGAGATGATTAACCACTGCAAAAATATAACAAGCATGTCAATGCATCCCTCTTCCAGTCACAAGACCGCTGCAAAATATTTGGGAAACTCCCTTTCAGACCAAGTGCAATTAGAAACCATAAGCTGTGCAGGTCTTCTGTAAGAACAAGGTACATTTGCTGCCACATTGACAGCTTTACTGCTCCTGGGCTTTTGATTGTTTGGGTGTTGGGACTTTTTCATGTGTCAGAATGCTAACGTATGCCTATGCAATAATGTTTGAAGAATTAGCCGGCAACTCCTTAGGCAAGCAAAACAAAATAAGCCCACAGTTTGTTACAGTGCTTTAGTAATTCAGCAGTAAATTATAAAAAGCGGCGTGTTTCATCTATATACCTAGAAGCGTAGCAGCAGCAATTGGCTTCATTCCGCTTGCTCCATGTGTCACACTACAAGTGACTTCAGATCTCTTGCACTTCCTGATTCCCACTCTTCTCTATCATCCAATAAGGAACTTGTGCTTCTTCCCACGAGACACTGGGCAGAAGTTCCATCTCGGATGACAGAGAAGAACGCAATGCAAGCAGCACAAGGTACGTGAGCTCAAGGTAACACACAAATCTTCTTTTCAAATCAGTATTTTCTCTAAGAGCAGTTTTGAGCAGGAAGGCATTCAAAGATAGAGTTTAAACAGAAACTTTTGCACTTACTACACTGAGAACTTTATCTTCCATTTCAGACACAGGACAGTCCTTTTTTTAAAAAAGAGAGAAAGCAAATATTCTATTAGCGGAAGACCCTTATGCAGCAGTAAACTGACACTTTTGACACTGCTGACTTGTACAGTAAGTAAAAGATGTGTGGAATACAGATGACATTTAGATGCCTTTGGCAACGATCCAGAGAGGCTTGCTCTCCATGCAGAAACACAGTTACCCACATGCAGCAACTATTCCCTTCATGCAAGCAGATTCTGCATGCACCTTCTACAAGAAAAACCCAGTGGAACTCAAGGAATCCGTTTTACATTCACAAGAAAATTCACAGGTGATTTTGGCAATATATCTGCAGCTTCCATGATCTGATTCCGCTAACAAGAAATATAAGCAATATCACATCTAGCACACATGGTCCTCTCTATCACAACCTTTACTCACAAGAGGCAAATGATTTGTTAAAGAAACAGAGGGTCAAACAGAAGTCATTTAGCTCAGTATTGTCAACACTGGCTGGCAGCAGCTCTCCAGTGTTTCAGAGAAGAGGTAGATGTTTTGCCGGCCCTACCTGGAGACAGCAGGGATTGATTCTGGGACCTCTGGCATACAAAGTGTGCTCCGCCTACTGAGCTGCAAGCCTTCTCTTTCAACATGCATTGTGCCTTTCATGAAGCAGAAGGCATTTCTGCTCACACAAGGGGGGCAGGGAGCTCTGATTTATGCTGCTCGTCCCCCCCAACAGTAGACTCCAACATCGGATCCTACTCTGCTTGAAAGGTCTTCAAGTTGGGGGTGGGGCAATGTTGGGGGGTGGGGCAATGTGCACACATTTAAAGCCTTTGGTTTTGTGTGTGTGGTTTGTGTGTGTTTGTGTGTGTGCTTTTAACACAAAATAAAAGTACCCTCCAAATACGCCACTGAAAGAATTCAAGCCAAAGTATTATTTACTCAGCAAAAACTACAACGAGACTTTGAACTAAAAGAAGCTCGTTTAGAAGATTATAGTGTTTTCTCTACTTTTGAAAAAGCGCATAAGCAGAAATTTCAAGACAGACAGCCTAGCTTAAATCTAGGGGAGACTTTAAATATTTAGCATTCAATCCAAGATGGGAAAGGGCATGGCCATGTTGCTAAATTCTGGGCAGCAATACTACTTTTCGGGGAAGACTGCCTCTCAAAGCGGTTTACAATCAAATAAATATATAACAGTAAAATATTTAAAACTTAACATTATCTAATTGTATTTAAAATTATAAAGCTGAAGGAAGACAAAATAGGCCATTTTAAATGCATCTTAACATCCGCCATGTCCTAAATCAACCCCCAAAGGCCACAGTAAAGAAATGAGAATTTAAAGTATATTTAAAATAGAACCAGAGATGTGCCTCGTCCACTATAAAGTTTTATAACTGAAGGGGCTACTGGTTTATCACAAGACAGCCTTTATACCACATCGGTCGATAAAAAGAAAATTCAAATAAAGGAAGCATTACAATTATCTGGGGAAGATTAATGCTTGTACATGGCCCAGATTTTCATAAAATGTGGCCCACATACTCATGCAATAAAATGCTGCAGAGTAACTGGGTGACTTGTAGGTGTGGAGTTTTACAACAAGCTAAATTAATAGCCTTACCAAGTAAATAATTCCTAAAAACAACACTGGGAGGGTTTGGGTTTTCCCACCAGTGTCGACTGTGGGAGGCCAGAGCAACAAAACCTGGCAACGGTCTCCATACACCTGCTTCCTCTAATGATTTCTAAAAATCCCCAGGACTCCAATTTGTTTCTGTTATCAAGCTGCATGTAAAATCGTATTGCAGTTACTTCCACACCCAACGTTTTGCCCTTCTTTTTGTAAAATGTGGATGGAACAAGGTCAGATGCAGATCGGTTGGTGGGCTATATACACAGTGTATCAACTGACCTTCTGAACAGTGGTGGTAAGATCCAAGCAGAGCTGAATGATTTTGTTCTTTGTCACAGAAAAGTCAGCTATCCCTGTAAACGGCGTCCTGTGGTAAGAAAAGAATGCGCCTTTAAGAAAAAGAGAGGCCACACAACGGTAGTCATTACCACAAGCTTAGCATATTTAATAACAGGTCTGCTATAAACTCCCGTGCTTGTTGTTTTTAAAGAACACCCTTTTACTTAGGTCTTAATTCTTTTTATGGCTGCTTACAATGACCACACTTATGCCCTAATCCAGATATTAAAAACTCTGCTTGCAATGAGTTCTCATCTCATCCGGTTCCTCTGATCACAGGAAAGTCGAGGTTTGTCCCACTTTTATGGTGTGCTTTGCCAAACAGTGTGGGCGAAAGACAGAAAGGGGAAGCCAACCAGATAGCCACAACATATATTGGCCCTGAAATAAGTAACTGGTCCACAGTATTCAAAGAAAGATTTGTGATGAAGGTATGACATATTTACACACTACAGTCTCTAATCAGTTCACCAAAATCCATTCCAGCTTCTCAACAAGATCCTGTCATTTCCACAATCTCTCTCTCTCCTTCCTGTCACACTATCAGGGTTCTTTGGAGGGCTGGAAGGATGTGAGAGACTTTTGTGTTTATCTCGCGCCTCAAACTGGGGAAATATCTGCAACTGTCTCCACATATCAGCCTTCACCAACCTGCTACACTCCAGCTGTTTTTGGACTACAATTCGTATCTGCCCCAGGCAGTACAGTTGTGCTCGACGAGGCTGATGGGAATTGCAGTCCAAAACAGACTGCAGGCACAAACTTGATGAAAGCTACCTTAACTTATCAACAGTATTAGCCAGAAGATGAAAGGCACGCTTTCTGCCTCCCAGCCCTTCCTTTCTCTGGGGCTACTCCAAATTCCCTTTTATCACATAGTGGAGAAACAGAATTCAGGCTGCAATCCTAAACCACTTACCTGTGAGGAAACCCCACTAAATTCAATGGATTCTTTTGTATAGGATTTCACTGTAAGTCATAGACTGATTATATTTCATTGTTGTTTTAAGGAATTTGGGTCAAGAATGGCCCAATGCAAAGTGGCAAACTTCCATGTAATCTTTTTTTGCAGTAGCATATGGGAATACAGTACCACTTTGAGGTGCAATATTATTTACTGTACTTTTAAAAAAAATTAACAGGATTTATATACCATTTAATTGTCGAAAACTCTACACAGTTTATATGAAGATACATTAAAATTGCTGATAAAATCAGATGTTAAAAACAAGTTACGGTAGCCTAAAAATAAAATAAAAATCAGCAGTTTTAAAAATAGTATTATAAAAAAATTAGATATTAAATAAGTGTTTTTACATATTTGGATAGACTTGCTGAAACAAAGCATTTTTTAAATTAAAGAATTTCTTGATTTAATAGGTAGTGCATTGTCTCTCTCACATTTTTTTCATGTAACATTTTTACAAGTCAATTTTGTTTGTTGAGACATTAGGAGGAAAAGGGGGAGAGAGGTGGGTGGGATGGGGAGATGGGTGGGGTGGGGTGACGATGTTTCTATTTTACTTAATATATGTAGGGTTTGGTGTAACCTGAAACTGACACGGGGACAAACAGAAGAAACCCTTCACCCCGTATGGTTCCCCTTCATCACACACACAGCCCAACAAGACAATGACAAAATCTACCGACAGCATACAAATCAATATGGCTAACCTGACCAAAAACACTCACCCACCCCACTCACACAGGAAACCGAAGACCACCACAGCCAACCACAAATTAACAATCACATCCTACATCAGCCCCGACCTCTCTCACCACCAAAGAAACAAAGCATTTTTAATAGGCACCAAAATAGTACAGCGAAGGCACATGCCTAATATCAACAGACAGGGAGTTCCAAAGTGGAGGTGCTGTCATGCTGAAGGACACTTGGAAAAGTGCTACTTCCACACTTAAGATACTGCAAGATAAAGGTTACCGGTATTTGTAAACAAAGAATCCCAGGAAGGCAAGCAAGAAGAAATGTCTATGTCCCAGCTTCCCATTAAAGTCTGTCTTGGGGGGGGGCATTTTGGGGGATTTGGAGGAAGGGTACAGATTCTTAAAAGATATGGATTACCTTCTTATTGTTTGTGTTTAAAAGCATACAAGATATCCTACCTGTCCAGCCATGTCAGCAAAGCCTTAGCAGCACCAATAAGCTCCACCACTGAGGTAAGGAATTCATTAGGAGGCTTGCGTGAGGTATTTCCATCATAATTTGAACTTTTCCTCCGGCTGCCAATGTAGTTTTGCAGATTGTTGGAAGAAGCTCGTAGCTTAAGAAGCAAGTTCTTCATGTTGTCCGTTTCGAGACCATAATTCTGTGGAAGAGATTTGTTTATTTATTTAAGCGCCCATCGTGTCTTTTCAAAGTATTTTTGGAAGCATGAGGCAAGCCACCCTACAAAGGCTGTCAGGTGTCAGGTGTGCCCGTCCAGTATCCATCTCTCAGGCACATATGTATATATTCTTCAAAACATTAAACAAAAAACAAAAAACAGCAACCTTACACAGTTTGCTGAATTTGGTCCTGGTTTGCATTCCTGAATTTGCAAACCCTAGTTACTCGGGTTCAGATGAAATTGTAAAGTATGGTTTGCTGAGACAAGTGGTAAATTCACAAAAGTGTAGGGGGCAAAGGGAAAAGCAGTATACAAGCTAGGGTCTTGTGTGTGTGTAATGACCCCTGCCACCCCACCCCACCCCCTATTGCAAAAAACTGCTTTAACCATAATTTGAGGCTGGTTTCTGTTTTCCTATGATGCAGTTCAAGAGCTATGAAAACTTCAAAGCTGGATGCAGCCAAGACCACAGGCAACTACAATTCTAGTCCCTAAAAATTCTATCATCTGTACACAGCCAGCAATTGAGGATAAGTTTTTTTTTCTACATAAGGCAGCTCTCAGGCACTAAGAGATTTAATAAATAAATAAAGCAAGCATTTAAACACAGCAGTAATGTAAACCAACCACCTTTCAAAATTACTTATAACAAGCATGACAAGTTGTTCCAATGTGAGTTCTCCATCAGAGTTTTTTTCCCATTCCCTTTTATAGGACACCAAGAGATTTGTTTTTGTTATTATGCTGCTTTACCTCCCACACACTTTCAATCCGGTTACTGGCCAAGTTCTTCCAGCTATATATACAAGCCAACACAGGCACTTTTTTCTATTAACTTTCAAATGCTGCTAATTTGCAAGGAATCCCCTCTAAAGAAAGGGTAAAAGCGCTCAACAGTGAGCCACTGTTTGGTCAAGCAAGTTGCAACAATCATATGGCACGAAACAAAGAGTTTTCTGAGCTGCTGAATTCTCAGGGTCTATATTTCAAATAATTAGGCGTCATTATAAAATGAGGTGTAACTGCATGATTAACTCCTGCAAGCAATTATGCAATGAGGAACAACCCATTATTCCAATTTATGTCTGCATTTGATCGTCATGCGAAACTGTAGCCCAGCATGATGTGACTGAGCCACAGCAAGCCTTGGGCGTTTGTTTTTACCCTTCTCCACATGTGACTGGGAGGAGGAATTTCTGTTTCCGCTTACTTAACCACAGCTTGCCATGCCATCCAATCATGGGACTGTGGTTATGCTTTACTATGGTTAGTTTAAGCAAGCTCACTTTGAAGTTGGCATCAAGATTACATGTTTTAAACCACGTTAGCAGGCAGGATGGATAAAAATCAATAATTTTTTTAAAAAAGAAATATTCAAAAATCAGATTTTTTAAATTTAAATTGGATTTTTTGATTTAAATCAGATTTTTAAAATACAGTAAAATGCTTTTGGGAGGGAAAATGTTTCTAAGGATAGTTTTCTATTTAAGTTATATTATAGTCCAAAGGCTATTCATCAGGAAATAAGGATTTGTTTTAAGTTTTTCATGTGTGCTAAAACTTAAGTTTTTTTTTAATCGTTTAACCACATCAGTTAACAAACATGGATACATATGCTATGTTATTGTTTTGTTAAATAAATTGTTTACATTGTTATTAAGGAAGTGATTATTTTTCTCCTTCCAATGAAGTACAGCAGAAAAGTTGTCCAAATATAAACAATAATTTTATAATTACCTGTCTTTGTATTTCTAATATTATAACCAAATCAGTAAATTTTTGATATAACTGTAAAAAGTATATTGAAAATTTATTATTCCAAAAATGAAACCTTCATCTGGTTGTAAATATTAAGATTATACCAGCAAAAATGAGTCTTCCTGTAAAAAAATGATTTAAATCAAGCCTTACTGACTAGTGATTTAAATCAAATCCACCCTGGTAGCAGGCCGGGAGCTGGTCAGCAGCACAGATTGTTATCTCCCGCAACCTCAACGTGCCATTTTTGGCAAGTGGGCAGAGCCACTCTCCTGTCAATCACCTGATGTTACAATCAAACCATGTGACAATCAGCTGACTGTTGGGTCTTGTGGAGTGCTCTGCAAAGAGCTTTCCAGGCAGCTGCAAGCCTGCTTTCACTTGAACCTTCTTTACCTGCCCCACATGTGTATGGCAGGTGGGTGTGGCTTGATCAAAATATCCTCGCAAGCAAAACGTGAAGGGCCACACCTGTTTTAAGCTAACCTATAGTTAGCATTAACGACAATTTATTAGAACCTGATTGTCCAACAAGCAATGTAATAAAAAATTAAAAAATGAGGCAAAAGGTTTTAAACACCTACTCTCTGCCACACGAGGAGGGGAAGCCAGAAGCCTATGAAAGCCAGAAGTCATATGAAAATATGTTCCAAGAAGGGGGGGGGGACATGACAGGCATCAGGGCAGGCCAATGAAAGCTGCCCACAAGTGGCTTCTACTGCAACAGGTTTGCCCTGAGCTCAGTTATGAGAAGCAGATGGCACATGTGTCTAAAAAGGAATGAGAGATCTTATGTAGCATGTTCCCTGCTGAAAATGGGTAGAATCCAATGTGTTTCTCAGCTGATGGAAGGTGTCCATCAGTGGAACAGTGAGTGAGGCAGTATTCAGCAATTCCTCCTTCTTCCTGCAGCCCCCATCTCAACATGTGCTCCAGAGGTTTAGAAAACACCCTTTAACAGATTTTGCAGGGCATGAGGGGCTGCCTGCAGGGGAATTATTAATAAAACTTATTAAATTTGTTGGTCGCTTTTTCTGGCCAGAGCAACTCCACGCAACTTATAAAACAAAGCAAATCCACCAAACAAACAAACAGCAAAACCTGGGGGGGGGGGCACATTACAAACTTCTCAGCCTTCTCGGTAGTATAACACCCTCCCTTCAGATGTCAAGGAGATAAAGAACTACATAACTTTTAGAAGACACCTGAAGGCAGCCCTGTACTGGGAAGTTTTTAATGTTTGAAAGTTTACTTATGTTGGAAGCCGCCCAGAGTGGCTGGGGACCCAGCCAGATGGGCGTGGGAATAGTAATAGTAATAAAACAATAATAATAATCTTCCCACCCACTCGAAAAGGCCACCAATACATACTTAAAGGGGAGAAGGAATTGTCAAAAATTGTCCCTTTCACCATTCAGCTGACAGATGCCTTCCATCACCAGAGCAACACCCATGCATGCCATCCAGTGTGTATGTCTGCAGAGTGCGTGAGGGAGGAGTTGTGCATGTCCCAACAGATAGGATAAGATGGAAGTTGTCATGAGCATGACCACTCAGAACTGTGCATCTAAAATTTTGCTGGATTTCAGTTCAGGCTTGTGAGCGAGTGGTTACAAGACAGTTAACAGAATCTCATCCAAGTAACTCAGAGGAACATGCTATCAGAAATGCTTGTAACACCACCAAAGTCAGGGAGTTATTCCCTTCTTGTTAATGGTTTAGAGAGTGGCACTCAACTCTTAGAAAACTATTTCTATAAATAGGCTAATAATCATTTATTTTTCACAGCTCTACCTAGCAGAGAACATGTCCTCAGTACACAAATAAGGAAACCTGAGATGGTGCAAAATGGAAAGGCTTAGATGGAAAGTTGGTTCGTGGATACACCACCCATGTCGGTTTAAGCATAGAATATAGCATTATAAAGTACCCACCACTTTCCCCACCTACCCTATACAGTTTAGCAATCAATATTCCAAGGACCTATGACAACTAAGGTTAAAAACAAAATGTTTTTTTTAAAGTATTTTTTAATGTCGAAATGTGTGGTCCGTATTACTTTCTTTAGAAAAATATTTACATAGGCAATAACAAAACATATCAGAAGCCCCTTTTCAGCTCAACACACCCTTGCATCACACACGAGAAACAGCACACACATCCCTGGGAACACACTAAGGTCAAACATTCCTGCCTTGTTAATCATTAATCTGAGTAGCTGCGGATCAAGTTGTGCCTTTGACAAGGTTTTCCTAAAGGCTTATTTGTTTACACAGACAGAATTCCAAGCACGTAACCCATGCATCCTACAACACGAGTCGACAAGAGTCAGAAAAGCTAATATTGCCCCCCTATATTCAGATGTGCACTGGAATGGTAAATTTAAATAAAATAAAAACATACTTCACACAATCCAATTTTTTACTACCTGCAGAGAAGTTTAGAACAAACCAGCACCTAGGCATTTTATTGCATTCATCTTTACAAAAGTTGGTTGCTCACTAATATATTACTTGTTAGTCCCTGGAACTATAGAGTGAAACTGATTTGGCCTCTAGGGCTACCCAGCAAGTTCATGGGTAAATAGGGATTAACCAAGTTCAACAACTCTAATCCTCCTCTTCTCCTCTGCCAGCAGCTATTAAATTTCCTGGAATGACACTTTAAAATTGGATTCGGGGTGGAGGCCAACCCTGACATCCAGCTCCACACACCACACACACACACACACACAAAAGTGGCCTCTCTGCCAGCCCTGACTCAACTCATCCCTGGGCAATGGGTGAAGCTGTCACTTCAGTTTCTCTACGTGTTTCACTTCTTTTCCAATCTTAAATTCACTTCACTACATTCTGCAGCAATTTACTATTCTTCTTAACCCTCAAGAAAGCTTTTCAGCCCTTTTTGTACGACTTTCTTCTAGAAAGACCATTTCTATATGTTTTTTGACCTAATACCATTTTTGCAAGCACGTTCTGATATAATGATTTCTTACATGCTGCTTTTGCTAAGATATGGCACTTTATTATGCTCATTTCCCCTTAAAACTAAGTTAGTGAAAACAACAAGCCACTTCACACCACAGCTTGCGGGGTCACAGCTTGTCAAGTGGTTTGGAAGATACGTAACATGCCTTACCACTTTCTAGCAATTCCAAAAATTACAACATACTTCTCATTCTCCCCCTCACCCTGCTTCCAACATAGGGAGGGATGTCATTTCGCTGAGCCCAAGAACTTTCTTAACAAGGTCAAAACTTGCATTTATGAAGGAAATTAGGAGGAAATTGAAGAAGATAGAATACAGCTTTGAGTTCTGGCAGACATCCAGCTCTGTTCGTTTTATCCCCTTAAAAAAAAAAAAAGTAGAACAGGAGAATGCCCTCAGGTGCTGCCTTATCCATTATTCCAAGCAAGAGGCTGCCCAGCAATCTCACAATTTTACCAGATGTGTTCTGCCTGCATGGCACTAGAACCCTAACTCTAGCACAGGACTGTGCTGACAGTCGCCTAGTTAAAATACAGTGGTACCTCGGGTTACAAACACCTCAGGTTACAAACACTTCGGGTAACAGACTCCGCTAACCTGGAAGTAGTACCTCGAGTTAAGAACTTTACCTGAAGATGAGAACAGAAATCATGCGGCGGCGGCGCGGCGGCAGGCAGCGGGAGGCCCCATTAGCTAAAGTGGTACCCCAGGTTAAAAACAGTTTCAGGTTAAGAAAGGACCTCCAGAAAGAATTACTGTAAGTTTGTAACCAGAGGTACCACTGTATCCTTCCTTAGCACCCTCTTTAAAAGCTTATGATACTTGCAACTGTATAATTGAAGAGGTGGGTGGGGTATTTAGGTCAGTTGCTTCAAACATAACACAGCTGATTTGTTACAAGTCACCTAATCTCTCCCTCCCTCCCCCTCCCCCCCCAAGCACAAATTATTTCTGTTTTGCGCCCTTCCCACCCCCCTTTCTGAAACATGAGCTCATTTTATACAAGGAGTCAAAAAGCTCTGCCCATTTTAAGAAAAAAATACAAGAGTGTTACATAATGAACGGAATGTAGCCGAGTAAGGGCAAAAAGAGTGACAGAGAATTCTTTCCCACCATTCTTACGGATGAAACTCTATATACTTCTGGCACCAGTTCACAGCATTTGAACAAACACATAACCCAAGTGTCACTGCAATAAACTGTATCCAACACAATATCACTAATGCAAGAGGAATTAAAGAGGGAGCAGAGAAGGATAACTAGAGAGCCATGGATTCCCCCTATAGTATACCGTATGTACTGTACCCATAGTCTCCAAAGGCAGGGAGCAGCCATAGGCCTAACTGAATCCTGATCAAGCCCATGGGAGCCCTCCTGTTCTTCTCTATATCTATGCCATTGTCAAACAGTGTCTGGCCACCCACAACCTAAGTCACTTAAAACAGAGTGTTGAACATTGCCATATTGGCCCTATCATTTTTCTGCTGAGCATCAGCAATCACAGCCACTGCTCTACAGCCATACCTTGGTTCTCGAACATAATGCATTCCGGGAGTCCGTTTGACTCCCAAGCCGTTCAAAAACCAAGGTGCAGCTTCCGATTGGCTGCAGGAGCATCCTGCAGCCAATTGGAAGCCGCGCCAGATGTTCAGCTTCTGAAAATCGTTCGGAAACCAGAACACTCACTTCCGGTTTTCAATCATTCAGGAGCTGAAACGTACGAGTTCCAAGGTATTCGGCAACCAAGGTACGACTGTACTTGCATTATTATTATTTTTAAAAAAAAATACAGCAGATACATCATGACTACAATGGTGGGTTTATAAGTGTACAGGCAAGCTTGGTGTGCAGAGATGGGGCTAAAAGGACGCAGGGGATACCCCTACTACAAGCCATGCATTGTCCCTTGTTATTTCTCATAGCCAACAGAAACAGAATGAAATGAGACCAACAACCTTTCATCATCCATCCAGGTCAAAGAATGCACTTTTCTTAGCCCATATACTGGATTTCTGTTCTGATTTTTTTTTTTTTAAGGGAGGACGAATGGATACACCCCATCTGCTAAGGATACTGCTACAGAACTATGGACTACAGATTTGACCATTTCCATCCAGTCAGTACATGAACCATGATAACCAGCATTTCCAGTAGGTCTCATTTGCTTTAGTTTATTAAAATATTTCTGAAAAGCATTCTGTGCCAATAACCGCTTACATGGATGAGCTAAGGACAGGGGCTGTGTATAGGTGGGCAGCGTATGCGAGTGAGAATATGGGGTGGCCGCACTTAGCTTTGGCACGCAGCTCTTGAAGATTGGGCCAAGGGTGCTTGTGGTTCTCACCATGAAAGGTAAGTCATCCCTGCTTTAAGGCCCTAGAAAGTTTAGGCTAAAAATATAGTCGTCACCAGCAATTTCCTTGAGTGTAGAAGCATATAGGGAAGCAGCACAGGTGAGCTTACATTGGGATTACATGCTCTCTGCAATTCATCACTACCCCACCTATACAGGGATGAGTGACAGCATTCTGCACGATCTGCAGCTTCCAACAGTATTCATAGGCTCCTCCATAAAGTCCACATAAAAAGCTTGGCTGTAGACAAAAACAGAAGGCTGCCTAAGCATGGGCACCAGTGCTAAATATTGTCTGAGAAGCTATGCTACAGCAGCTCACCAGCCTAAGGACCAGCACCCCTGCCATTGGAGAATCGGCAGGAACACAGGATCCAGGAGCACCTCTGTGATGCAAAACCTCGTCCATAGAGAAGGGTGTGGCTGACTTCATTTAAGACAGGCAAACCTGTTTGGCTCATTTTCTCCACTTCTTGGTCTTGGCTCAATTTTCACTACTTTTTGGTTCAGTCTCAATTAAACATCAACATGTTAGCCTTCATTCAGTCTCAAATCATATTCAGGCATTCACTCCAGAAACCCACTGCAAAGGCTCCCCTAGTCTGAAATATTCACATCAACAGTACTAGTTCAGACTGGTGTCACCACTTAAAACAGCTGCCCCTTCACTTGCCTTCTGTTAAAAGAGATGTGAGGCCAGGATACAGGTCTGCCTTTTTACTCAACTTTACCTGGTTCACTCTTGATACAATCTGCTGTAGAGCTCAGGAGCTGCAGTTATCTCCCTTTTAACAAATAATCCCATTCGCCAGGGTGAGAAAAACGCAAGAGGATTTCAACACCGTATGTTTACTGACCAGTGCGCAGAGGAGATCCACGGCCTCTAAAACGAGCTCCTGGTGTCCAATCCGGGTGATACCCAACTCTTCAAGATCCTGGTGAGAAATCTGTAATAGCTGAGCACCATTTATCTTCTCACGTTCAAATTTTTGGACATACTGCTGCAGGCAATCATCCAACCCTAAATAAGAAAGAGATGTTGCAATTATATGCATTTATTTTTTATTTTAAAAACCCACCATTGTACTATGTACAATGACAATAAGTATCTATCTATCTATCTAAATATCCAACACGTCTATTCTCTAGCTTAGTTATGTTAATTGAAATGCTGGAAAAATACAGTCCCAGATCGCATGCCCTCTTCATCCATCATGATAAATGCTCTTTTGCCCTGGTCACAAGCCCAGTAGGGCTTCAGAAATAGCATTTCCTCTATTCCCCAACCCCAACAGCACTGCTCTGACTAGTAACAATCCCTTGCACATTTACATGAGAGCAATCACATTCACTGTAATGGGATTTGCTTCTGAGTAATTCTGCAAAGGGTAGCGCTACAGGTGCTATCCTGCATTACACCAAAAGGTAAAAAAGAGGTTTAGTCATGCGTTACGCCTAACTCTAACCCTAGCCTCCACAAATAATCCTGCAATCCTCTCTTCATCCTCCAACTTAATCACTCTTGCAATCCACCTCCAACCTCTCAGCTCACTTCTCACTAGGCCATTCTCCAGCATCACAACAGGACTTTGCAGACAAAAGGTACTGTGACCGTCCTGCTTGTCCTGTGCTGCAGTGCTATGATGCCATGGAGAATCTGCATAACCAAATGCTGAAGGAGACTGCAAAAATGACAGAACACCTGATTTTACAAAGCTCACAAGCAATACATGTTAACCACGTCATCACTGCCAGAACAGTGTACGCTTTCAAAATGTTACCTTGTGTGTCGATACATAGATCAGCAGATATCATCTATTTTTTAAAAAAAGAAAGCCTATTGCAGATTTGTGAACAGAAATACTTTGTAGAGACTTGCACCTCTTCCATTTCCTCAATATTTCCAAGCAGGGTTGGGAAAGGCCAGTATCTGAAACTCTGGAAAGCTGCAGACAGTATATACTATATAGTGCCCGAGAATGAACCAGCAGTCTGATCTGGCACCTCTTCTGGGCAAGTACCTTTTTGGCAATGAATCTCTAAAATTTCTTAGTTTCTCCTATCTAAAACAATCCTTCACTAGTTTATTACTTAATCCTGGCAATAGGAATCAGATCATAACAACATGGGAAGAAGCCTTATACCAGCAATGTCCAACCGGTCGACCACGATCAACAGGTATTGTTGGTTGTATTCCCTGTGTTTGGGACAGAGTGGGGGAAGGAGGGGGGGCTGCGGAGTATTGGGTGAGCGAACCCTTCCTAAAAAAGCTCAACAACTCTGGTCTGCCCACCCCCCGGGAGTAGATCACAGTCTCTAGAGAGTTGGACATGCCTGCCTTATTACCCCAGCTTTGACTAGTCTGTCTGAGATCCTGAGAGCAGAAGTCAGTCAGATGGTTTTACCAACCGCTGCTACTTGGTCATTTTGGACCTTTGGCATGTAAAGCATGTGTTCTACTACTGAGCTGCATTTACCCCCCCCCCATTCATGTCAATTTCCAGTCTCCGACATGAATGAGGCAATTCTGAACAACAAATTCAGAGCTCTATTTAGAAGAAATCACAAACTTGGGTCCAAGCCACAGCTATTGGCTCCAAGTAGAACTTAAGTATCTACTCATGCGGTTGTAAGAGATATCACTGTATCAGGAACACACCGAAATGCTAAGGGAAACAATGCAAGGCGTTATTAATCTGCTAGTCGAATGTGAAAAAGCTTCTTTGTTTGGGTAAATTCCTCTGTGGGACAACAATCAGATAATCAGAACTGGGGCACGTAACAAAGAAACTCACAACAGATCAGTTTAGCAGAAACAACTTAAATTCTTAGGCAAGTTGTGCAATATGCTGAAGGCATTACTACCAGGCAGATGGCAGACTTTCAGAACTAGGGGGTATCTCTTCCTTTACAACTTCACCAAGCAGATGCTTTACACTGAGGGTGGGGTGGAAAATGGGTGGAGTGTGAGACGTCATATCTCATGCCAATTTCATCCCCCCTTTACACTACGTTGTAAAAAGTCAGTTGTCCCTTTCTGTCAAAGACACCACAGAATGTTAACGTTCCTGATGAACAAGTAACATAACCATTTCTTGGCAGTGTTAGGGAAAATTACAAGCCTCCATCCAAAAAAGCCGACTTTCCTAGCCTCCCACAAGATTACATCCTTGCGCTGTAGATTAATTAAACTCAGATACTACTGCTTCCAGGCTTATACTTAAGTCACTAAACTGGATTAGAACCACCACTTTTCATATAAAAGCTACATCAAAAGAGTGGGGAGAGAAATGTCAGTTTTAAACCATTCATAATTACTGCTTTACATACATGGTCAAATTAAGTTAGGGGAACTCAATTATCCCCAATCCAGTTATGCTCTCTAAGGCAATTCCCTCCAGTTAAATGAATCGGGGCCAATGGGCAAGAAATCGACCTGCGCACCTGAAAATGCATCAAGTGATCTTGGCTTCCAAGGCTTTGGTTTAGCTACTCCTGCTTGCAGTTTCCCCCCTTCACTTCCACCGTATTCTGCGAACTCTAACATATCTGCAAACTGCTGAAAGGCATCCTGGTGCTCAGGCATGTAGTTCAACATACACATCCGTCTCCGATATCCAACTTGGACTGACACGATGAGGCAATCCGGTTTGAAATGAGCCCAAGAAACTTTGAAGGCTGTGTCCCGTTCTCGGATGAGGCATGACTATATGTGAACAGCCTTCTCCAATCTGGTACCCCTCCAGGTGTTTTTGACTGCAACTCCCTTCAAACCCCAGCATGGGCACCAGGTTGGGGAAGACTGCCTGAGAAGAACAAAGTTGGAAGAAAATGAGATAATGTTATCACTTTAGATTAGGGTTTCCGTATGTTATCTTCGGTTGGAGCCGCTGCATTGTTTCCATTCTTCTGGACAGAGCATGTCTTGTAAATTCTGACCTTTAGTTATACTTTTAAAATGTATGTTGTTGTTGTTGTTCAGTCGTTCAGTCGTGTCTGACTCTGCATGACCCATGGACCAGAGCACACCAGGCACGCCCATCTTTCACTGCCTCCCACAGTTTGACCAAACTCATGCTAGTCGCTTCGAGAACACTGTCCAACCATCTCATCCTCTGTCATCCCCTTCCCTTGTGCCCTCTATCTTTCCCAACATCAGGTCTTTTCTAGGGAGTCTTCTCTTCTCATGAGGTGGCCAAAGTACTGGAGCCTCAACTTCAGGATCTGTCCTTCCAGTGAGCACTCCAGGCTGATTTCTTTAAGGATGGATAAGTTTTCTTCTTGCAGTCCATGGGACTCTCAAGAATCTCCTCCAGCCCCATAATTCAAAAGCATCAATTCTTTGGCAGTCAGTCTTCTTTATGGTCCAGCTCTCACTTCCATACATTACTACTGGAAACCATAGCTTTTTAATTTTTTTAAAAATGTATGAGTACATGTAAATAAAATCTGGAAAGAACAATGGAAAGCTGCATTGCCATTGAGTTTCAACTACAGATTTGAACAGCAAGGGCTACGATGCAAAGGCCTGCCAAAGGGTTTGCCTGTCACAACAGAACCTTCGTAGAAAAGGCGCTTTCTAGATAGTATACACACTGGCTTGGAAACACCCCTGAGTTGTGAGCTGCTTAAATGCTGGTTTTGGGTGGTGGTGGTGCAGGAACCACCCACATAAATCCCAAGTAACTCTAACCACACAAGACTAAGTTGCACAACTGTGTGCATTGTGACTGTCCACCAGAAGTTCCCAAGGCAATTATTCAGATGAGACCAGTCATGAAATTTTTCATCCTGTGAAAAGGCTGAGCACCAGCAATAAATTACACTATCCTGAATACAATCCTGATAAGTCTGCAATGCTGCTTGTAAAATTTTCAAAGCAAATTGCTTATGCAATATTCAGGCTAATCCATGCTGCTATCCTAAGGTCGCAAAATATACTTCTTTCCTGTTCTCTTTCTTCTTTTTGCAGAAATCGTTAAACCATTGTTATCAGCTGTCTTTCCTAATGTTTTTACGCAAGTGGAAGATGGTTTGTAGCAAAGTGAGGGAGAAAAGTGAAACAGATTTTAAGCAAAGTCTTATTGTTTGTTTTAAAAATAAAAATCAAAGCTAACACAAAACGCGAAAACAATAAGCACAGCTACACAATTAGAAACCGATGAAACAAAAACAACCAAATTAAAATGGAAAACGATACCAACAGGAATTTAAAAAAGAAACAGTTTTGCAATAAATTCACAAAAACCTAGCAAATCAAAAGCTGACTTCTCAAAAAGTTTAATCTTGGCATCTGAAGCATTCTGTGTTAAAGTTTGTGGGGTTTCACTGGGGTGAACATTTCAGAATGATTTCACCACCACTGAGGAGGCCCCTCTCCTTGCTGGATGCAGTACCTCGGCTATTTAACAAGTAGGCCTCACAAGAGCAGGCAGGAGAAAGTCCTACATGCTACTTCTTTCTTCCTTGGTATCACAGAACTCATTTCAGCTCTGCACTTTGTCATCAGTTCAGTGATAACGTTATGAAGAAGCAGCAGAAAGAAAATACAACTGTAAAATGCCACACAATGGAGCTGAAGAATGTTGAACTGTGTCATCAACTGCACCCAAATACAACAAGTTAAAGTATATGCCCATCAGGATTGCCTACTGAGTTCAGTGACATTCTATTGGTACAGATGTGGTAGATCCAATTTTCAACATACAGTCAACCACAGCAAAGACAGTTCCTACTGGTACTTATAATCAGCTGGATAGCTCAGCTGGTTCGAGTGTGGTGTTGCTGATGCCATGGCTGCAAGTTTGATCCCCATATGGGGCAGCTGCATATTCCTGCATTGCAGGCAGTTGGACCTGATGATCCCCAGGGTCCCTTCCAACTCTACAATGCTATGATTCTATGCACAGGATCTGTGAAAGTACAGTGGTGACGGCTGCTTCTTTTCCCTGTAGGACCTAGCAGCGATAAATACTGTAATCAGCATGGTCCCTGCAAGGCTAGTGGATCTCAAGCACATATCCCTGTGTGCTTTGCTCTTCCAGAAAGGACCGTGCCCATCCAACCACTCTTGTCGCAAAAGAGCTAATAGAGAAATGGAGGTTACTGTGTTGCTGGTCCCATTTCAAGTTTAATACAAGCCCCGCAGCCATCAGAGTGGGACCAATAATTAGTTGGGGGGAGCGTCTGGGAACCAGGAACAGGCTCCCAACATGCTAACTATAAACATCTCCAAGCTTCAGTTCATATGATGAGCTTTCAGGAGTTCAAAATCAGCAGCACGTGTTTCAGGCCCATTTCGCCAGCCCACCGCATTTGTCTGAAATGTAATCTTTCCACACATTAGCCAGCGCTATTAAGCAGACTTGAACAAACAAACTGGAAGCAAAAGTGTGT